>NC_067204.1:16094504-16301797 GCF_026262505.1 Trichomonas vaginalis G3 | reverse complement strand
ATATGACCTCAGAACTTCAACTTACGAATAAAGCTTGTTTTAGTCGTTATTGAAAAGTTGAACTTTTCAGCAAAGCAAGGTTGACATGACTTACATAAGTCGAATGCAATCTCTTGACCATCATGAAGTGCTTTGTAAAGTTTCATTAAACTGAACTCAGAGTCTTTGTCATATGTTCCAACAGGTATGTGAATGTTCTTATCTTCATTGTAATAGCATTGTATAGCTTCAGGAAACATTTCATTAGCGGTTAAAGCAATAACATCTTGCTTCACGCCTTTCATTCTGCAGTGAAATGCAACTTCATTTAAATCGTTAGTGAGTAAGTCTATGTAGGTCTTCTTTCCACAGAAAATACTTTTATAAGCTAAACTTTGTTTTCCAGGTGTTATTTCTGCAAAGTCGCTATGAAATTGACCAAGGTTCTTTCCTATAAGTTCTCTACTATCTTCTTAAACTCTGCTGCAAGCTTTGGGATGTCTTCATTATATAAGTGCATACTGTCGGTATCCTGGTAAAAGATTTGAAGTCCCATGTCCTCTGCAGTACAGAATACTTCATTCATAATACGTTTTGACATAGACAGAATATTAACACCAAGTGGACAGAAGTTAAAGTGTCTGCAAATGCTTTTCGTTAGCTTGAAAATAGTTTTATCTGAACCATCCAAACCTTCGAACTTCACTATATGGTTGTAATTTCTTATAGCATATCTTATAGCATCTTTGTCATCTACTATGGTTATTTTTGACTCAATAGGAGATAGAATAGTTTTGCCATAAATGCTGTTCAGAATGAGTTTTATAATTTCTTGTAAGGGGTTTTCTTCTTTCTTATACTTTAACCTTAACTCAAACAACTTCTTTACTTCATCTCTTATTCTCATATCTCTGTTTCCATCGTAATAGTATCCTTGCAACACTTCACATTTGACACCTTGATATTTTATGAGGTCTTGTAATGTTATATGGTCAACATACATGAGACAGCAAGTGTTTGAACTTCTTGGAACGTTAAGTTCTGGATTTAGTTCAGGGTCGCAAACTATTAAATGAAAGTGTCTGGGTATACCAATCTCTGTTATCTTAATGAGAACAAAGAAGCCAGACATAAACTTTTCACCAATGGGTTCCTTTTGGTCGTCATCGAATAAATGTCTCATGAGATACTCTGTGCTTAACATTTCTTCCTTCAATACTTTTGGAATACCTTCTAAAGTATAAAGTCTTGCTATAGCTGAAGGATATAATGAAACAGTGTCGAAGTCAGCAATGAGTTTCTTTTTGCTCTTTTGTTTCATGTTATCTGACAACATACATCTTCCACCTTGAATGCATCTCGAAATAAATTCTCTTGGTTTATTTGAGAGGTCATAAAGATTTCCATTCGGGAAGTATACTCTGTTCTCAAACAATTTGTTAGCAATAGAACAAATACTAACGTAGTCATAAACGTTTAAATCAAACTCTTTCAATAAGTCATTGCGGAACTTTACAAAACCTTCTCTTAAAATTCTTACATCTTGTTTGCAGTAAAACGTGCTATATTTTTCTAAGTCGAAGTGGTTTTCATCTATTCTGCAACCTTTGATGGAATCTATGTTCTTCATAAATGTATCTGCATCATGGATAAACTTACATGCTTCAGAAATGACACCAGTTCTGTTGTCATTTGCTAACAAAACACTGCTGTAGTAGTTATATGGAAATACTTCTTTCGGTCCTGTTTGTAAGTTAAACATAGCAGGAAATAGTTTAAGCTTCTTATTTATAACACTGTAAGAGTCTTTTATAATAATTGCCCTCCTTTATATAAACCAGTTATTTGCATTGTTCGTGAACCTTTAATGATGGGAGTTCCTTTCACTTCTGTCATGTGTCTTAAGATGAAGTTTATGTCATAACTGAGGTTATGGAAATATATTAAACTCTTGTCAGGAAGTCTTTCCAAAAATTCTGTTGCACAGTTTTGACCCCAAATACTTTCACTAACTGAACCATCTTCACTGTCATAACAGATGTTAAAAGCTTTATGAAAGCCATCCGTACTACACTCAAAGTCAGCAAAGAAAACGTGCTCAGGATGAATTTACATTTAGCTTTATTTACTTTCTTTTGACTCTGCTTTCTTCTTCAGTTGTACACAATACTTTGGAGCATATGTCAAATCTTTAAATGGTGCAAGGTTCTGTTTTATATAAGTCAGTCGTATATGTGAAAAGTTCTCCATAAGAAATAGGTTAAAATATTTGCACTCCCACAATGTTTTCATAACATCCCATAGCGGTGTAGTTCTATCCATGCGAACTACTATTTTATCTTCTCTCTTGTATATATTTTCATCTGTTTTTCAATGTTCATTCCACCACACTCCTTCAAGATTTCTATATAGTTTCGAATGAAATATGTTGTCATTGAAGTCTTTCATTTAGCATGTAGTGGTCTTCAACAAGAAGTAAGTCAATAGTTTCGAACAGTTTCACATTCTTTTGGTATGTATCTCTTTATTTCATTATGTCTTGAGTCATTGAAGTAACCAATGGTAATTAAATGCTATACCTGTTGCGTCAGAAATTTCTTGTACTTTACTTGAGGAAAGTCTCTAACACGAATGACTTCTCTCATGTGGTCAATAGTTTTCTTCATTTACTCCAGCCTGAATGCAAGCATAACGAAGCAGTTATCTTCTGTCATAAGTGTTGCAGTTCTTTTGTTCAGTTCATTGAAGATTTGGTAGCGTTCAAGATTTATAGGTAATGTGCAAAGATACTTCCAGAACTGCCCGCTTCTCTTCTTATAAAACTTCTTTTCACCATTATCTTCCAAAAGCTTTCTATAAGTGCTGGGTTTTCCTGTTTGCTTAAGAGCTTCCAAAATGGCTTTCTGGTCATTTGTCAGTTGTGCTTTCATCTCTATATGGTCTCTTTTTTGGTTTGCCTTTCTTTACATCTGACATCGTTAAGCCTTCATATTCTGTTAATCATACATCTTTATTTCGGTAAGATTCTTTATGTTTGTCAAGAAGAAGTCATAGTGCATTTCAACAATACCTGCAGCATTTTGCTTCTATCTCTGATATAAAGTTTCTCCTTCAAGAGCTGATGTAGTAATGTTCCAATATTATTGAGGTTTAACGTAGAACATTCATACTTTCCACCAAGTTTATAACATACCATCCATCTCTGTTGGGAGTTTATTTTAATTTTCTCTAAGAGTCTCATGAAAACCTTACCGAAATGTTTGTGTAAATATCTCTGTTTGGTTCATCTAAAGCTTCGATGTTAAAGTCAATGAGTCTATTGCCTGACTTCACATTCCTCTTCCTATTTTCTTCATCTTTCTTAACCATCTCTCACCTTCTTTTGGTTTGTCGTCAATGGAACGAATGACATTATTAGCTTTGCGAACTTGTTCTATAGCACTTTTAAACATCTCTCTTCTCTGTTGTTTCAGTGTGTCATCTCTTCTTCTTGTTTCACCAACGTTTGCATTTGTTATGTCAAACATTTCTCTTCTTACTTCATGTGGTACAGCTCTTCTTGTTTCACCAACGTTTGCATTTGTTATGTCAAACATCTCTTGACGAACGTCATGTGAAAGAGCTTTACGAGTATGACCAACGTTTGGCATTTGTTATGTCAAACATTCTCTTCTTTACTTCATGAGGTATTGAACGTCTATGATATAAGTCAATAGCAACGTCATTTAAAGGAATGCTCTTGCATGGACTTCGTCCTCGCCGCGTTGCGGCTTTATGAACTCATGAATTCTATCATAAGTTATTTCACCATTATAGTCATTGAGGATGTCAGCGAGTGCCTTTTTGTTTTGTTGTGTAATGCTTTGCAACATCTATATTAGCTTCTGTAAGAAGTTGTTTTATTTCGCGAGTGTTCTAACTTAGACAACTTCCGATACATCTTTAGTAGGAAATAAAAAAATATTTTTGAAAAAATTAGATTAGATTTTTTTAAGTTATTTTTCAAAATAATTTAATATTTTTATTTTAATGAAACATGCAAGATTGCAAGTTCTTTTCATACAATGCTCTCGCTACTGTCATCAAGAATGAGTTCAATAATGCTTCAAACGTCAATGTTATCTTTAACAAGAAGTTTGTGAAAGAATCTAAGTTTGGTCAGTATGTCAGACATTAGCTATTGTCATTGACCGCAAACGTTATACTTCACAAGAGTTAGCAGTAGTTTTTGAAACAAAAGGGTTTTCTTCGTGAATGTCAAAGATACTCATTTATACTATTATAAAGAACTCCAACATTGACTTCTTCAGTATTGCTATGAATCTTTCCGAACAGAAAGAATATAAGAAGGGTGAAACAAATGTGAAATATTATTCTTCATCTCTGAAAACAATAACGAACAAAGATGTTATACAAAAGTTCTTACCAAAGGTTGAAGAAGCTTCTATTGACATTGACGAAGGAAGTGAAATGGTTGAAGAAATTGACCCTGACGTCATTTAAGCAAAAATATATTTTTGGTTAGTCTTCATATCGATATTTTTACAACAATTCCCAATGTATAAACTTTTCATACGCTTTTTCATAAGCTTTATATACCTTCAGAAATTTTGCATAATCTTTAGAAGCATTTAGATATTGTTTAAATGCTTTGTATGTCTTCAGAAATTTTGCATAATCTTTTACATGTTGTTCGTTCTCTTCTTCTGTCATGAGTTCCGAATATTCTAAATTCATGTTCTTTCATATGAGATAAAATTTTATAAAAAAATAATAAATTAGCTTAGATTTTTTTATTCTTCCTCTTTGAAGTTATCGAAATATTCTGTTATTTTTTCCTTCAGTAATGTTAAGTCTTCTTTGAATGTAAGTATTGTGCAACCTTTGATGTCATAGTGTGTTTGAGGAGAGAGTATTTTTTGACAATTTTCCTTTATTTGCTCATTCGGTGTCATTGAAATCGGTAAGTTTTCACGATAGAACCAGTTTCTGTCAGATTTGTAAATCTTAGCAAGGTCATAAAAGCTTTTGTTGTTTCTTCTGACTAAATGCAACATAACCATATCTTTATCTTCTTCTTTCTCCAACTCTTCAGTATATATCATATACTTATATACTCTTTTCCTTTCCTTTTGGTACGAACGTGGTATTCTTTTCTGTATGCTTTTGTCTTTGGATTCAATGACTTCATCTTTTGCTTGAAGTTTCTTTTCCATCTCCTCCACGTTCTGCTTTATATAGTTCATCTAACATCATGAAAATATAACAAGCATAACGAGGTGAAGCCCACATTGCTACAGCATTTACTAAAAGTCTATGACATAATAACCTTTCAAACCAGGAGCCAAATTCTTGCGATTTTCGTACGGAATCTCTTCCCTCGGTTTTCCGAGGGAAGCAATCATATGAGGAAATTCTTCTAAAGTTCTTTTGCCTGTTGGTTTTCAAACCAATGATATGCTTGCTTTGTAGAACGAAGAGCATTCATTATACTTTGCATTTGGTACATATCGTCTTTGACCGAACGAATGAGACGGAGTTGTTTGTTAAACTGTATGTACTCGTATTCTTCATTTATGGCTTCATGAACGATAGCAGTTGTTGTGTTCTCTGTTGTTGACATATCTGTCCTTACATACAAAATAAAAAAATAAATAAAAATAAAACTAACTTTATTTTTCTGTGTTAAAGAAATGTTAAAAATTCAGGGTTACATATGTGAAAAGAAGTCACGAACAAATGAAGGTCATAAGATTCAGCACATAATTCTGATTGAATGGTGTGTCATACATGTCAAGCCGTCAAGAATGAAGGAGATACGAGGCTATAAAGATTTTGGAATATTTTCTGACACACACCCTGAGGGAAAAGTGACAAAACACGACGATAGAAAAAAGTGACAAAATTGAGAGAAAGTTGTTCCCGACCAAAATGCAAATCATGTTGAAAAAGTGACATTTGTAAAGTTAGACGATAGGATTTCCTGAAAAAGTGCAAGACTTGTTCTGAATCAGGACAAGATTTGTCTTGAAAAAATACAAGACTTGTTCTGAAAAAATACAAGACTTGTTCTGAAAAATACAAGACTTGTCTTGAATCAGGACAATTGTTCTCAATTTGAGAACTTTACAAGAAAAACTGACTAAAAAGTGCAAGACTTGTTCTGAATCAGGACAAGATTTGTCTTGAAAAAATACAAGACTTGTTCTGAAAAAATACAAGACTTGTTCTGAAAAAATACAAGACTTGTCTTGAATCAGGACAAAACTTTACAAAATGTAAACTTTACATAACCGTTTCTATCGTACATGATATTTAGTTGACATTGTAAACTATCTTCATGTAAGTATGGCGGTTTGAAACCGTCGGGAACCTTCACTTTTTTGACGAACTTTCCGCAGCAATTTTTAAAATTTGTGAAAACTCAACGGTTTGACACGTGCCATATGTCATTTTACTCAGAATTTTGTGCTGAATTCAGCAAAAATAATGTTTTGTTAGCATGTTAGATCTAACACGTTTTCTAACCTCTTTTCTAACATAACTATTTACAAGCGTTTTACATGGTATATGTTGGCGATGGTTCATGACTTTAAACAGTTTTGTAGCTTCTATTTCTTCTTTTAGTACATCGAATGTTTTAACAATGCCGAAGGTTTCTTTATATTTCTTCTTGACGTCAGATAGAAGGAAATCGTCAGCAGTTGGATAATTTTTGTTCAGAAATGCTAACATGTCCATTTTATCTTCTGCTGGCTTTTCTACTTCTTTCTTTAAATCTGCATAGTCGTTTCTCATTCTTTCTATCTCTTTGACGGAGTAGTTATATTTCCTCATCGCTGCCTTACATTTTGAACATTGCGGGTTCATTTTTGCGTTATACATTGAAATTCTTATATACGAAAAAAGAGATCTGACATTGTGTCAGATCTCAGTAAAAGTGACATTTACATGTCAAAAAAAATAGAATGAGTTTAAGTAATTAAAATTGAGGGTGAGAGTAGTATTGTATGAAATAATATCTCTCACCCTCCAATTCATCCTATGGCGCCGAAAAAATTTTGGTGAAATGCGACCACATTTCACCAAAATTTCTCGGCGCCATATAGAGAACTAGAGCCTGTGAGGTACTGATACTATCCATGTACCTCGCAGGCTCTAGTTCCAAGCCAAAATGGCTAAAAATTGCCCGCAATTGTTTCACATTGCGGCAATTTTTAGCCATTTTGGCTGGGAATTGGAGGGTGAGAGTAGTATTGTATGAAATAATATCTCTCACCCTCCAATTCATCCTATGGCGCCGAAAAAATTTTGGTGAAATGCGACACATTTCACCAAAATTTCTCGGCGCCATATAGAGAACTAGAGCCTGTGAGGTACTGATACTATCCATGTACCTCGCAGGCTCTAGTTCCAAGCCAAATGGCTAAAAATTGCCCGCAATTGTTCACATTGCGGGCAATTTTTAGCCATTTTGGCTGGGAATTGGAGGGTGAGAGTAGTATTGTATGAAATAATATCTCTCACCCTCCAATTCATCCTATGGCGCCGAAAAAATTTTGGTGAAATGCGACCACATTTCACCAAAATTTCTCGCGCCATATAGAGAACTAGAGCCTGTGAGGTACTGATACTATCCATGTACCTCGCAGGCTCTAGTTCCAAGCCAAAATGGCTAAAAATTGCCCGCAATTGTTCACATTGCGGGCAATTTTTAGCCATTTTGGCTGGGAATTGGAGGGTGAGAGTAGTATTGTATGAAATAATATCTCTCACCCTCCAATTCATCCTATGGCGCCGAAAAAATTTTGGTGAAATGCGACCACATTTCACCAAAATTTCTCGGCGCCATATAGAGAACTAGAGCCTGTGAGGTACTGATACTATCCATGTACCTCGCAGGCTCTAGTTCCAAGCCAAAATGGCTAAAAATTGCCCGCAATTGTTCACATTCCCATCTTTTGTTGGTAAGACGAAGAATATGAAATAAATTATGAAGAAGATAATGATGAATAAAATATCACTTTTTATATTTTTGACACGTAAAGTTGTCACTTTTCTGTCAAACTGTTTTATCGTTTTCGTATATAACAAAATTTGACCTGCTAAAACAACTAAGGCGTCAATTGCTCTCTTCATCTCAAACATAGCGGGTCTTAGTTGTTCGTTCCATACTTTGCCTCTTCTATCTTTATCTCTTATTTCCCAAACACATTCAGCAACTAATGAAACAAAGTTATCGTAGGTCTTAAATTCTTCAGATTTATATATGTCAGAAACATTCTTATAAACCATGTCGCAATCTTTGTCCATAACTTTATGGTTGCAATGAAAAACCAAGGAATTCATAATTTACTTTACGTATGAACTTCTTTATTTCTACTGAGTCAGTTGTTTTGACTTCAATTTCGTCGAATTCAGGAATAGTTAGTTTTTTGTTGTTGGATTTCAGGCAATTTGGGTAAAATGGTCAATAATGTCCTGCATTTCATAAAGATACTGTTCATTTGTTTCATCTTTCGCACTACAGTCTAAATTACTTGTTAAAAGTTCTTGCTTTATCTTCTGGATTTTTGTTTCGAAAGTATATGAAGAAGGAATGAAGCTTTTCATCTCTACTAACATAGATGTTGGATTCATGACTAACGAGTTTGGTGCTGTAGTTTGAATTGTTGTTGTGCCGATTGTTGAAATCATATCTTTACATACAAGATAAAAATTTTTCTTAGAAAAAAATTAGCGTTATTTTTCTTTCATAAGGAAATGTCAAAAATTCATGATTTTCGAGAGTTTTAGACCATGTTAGAAAAGTGGTTAGAAAACGTGTTAGATCTAACATTCTAACATAAACATTATTTTTTGGTGTAAATAAATGGTACCATTAATGATATCATGACTGTTCTCATTCATGTCTGATTTACATCTAATGAAAAAGTTTAGAAGAATTTTCTTATTCTTTCTGGCATATTTTTGTCTTTCCAGTACTCCCGCTCTAATGGTCCCAGATGTGTTGGCTTTGACTCTCTCAAGTTCTTAGATGGTATAACATCTTCAACACCTCCTTCATATCTTACTTTATAAGTGTCATCGTTTATGTTGTAGCCAAGTATTTCAATAACCACTCCTCGCTTTGCTTCGTCAATGGTTTCAGCAAGTTTGCCATTACTACTTTCACTAATTTATGACGAGGATAAAATGCTATGGAGTCGTCAGCAGCTTTTATAAGATATCCATTACCTTTGTAGAGTCTACGATATAATAGTTTCTACTTAACCTTAAACGTTTCTTTGTCAACGGTTTGTCGTCAAGAACTACACGAACTTTTGTACCAGGAATGAGGGTAAATTGTGTTGAATTTCTGATATTTTGTGTTTGGCTTCGTTTCTTTTGTATATACTTTTCTTCTTGTTGTTGTGTCATTGAATTTGGTGTATGTCCTGTTGTAGAATGTGTTGAGGAATTATATACTTCGAGAAAATGTTTCATTGTTTCTTCGGTAAAGTCTCGCTCTTGATTTAAATCTCTGAGCGTTCTTATGAAGCGGTTTATGATGCCGAGTATGTTATGGTTATGGTCTTCAGTAGTGTAGTGAGTTATGTTATGCTTAATGAGAAATTCTGTGATTTCATTGCTGAGGTATGCACTGTCTTGGTCTGATGTTAAAGTACTTGGGTTATGTTCTGCTACAAACTTTTGTAAAACTCTTAACACTTCACGAGTTCCTTTATTTTTCATTGGATATGCATATGCTTTACGAGTGTTAACATTTATGAAGATGAGGAATGGTTTATGTCCTCCTTTTCTGCTTTGAATGAGAGTGTCAAATTGGTATGCGTCAGGAGTGTTGGAGTAAATTGGTAAAAAGTAGTCGTAAGGGTTTATTTTTGTTTGATGTACAACATTTTTGTCAAAGAACCTTTTCACTTCAGCTCTGTTAGTAAATCCCCAACTCTTTGCAGCTTCATTGAATTTCTTAAATGACCTCCATGGATGTTGTTCGAATACTTCTTTCAAGCTCATTTATGTAAAGTTAAAGATTTTAACCAACTCGTATCCAAGCGTGCATTGTTATATAAGGAGGCATATAATCTTTTCCATTACCTGCTGGGTCTGTAATACCAGCTACAACATGCGTATGATTTCCTGCAGTTCCACAGAAAATACCTGTGCTAACATCTTTGGGGTCATCTGAGATATCATATCTGTTCATTCCCTGTCTATTCGAACCCGCTGCAAGATTTATATAACCTCTTTTTGTTATTGAATGTGAATGGTTTCCTTCCACAGATGTTCTTCCACTGAACCTATGCATATGTGAAGGAAGGTTTTCAATACCTATTTTCTTTGAACCTCCCATCTTCATTGACTGCGTATTAGTGTAGAATGGAAAACTGTCAACTATTTCATACCATCTACCACCAAATAAAGTGTTTGGATTTATTGGATTCATAGACGTATAAACAGCTCCTATAGGATATATTAAATCATATATGCTCATAACTCTATAAACATATTCTAAAGAACTTATGTCATTAAATACCATTTGGAATGTATCTCCCGGATGAAAATGTTGCATTTGTTCCACTTTTATAATGTAATGTTAGTTCAATAGAATTATCCAAGAAAAATTCAAAAGTATCTGGTTGAAGACCTCTAACAAATTCAAAATGGAGTTGCTGGTTCACCATTTATAATTTTCTGTTGTAAATGTCATTGTATCTGGTTTCGAAAAATTTCTTTGTTAGTTCTGCATCACATAAGTTTTATTCTGCTTTCTTATCTAACATTGTTGGTAGTTCATATGCTTCAAAGTTTCTGGCATGACTTTCAATGTTCCTGCAACTCTTATCTAAACTGTTAAGAGTATCTTTTACGCTTGTACTTGGATTTTCTAATGGTGCACTTGAACCAAGGTCAAAGTTCAATATTATGTCGTCTGCTCTAACAGTAGTGAAGGATTTATGTGTATGGTTCTTGTCAGCTTTACTGTCTAATGTAGCTTGAAGTTCATTTATATCGGAGATGTTGTGTTTATGAGATTTCAAAACTTTGTTCATTGCTTCGAGTTCAACTTTGTCAGCTTTACTTTTAATAGCATCTTCAAACGTTATTTTGCCTTAACTCTCAAAGTAAATCTTGGTTCAACTAATACACCGTTAACATTGAAAGTAGAGGCATAAATTTCACCGGTATAACCAAATGCTTCTGTGCTTTAGCTACATCATACTGTACAGTACAGCTTATGTCATAACCTTTAGCACGAATGTATTTATATCTTCTTTCATTAACATTTTTTTGTCTTCGCTTCATCACTTCGTGTTAAATATCCATGGTAGTCCGTTATAATCTGTTCGTCTGAAGTTATATAATGAACATGGTTCTTGTCCGCTTTACTATTTAATGTAGCTTGAAGTTCATTTATATCGGAGATATTGTGTTTATGAGATTTCAAAACTTTGTTCATTGCGTCAAGTTCATTTTTGTCCGCTTTACTATTTAATGTAGCTTGAAGTTCATTTATATCGGAGATATTGTGTTTATGTTCTTTATCTGCTTTTTTCGGCTAATTTCTCTTCTATCTCATTTATTTCAAGTTCATGCCTACCACCACCTCCCGAAGAAGTATTTTTCTTCAGCTCTTGAAAGAACGTCCACTTCGCCATCTTTGGTGTCAATAATGAGACTTTGTGTTAAAACCTTTCCTGTCTTAATGGATGTTTGTAAAACTTCTTCTTCACCGTGTTCGGGGTCATGGTCGTCATCATATCTTGTGAAATCAGAGATGTTGTCATACATTAAGCATATCTGTCTCAAAAGTTCTGCTATTTGAAACTGGAACGAAAGATATACAGAACTTTCATCATCTCCTAAAGTCAAGTCTGCTTTCTTAAGTATTTCTTGAATGTATGCAATGAGAACAGAGTACCTTGGAAAATATTCGAACAATATTTCATTAGCTGTTGGTTTTGGTGGTTCTTCTGGAGTTTCTGTTGTTTCAGTTCCTTCTGTTGGAGTTTCTGCATCTCTTGACTTCAATGCTCTTGCTCTCAAAGACCTAAATGTTAGAGCACCGGTTTTACAAAGGACTTTATAAATGCTTTAATAGTTCCTGGTAAGTTATTGTTAGCATTAAGTAAGTTCCTTATGCTTCCATCATGTACGTCCATAGCACTATGTAAAAAATCTATACTTTTCTTGTAGTCAGCAATAGACTGACTGTGATTTTTTAAAGATTTGTCAATACCTTTAAGCCAATCTTCATGCATGTCTGATACTGAGCCAAGAATATCATTTGCTTCCTTTAGTGTATTTTGTGCTTGTCGTAAAGTATCCAATCCCGTACGTGCATTGTTTGCTATACGTCTTACAGTATCTATTTGACTCCTTGTTTCTTGCATCCAACCAGATAAAGTTTTAATAGTATCCGAACCATTTGAAATGAAGTTCAAAGCATTTTTAACGTCATTTAAAACTTCTTCACCAAGTACTGCCCATATCTTTCCGATTTGGTATTGAAGAACTCCATATGAAGCAGCTGTTAAACCAGTATTTATAAGGTCCCATATCCATGATTTAGCAGTTTTTCCATCCTTTCCATCCTTTCCATCCAAACCGTTTTCGCCTTGAGGTCCTTGTATTCCTTGTATTCCTTGTATTCCTTGTGGTCCTTGAGGTCCGGTGTCACCCTTCTCTCCTTTCAGTTCATCTTTATGTTCGTTATAATATTCTAATGTCATAAGGTGTACATCATTACTGCTACCAGCAACGCCGAGAATTTGTTTCTCATTCATGACTAAATTCTTTAGGCATTTAATGTTGTCGTCAAATCGAAAGCTCTTTAACAATTCAATGAGAACATTCAGTACTTTCACTAATGAGGCATCTACTGTAGAATTTATATATTGCACCGTTCCATCATTTATGATAGGAACCTTGCTTGTTGTAATGAATGGGTCATAAGTGTTAAAAGTATCGAAATCAATGACTTTTTTAGTTTTTCCATCGTCAATGACTAAATCATTGCCTTCAATGGTTAAAGTTGAGTTTTCGTTTACTAGTTCATGTGCTCTTCTTGCTTCATTTGTTTCATACGCATATGCAGCAATAGTCATATTTTAATGAGAATAAAATGTTGTTCTATTTGCAAAGTACAGACCCAAACGAATACGGAATAGTAAAGCTACAAACAAACTTAGGTCTTCAGAATGAAGCACTTGCTTTCAGAGTTGTTGACTTCAATACTATCGCAACTTTTGTCATAACAGATGAAACAGATTTCATGGAGTTTGAAATAGATGGAAAGAAGCATGAAATAAGATTTCACAATAATGTAGAATATAAGATGGAAACATTAGCTGGAGTGTTAAATGCGCTCATAAATACTACAATAAACAAGGAGAACGAAGAAAACTTAATGAATGTTAAACTTATTGCAGGAGTTTTGAAGTTCAGTTATGCGAAGGAGTTTAAGATAACACGAATGAGTCATAGAGTTCAATTGCTTCTGGGAGCATACCATATGACATTTCCTTTGAAAAGTGTTGACAAACGATTGAGATGAAATCTGTTCCATACGTATGTTATGGTAATTGTTTGTACATTGAGTCTAAAATAGCTAATGTCACAGGCATTTCAGGAGTTAATAGTAAAGGTTCAGTAGAATATAAGTCTTTCTGTTATGCAGTCAATTCAATGTTCATTCCAAACGTTCCTGTCATAGCAACTCATTTAGGTAAATGGATTCGCATTAGTCCTCATAATTTGAAAGACATGCAATTCAGACTTGTTGACTTTCAAGGCGAGCCTGTAGAACTGAAGGCACCAGTGCGAATGACTGTTGAAGTTGACTTTTTAGAAAATATTAAATGCAACAGCTTACAAGAGAACTCAGAGCTAAAAATATAAAGTATGAATGTTATGTATTAGGTCATGAACTTTGGTTGTTGCTGTTTGATGAAACAAATGAATTAGTTATGTCAGTCAAGAGAACAGAAAAAGGCGTCAAAGGCGCCGAGCGCAAAGCGCTATATTGTGTTAGTGAAAACTGCACCAAGTCAATAAGATTAGGTTTGCATTATGAAGATGAGTTCGATACTGTTGAAGAAGTTTTGGATAGATATTACAAATTGCTTTAATTTACTAAAACATATTTCAAACAAAGTTTATATTCTGTTGAAAGTTTTGTATATTCATTCGAATATTTATACTTAAACTCAACTCCTGTAGTTCCTGGTGTTTCAATGATGCGGATGTTACCTATTTTCATGAATGGTGGCGTTTGACCACAGCATTCGATTTCAGGGTCGAGATAGTCAATGACACATTGTTTCCCTGTTATTCGTGATATAACATTTTCAAGGTCCTCCTTTGTTAGAATTATTTGGTTCTTGCTTATAAGATTTGTCAAAAGCTTCTTATCGTCTTTGAGTAAAATTGTTTGGTATAACTGAAGAAGGTAATGGTCTACGTTATCTGAAGGATTTGTTTGAACATTTGTGTAAGGGTTGTCGTTGGCTTCTCTTGAAAGAATTTGGTCCAGTGGTGGATACTCTAACTTAACATCTGATGTAGCGTTAGCGTTTGAAGCTGTGTTTAAATTCACGGATTTCAGTTCTGGTTCTTTTTCTTTCAAACACTCTGAACTATAGTTCTTTATGACAATATTGTTTGTCGTTCGTGAGTCAACATTTGATGTTGGTTCAATTGGAACATTAACGGCACCAGCTAAGATGGATTTGCTTCTCATTTCATATAGAATAAAAACCTTTTATATGTATGAAATGAACAATATACTCGACAAGGGTTTGAATGTAAAGCTAACGAATGAAAATATTGTTGAATTCACTGAGACAGGTGCTGTGTATAAAGATGTAGAACTACTGAACAAAAGAGCTAAGGGAAGAAGCAGGAACATGAACAAAGGGTGGAAGCCTATAAAAATTTATGTCAATGATGGCTCAGGAGGTTCAAACATAAAGTATGCAGAAAGTTATAGAGTTTATGCTCTCAAAGGTGAAAAGCCTTCATTTAAGAACAGCTATTCTAACGCATATCCTCAAAAGCTAACGGATGGGGAAGTGGATGATATGAATGACAGCAAAAATATTAACAGAAATGGCGACAGAGATGCATGGAATTTGTTTACCATCAGTCAATTGAAGGTTAAACTTTAAAACAATGTTGGTCGTTCCCATGGAATATTTTTGACTTTAATGGTATTAGTCATGATATGAATCTCAAGGTATGAACGAGGAGAGATGAGAGACTTATATGCTTCCCAAATTTCTTCAAAAGGTAATGTTATACCTGACTGTTTCCAAATGAGTTCAATATCATAACGTGAGAAACCTTGAAAGATAACGAAGTCAGTTATGAGACGTTTTATGTTTAAAGCTAAAAACCTCCATGTTTGCATAAGTATTGCTACAGTTAAGTGGTAATGTCTGACTTTAGTAATGATATTAGCTAATGGTGAGTCTGGTTTTGACACTAAACCTTTACCAGCGAAGTCGTCGCAAACGAGCAGAGTGTTTGAAGGATATTTTTTGAAGGGGTATTTTGAAAGTTTTGATAGAATGTAGTTTGTCAGTCGTTTCATATCGTAAACTCCTGAGTACTGACGTAAGTGGTGTTTGTCAATAATTCTTTCCATCTCCTCAGAAGTCTTTTGCATTCCTGACTGTATAAATTCAACGATGGCATAATATTTCCTCTTACGTCGAATGTAACGTTGAAGAAATTCAATGAGTTCACTGTCTGGAACTTTAACGACAGAGGCTTGAACTTTTGACATAAATGTTTTCGCTGTTGAGTCCATAGAGTCTGAAGTTGCTGATATAATGATTTGGTCATAATATGAGTCATTTCCTAAACGTTCTGTTATGAGTATATGACGAAAAATTAAATGTCTTACCTGAACCCATCTTTCCACAATAGAAATAAACGCCATTTGAACAGAACTCATAGTCCTTACTGAAAGGAAGAATGAGAGAAGAGTTAAGTTTGTCTGTAGTTTCATTCATGTCTTCATCTACGTCATGTATTAAATGCTTCATTTTATCTCCATTAAAAATGCAAGTCAGAAATATTCAGAACATAGCACCGAGTCTAACTGACAAGAGTATAAAGATATACTATGAACACGTTATGATGAAACCTACCAAAATTCAAGAAAGTCAGTATACTTATGAATATCCAAGGCACTGGGTAGAGTATGTAGGAGGTGAGAAAGCTATTGAAATCAGACAGGTTCGAAGTATTCCAGCAGGAAGAACAATATTATTGAAGAACTTTAATGTTTTAAGATATAATGATGAAACAAAGAAGCAAGATAGTTTTCCTGTTGCTGTGTATGTGAACTTAGATACAGGAGATGACATGAAAGTTTTTAACACAAAGCTTCAAACGGTAGTGAGAGAACAACTGACTGCGGAAGGACATCCATTACCTTCAGAAGTTAGCATAGCATATAATTTTGAAACAAACTCAATAGATTTTAAAGTCATCTCTGCAAAGAAGTCAGGTTTTACATTTAATGAAGCAGATGTATATTCGAATGAAAACTTCAAAGCTATTATGGTTAGATAATGACGATTGCTTTAAGAAAATATTTAAATTCAGTGACTCAAAGATGTCAATAGATGACCTTTCGTGGAATGTTACCATCGGACGTTTACAGTTTGAAGGTTCAGCAGGATTGCTTACAAGATTGTCAATTGGTGGTATTTGGTCTCGTGAGAACATTGTTAAAAATCCAGTATAAGTGAATTTGCTGAAGAATCTATATTATGTCTTTCAAACTACATGTATTCGCCAACCGAAGCATTATAGTATAACAAACTTTGTCAGTAAGTTTAACATAAGACTTGTCGAACCTTCTTCAATGAAAGATGTTGTGCTACCTAAAGATGGAAAGGATGACTCATTATTGAGATGATTTTAATAGCATATTAAATGAGCTTGTTCTTGAAGGTCATTCATGATGAAATAACTGTTGTAGAAGATTTAGCAATTGTTCAGACATTTTGAAGCGAATAGATGATATAAGAAAGAAGTTATGAAGCCGCAACGCGCGAGGACGAAGTCCATGAGAATGTTTATGTTTCATTGACTTTCTCCAGTAACGAGAACTTTTATGAGATAATATTGAAGAGAGATGATTTTAATATGGTGTAAATGGTAGCTTGGGCAGATTTAGGCGCAATGGGAACAAAAGCATTAGCATTTGAGCAAAAGCACTTGGAGCTTATGACGCAGTAAATAAAATGAGTGGAGGAAGAGTTTCGAAGACATTAGATGCAAATAAAGGAAAGATTGGAGGCTGGGTTGCAAAGAAGTTAAGATTAAATAAAATAGGACTCATAAATAAAGCATCCAATTTGGTTGCGACTGAGTCAGAAAATGCTTAGGAAAGGACGATGAGTTTGCAAAACACGCAAAAGACTTTAATGACCAGATGAAAGGTGAAACAATGCATTTAAATAGAGTCGATGGAACTCTTCCTCCACCAGTAGTTCTTCCGTATGGTCCCTATGGAATGTATGGAAACCCTTACGAAAGACCATTTGACCCATTGACTGGTGGAAGTAACTGGTATCATTACGGACGAAGAAGAAAGACAGTCAAGTTGGAGACAGACGTGAAGAAAGCAACTAAAAAGAAACCAAGGAAGAGAGTTATAAAGCAATGAATTCACAAGGTTAGAAAACGTGTTAGAAAACGTGTTAGATCTAACATTCTAACATAAACATTATTTTTGTGCTATGTTTTCATACGTGTGAGGGTGGTGATATCATTAATTTTTAAGTTTATTTTTATATTTTATTTTTATTTTATTTGGATGTAATGACAGAACAAAAGCAACTCATACAAATCAAAACATATAACAAACATACATTTAAACATTTATTCTTCCTTCCTGAGCATAACATGTTCTTTCAAATACATCCGAGACCAGTTGACTTTTCATTGACTGTGTATAAAGATAGAAATAGTTATATCATTAAACCATACGATGACGAAGGTAAGTTATGTAAATTGTACGTTAAGAAGTTAGAGAAAGTTTATGGCTTCAAGTATGACTACAATAGGGTTAACACTGATGATGAAGATATTGAGGAAAATTTATGAGAACATTAGTGAAGTCGTTAATGAGAATGATAGTGAGAACGTTTATTTTTACATTAGTGAGCTCGTTAGTGAAGTGAAGTGGGTGGCTTTGTAAATATTTAAGGTTAAGTTAGTGTTGTCGTTTGATTTGTAAAATATACGTTAACGGTTTTGTAAATATTTAAAGTTATGTTGGGTAAGGTTATGTTGAGTAAGGTGGAACGCAGTGCCGCCGTACCCAAGACTTGTATACTAACTTATATAACAGATGCTAAAGAAATTAAATCAAGAATTACAACATTATTTACGTCACTTAATGATTTAATGACTTATATAATTAATACTCCCCAGCCGACTACGACATTTGATCCAAATTCGACGGTTTGCAGTGTACCTTTCATTAATGACAGTTCAGTAATTGCTTTAAGGGATTCAACAGTTAATGAATCATTAAAAGCTTCATTAATGAAAATCATTGATTTTAACTCATTCATGAATACATATAATTCATTCATTAATGTTTCATACACTTCTAAAGAAGGTGAGCCAAAAACTATTGATAAAGCGGTGTATGAAATAAAAGCATCAATGACGAAATTGAATTCGTTAACTTTTGATGGTGATAGTTCCGTTAACAGCATGACATCAGGAAAAACGATTTTAACGAAAGAATATTTAAAATCTCATGTTAGTGAGTTCGTTGAAATTGAAAAAGAAGGCGGAATTAAGTTCGATCCACTGGGTTTCATTTTCGACTTAGCGAATGCGGGTGTTAGTTTCGCTGAATGGACAACGATACAGAGTGAAATAAATGCAATATGGACGTTTTTGGGGTCAAAAGCGGGAATGGGTGAGCTTGTAGATGCTGCAAGAACATTAGGTGAAACGGGAAATTTTGTAGATGGTTTTAAAAGACTTGTTTCAAATGTTTTAACAAACACAAAGAAATTATTTAGATATACCATACATAACGGACAGATTTTCGAACAGGTAGCAACAAACCCTCCGGTTATGGCTGCGTTGATGATGGCTAGAGACATAAAGCCGCGTAGCGGCGAGGGCGAAGCCCACGAAGAAGAGGAGAAACCAGAGGATACGGGTCAGGTTATTCGAGACATTAAAAACGTGTATCCTGAAGTTATTGATTTATTTAGAGGTGTTAATGATTCGATTTCAAATCATTCTATAACCCTTGATGAAGAGAATAAATTAACAGATTATATATTCGTCATTATTGCAGAACTAATGAAGAGAATAAATGAAAAAGGTATAGCTGATATCATTAATGTAAGTGATGTAATGATGAAAAGAAATTTTGACTCATTATTTACAGAACCGAAAACAGAATATAGTCTTTATGACGTAATTACTGAATTAACGAAAAAGATTAATGATAATAAGAGTTCTGGCGGAAGAGTTGAATTAGAGGTGAATGATGTTAATGAGAAATTAGATAATAAAGCAGATAAAAACCATGTTCATTATATAAGTTCAGATGAACAGATTATAACGGATTATCATGGATATTTAACACGAACTGAAGAAAAAGTGAAGACGGAAGATGTTAATGAAAGAAGATATAAATTCATTCGTGCTGAAGGTTATGACATACGCTGTACTGTACAGTATGACACAGGTAAAGCACCAGAAGCATTTGGTTATAACAATGAAATTTATGCTTCATACTTCTTTGTTAACGGTGTATTAGTTGAACCAAGATTTACATTGAGAATAAGTAGAAAAATAACTTTTGAAGATGCTATTAAAAGTAAAGCTGACAAAGATGAACTTGACGCAACGAACAAAGTTTTGAAATCTCATAAACACAATATCTCCGATATAAATGAACTTCAAGCTACATTAAATAGTAAAGCGACAAGAACCATACACATGAATCCTTCACTACTGTTAGAGCAGACGACATAATATTGAACTATACCCTTGGTTCAAGTGCACCTTTAGAGAATCCAAGTACAAGCGTAAAAGATACACTAAACTCCTTAAATAACAAATGTATGAATATCGAAGGTCATGTCAGAAACTTTGAAACATATGAACTACCAGCAATGTTAGATAAAAAGCAGATAAAGAACATACACATAACTCCTTCTCAACTGTTGCTATAGAAAGTATTGAAGGAACGGTTGGCGGAACTGGTGGGAATGCATTATATTATAAACCTCCTAACTTTCCACAAGGTTTAACATCGAATGAAAACATAACAACGAAGAAAGACATTAGCTGTAAAAATGTTTATGTTGTGGATGATGAAAATAATGTTAAATTCACTGCTCAAGATTTATATGATAAGAAAGCAGACAAAACAGAGCTTCAAACATTAAAGACTGAAATACTTCAAACATTATATCCTATAGGCTCTATTTATACGTCAATGAACTCAACAAATCCCGCAACAGTTCTGGGTTTTGGTACATGGCAGCAGATTGTAGACAAATTCTTATACTGTGCTAACTCTTCAAAGCAAACAGGAGGCTCAAAGAAAATTAAAGAAGCAAACTTACCTGCGCACACTCATACAGGAACTACAAACTTTTCTGGCGACCATAGCCACTTATTAAGAGACCACCCATTATACAACTCAGACTATGAAGCTGGCAATGACGTTTTATCTCCATCTTATAACAATTCAGCAAAAAAGACTTTTCGACCAACTGAACCAGGAGGTAATCATACACATACATTTACAACAAATCCAACAGGTTCGGGTGCAGATTATATGCCACCTTATATGACAGTTTATGCATGGGTTAGAACGGACTGAAAGTCCTGAGCTCCAAAAGAGCGAACAGCATGAAATTACTAAATTTATTTTTACATAAATGAGTTTAAAAGAAGTTTTCGAATCATCACCGTGGAGGTCATTTAAAAAATTCTATGAAGCTGCAAAGAATGCGGGATTTAATGATAGAACAGAAATTAAGAGATTTTATGATGAAAATATAGTTCATCAGGTTAAAGTTAATCCTTACGATTATTACCTTCCCATTTACTCGAAAACCCATGATGCATATCAATTTGATACACTCGTTCAGAGTAAGAAAGGAAGAAAGCCACCATTTTTGATTTTCATTAATGTTAATACACGTAAAGCTTTTGCGTATATAATGAAAAATAAAGGAACAAAAGAAGTTTTAAGAGTTTTGCAGACGTTTGTGGCAGAACATCATCCCACTTCATTAACTTCAGACCAGGATTCAGCATACCTCAGTAATGAAATTACAGAATTTTTGATTAAACATAACGTTACTCATTATACGACTGAAGACCATAACCATAATATTTTAGGAATCATTAATCGTTTCATTAGAACGCTAAGAGATTTAAATAAAGAAAGAGATTTTACGGAGGAATCAATGAATAAAGTCATTAATGCTTATAATAAGTCCACCCATAACAGCACAGGATTTAAACCAAACCAAATGACTTCAAAAGAGGAGGATGAATACATAAAACAAAAGAGAATGTTAACGGAGGAAAGAAGAAGTTCATCATTACTGCCAGGAACTAAAGTTAGAATCATTCTTGAACATAAACCACATGAAAAGGTAAGAAATCAGTTAAGTGATGATTATTATATCGTTGATTCCTCACAGGGTAATGGTTATTTAATTAAAGCAGCTGACCATTCGGTCGCATTTTATCCACGATTTCGATTAGTTGAAAGCGAAAATGGAAGATTAGCTAAAACGGTTGATGAAGCGAAAAGAGGTATAGTTAATAAAATTGTGAGTTATGATGAAGACAAAGATGAATACACTGTCATTTATGAAGGAGGTGTGGATGATAAAATTCCTTCTAGAAATTTGAGAGAATCGAACCCCACACATTTATCGGAACTCGAAAAGGATTACTGGAAGGATAAAAATAAGCCAAAATTAATCAAAAAATTTTTATGAACTAAATATATTTTATGTCTGAAGTTAATTAGTTAATAAAGTAGCGGATGAACTGCAGAAATACATTTTATCGTAAATGGTTAGATCTAACCCGATATCTACCCTCATTTCTACCCTCATGAATTTTCATGAATTTTATATATTAATGTTTTCGTTAAGCCACTTTGTGCCGGCAGTCAGTCAGTTAATGAAGTTTACACCAAAAATATATTTTATCGTTAATGGTTTTTAGGTTATTCAATAATTAATTATTTTTGAATAACTGAAGGTGTCACCACGTCACCATGTGTCACCTGGTTAATTAACTTCTCTTAAAATTACTGACAGCATGACATTTAGACAGCAGGACGAAAGGAGGAAGGCATTTATAAATTATTTTTGAATAACTGAAGGTGTCACCACGTCACCATGTGTCACCTGGTTAATTAACTTCTCTTAAAAATGATGACAACATGACATTTTGACAACTAGCCCGGAAATTTGATGCAGTCCAAAAATAAAGTTAGTTTTAAAATTATTTTTATTTTTTTATTCCTATATAAATGACAGCAACAAACAACAACAGCAACTATATCGTTTCTGATGAAAAAGTTATTGATTCATTAGCTGAGGAATTAGTTGTGGCAGAAACTAAAACCCTCAACGAAAGAATTGGTGAAAACAAGATTGATTTACATAACTACCTCAAACACGATGGAGGAAGAGGAAGGAAAACTGGTATGGCTTTATTAGTAAATAAAATTTCAAATTTAACGATTATGGATGTTGATATCAATAAATCATACAATGATGAACTTAAAGAAACAGTTAGAAAAGATATTTTATCAAAACTTTCGGATAAAGATGTTATCGTTAAAACCGCTTCAGGAGGTCTTCACATTTATTGTAACACTAATTTCTTCTATTCAGTTTCGAACAGAATGATTAAATGCTATTCCTGCAATGATTATGATATTGACATAATGACTTCTATGGATGATTCAAATCGTTCTTTAGTAGTTATGGCTGATTCAAGAGTTCGCAAGAATGCAACAGAACCAATCAATACATACTCATTCATTCGTGGAAGTTATGATTCAACATTAACAGAACAGTGAATGATATATTAAATGATTTGAATATTAAGGTAAGAGTTGAACAAAGAATGAAGAAATAAAGACTATCATGAATGAAAACAAAGATGTAAACATTGACGATAAACTTGCCCAGAGCATAGTTGATGGCATCAGTGATTTTGAAGTACATAATGACGGTGGAAACATGAATTTAGAAAAAGAAGTTACATTATTCACACTGTTTCAAGCAATTAATTCGTTACCTAATCATTTAATTAATGAAGCATACGATAACGTTTATAACTTCTGCAATTTAACTGAAAATGCAAAAAGTAATTTTGAAAAAGCACGTAGTAGATATGCACATTTAATGACTTCTCCATTTGTTTTAGTGAAGATTCTAAAACTATATCAAAAGGAATATTATGATGAATACGTTTTACCTTTATTACGTAAGCCAAAAATAACATTTGATATCAAACTTGATGACTCGTTTTTGATAACAGATATTAGACGCAAGGCTGAAAATCATCAGTATAAAAACAGTTCTGAAGTAATTGAGGATTTATCACGTGTAATCCGTTTTGTAGATTGTGGAAATAAATATTTCATTCAAAAGGACTATAATATCCACGACAAAATGAATCAAATATCATTCGTTCTTCAATCAAACATGAAAGAGTCACTTAAAATGATTAAATTATTTAAAGAAGAAGGTAAAACAATAACAGCATGGGACGTACTATTAAATCAATTGTCTTCATTAACCGTTAAGGGTGTTTGCTTTAAATCTGATTCTCCAGATGTTTTCTCAACGTTTCAAGGTTATAAATACAACGTTCTCGAAAAACCAGATTACTCAAAAATTGAGATGTTTATGAATTTCATTAAAGAAGCCATTTGTGATAATAACGATGAAGTGTATAAATACCTTCTCGGCTGGATTGCATCAATGATTCAACATCCTGGAATCAAGAATGAAACAGCAATTATTTTGAAAGGACTTCAGGGAACAGGTAAAAACAGATTTACAGACATTATTTCTGAACTTCTCGCCGGTTATTCATGTAAAAACATTACCGAAATAAGTGAGCTAACGGGTAATTTCAATTCAGTAGTTGAAAATAAAATGTTTCTTGTACTTAATGAACTTAAGAATGTAGGTGAAGACAGACTCGCAAATTTCAACGCTTTGAAATCAATTATTACGGATAATGAGATTAGAATTAATGAAAAGAATCAACCCAGAAGAACTGCCCAGAACGTTGCAAACTTCATTTTGGTAACTAATAACGTCTACCCTGTCAAAATTGAAGTTGGAGACAGAAGATACGTAGTTTTAAGAGTTAATGGTAAATTCAAGGGTCAATTTGATTACTTTAAGAATTTAATGGATTCATGCACTAAGGAATTTTATGATAATTTACTGACGTATTTTATGCAATATGACCTTTCATCATTTAATGTACGAATCATACCGATGACTGAAGCCAAACAAGATTTAATAGAATTATCAACAAATCCTTTAGATGAATGGATAAATACACATTATGATGAATTGTGTGCAGGTATGACGTGTAAAAATGCTCTATTCTGCAAACCATCAGACATGAAAGACAAAAACTTTCAAATGAGCATTAAGGATAAATGTGAAGGAAACAGAGAAGAATAGATGGTAAACAAACATGGTGTTATGTTTTGAAAGAAGAAATGAAAGGATTATATAAACAGGTTGAACCAAACGATAATGAGGATTCATTTACTGACGATGATGAAATACCTGTAAATGAAGCTTTATAAAGTATGATTGAATTTATTTTTGCATTAATCCTGCTGTGATGTCAAAATGTCATGTTGTCATCATTTTTAAGAGAAGTTAATTAACCAGGTGACACATGGTGACGTGGTGACACCTTCAGTTATTCAAAAATAATTTATAAATGCCTTCCTCCTTTCGTCCTGCTGTCTAAATGTCATGTTGTCATCATTTTAAGAGAAGTTAATTAACCAGGTGACACATGGTGACGTGGTGACACCTTCAGTTATTCAAAAATAAATTTTCTTATAAAGCTTCAGGGTCTATTTCCTCAATTACTTCACTTCCTTCTTCATCATATTCAATCGTTGCTTCCTCAATTACTGGTAGGAGCTTATTGATTATATCTTTATTCGTTATTGTCTTCAGAGATGAAGGATAATATTTCACAACTACTTCACCTGGAAGGCTCTTTGAGTCCATCTCGGCGCCTTGCGCCTTCTTGAATTCTTTCTGCTGCGATAAATCTAAAACAATGCTGAAAAATTCAACGTTAGAGTTCTTCATAATCGTATAATGTGTATCTTTGATATTTACAAATATTCCTTTCTGTTTAAGTAATACTGCTATTTCATGTGGTGTGTAACGTTTTCTGTCAATAATGATAGCGTATGGTTTAACGAACTGACCGTATTTAGATTCTTTCACAGACTTTTTATTGAATATAACGTTCACGTTTTTTCCATTTATGAATTCACCCTTAACAGCAGTAGCGAGAGCATTGTATGAATAGAACT
Organism: Trichomonas vaginalis G3; assembly: GCF_026262505.1. Classification (NCBI taxonomy): domain Eukaryota; phylum Parabasalia; order Trichomonadida; family Trichomonadidae; genus Trichomonas; species Trichomonas vaginalis. The sequence goes on along the minus strand of NC_067204.1, from coordinate 16,276,185 downwards.
TGTACTCAGACATTATTTTATTAAAATTAAAAATATAAATTATTTAAAAAAATTAAGTTTATTTTTAAATTATATTTTTTACGGAAAATATTTTTTTTTATTTTCCATAAAAGATGTATAAAAAGCTATCTAGATTAGACCATGAAGAAATTAAGAAGTTATTGAAGAATGCTGACATTGAAGTTAGCAAAAGATATGCGACTAACAAATCTTCATTAGCTAAATACCTCAATGATTACAGAGGTGTAGTTACTTACGAGAAAATTAATGATTACATTAATAACAAAACATTTCCTTTAAATGATGTTCAGGTTAATTTATATCATAAACAATCAGTACCGAAGGAAGTAAGAAAAGAAATGTATGATATGATGAATGTTGATGTAGGAAGGACAAGGACAGCAGTACCGAAGGAAGTTAGGCAGGAAATGCACGATATAACTAATGTGGATGTAGGTGAAACGAGAAAGAAGAAAAGCGATGAAGAAAAGAAAAATATAGCTGTAAAGTATGCAAAAGCAATTGCACAATTACGCAAAGCAAACGAAGTAATTAAATCTATAGATGATAAAGCTCTTGATGGTGAGAAATGGTTAAAGAAGGATGAAAATAATAAACGCAAAAATGTTAAAGCAGGAAATAGAATCATAGATTTTAACATTAAAGAACTCAATGAAGAAAACAGAAATTACCTACATGAACGTTTCGGTAAAATGTTTATTAGGCTTCTGCAGAAGATAAAAGTAAATTCGCAGCAAAAATGGATGATTTGTTATAAACTTGATGGTAAATTTACTAATTCAACATTGAACATCGAGAACATCGGAGCTTTACTTCATCAGTTAAAGCAAGAAAACTTTATAACAGAGATTGAAGCAAACGCAGCTGGAATAATTGAAAAACATTATGATTTCTTTATGACAAATATTAAGAACCTCGAAGAAATTAAAATGTATGATTTAACTGAATATGAAGGATTAACGATGAGCGATATTAAGAAAGGTAAGCCACAGAAGAGAGAAAAAAGAGATGAAAGCAAATTATCAAAAGACCAGAAAGAAATTTTAGAGGCGTTAAAGCAAACAGGAAACCAAAAACTAATTGATACTTTCTGGAGGGATAATGGTGAAAAGAGAACAAATAAAAAGAGAAGTGGTGAGTTTTGGAAATATCTTTGCAGATTACCTATAAATCTTGAACGTTATCAAATTTTCAATGAACTTAACAAAAGAACTGCAAAATTGATGACAGAAGATAACTGCTTCGTTTATGCTTGCATTCAGGCTGGAGTTGATGAGCAGACGGTAGACCACATGCGTGAAGTCATTAGAGTTAGAGATTTTCCACAAAGTAAGATTCAGGAAATTTCTAACGCAACAGGCATAGCATTTAATGTTACCATTGGTTATTTCGATAATTCAAAAGATAATAAGACAGTTCATTATACACCATCAAAGCCGCAAAGCGGCGAGACCGAAGGTCACACAGAAATAAAGAAAACAATCGATTTATTACTCGTTGAAGACCATTACATGTTAAATGAAAGATTACCTATGACAACATATTTTATCATAAATTATAACGAAATTCTCAAATCATTAGGCGGCTGGAATATAGAACGTCAAATGAAAATATATAAGAAAAGGGAAAATAGATTTGTTATTGATTCTACGCGAACAACTCCTTTATGGAATATTTTGAAAACATTAAGAGAGTGCAATTACTTTGAACCGTTATCTTATGGTGAACTTTTCAGTTATACAACAGATTTATATAAACAAAAACTTGCACCGTTTAAAGATTTAAATTATACCCCGAACTACTGTGTTCAGTTAAAGAAAAAGTCTGAAAGTAAAGATAGTGATAAATCAAAACAAAAATTCATTCCTGAACACATTTTCTTCGCTGACTTTGAATGTAGCACTGATGGAGTTCATAAAGCCTTTAACATTTGTTATGATAGTGAAGATGGAAAGATTAGCGAAAGCATTTGGGGTCAAAATTGTGCAACAAAATTTTTAGAAAGAATTCCTGATAAAAGTTTAATATATTTTCATAACCTCAGTTATGATATCAATTTCATTTTAAGACATTTAACAGAAATTAGCGGAACACCAATTATTAAGGGTTCTAGAACAATGCAGATAACGGGAATATATAAAGGTAAAGCAATCATTATTAAAGATTCATACACTGTTATAAATAAGAAGCTTAAACTATTTCCTGAAATGTTTCATTTGCAGTGTGGTGAAAAGGAAGTATTTCCGTATCAATATTATTCAAGCTCTTTATTAGTTAATGATAACAAAACTGGCGTAATTTCTGAAGCGTGTAAGTTTGTAAAAGATATTGAAACGTTCATGAAAAACATAGATTTAATCGAAAACTGCAGAATAGATGAAAACCATTTCGATTTAGAAAAATATAGCTCATTTTATTGCAAACAGGACGTAAGGATTTTAAGAGAAGGTTTTGTTAAGTTCAGAAATGATATATTGAAAGAGTTTGATTTAAACGTTTATGATTACGTTAGCATTTGTTCAATCGCTAACAAACTTTTCGAAAACAGAGTATATTTCCCGAATGGAAATTTATATGACCTTTCAAATAAACCAAGAGAATTTATTTCACGCTGTATTCAAGGTGGAAATGTATGTAGCTGTCAGATAACATGAAACAAAAGAGCGAAAAGAAACTCATTGCTGACTTCGATGCTGTTTCATTATATCCATCGCTATCGCGAGACTTTATACTTTAGAAGGAATTCCAAAGGTTATGAAGAAAGAAATGTTAAACAGTGAATATTTGTTAAAACATTTATTCGATGATGACCAGGGCGAGCCTGAAGGTGAGAAATTCATTTCGGATTCTTTGTTTTAATAAAAATAACCGAGATTAAGATTAAAAGGCACTTTCCATTAATAACAGTAGATCCAGAATTAAACCCGGAGCTAAAGGTTCCAAGAAGTTCTAACACATGCTGTTTAATGTATGTGGACCACATAGCTTTGCAGGATTTAATAAAATATCAGGGCATCAGCTGCGAAGTATTACAGGGTTACTACTACGATGAAAAAAGAGATTTTAGAATAAGAGATGAAGTAAGAAATATTTGAATTGAGATTAAAGTATAAGAAGGAAGAAAATCCGCTACAAGAAAATATTAAATTAATTTTGAACAGTATTTATGGAAAAACTATTTTGTCCCCGATAGAGTCGAAAATTAAAATCATTGATGATAAAGATGCTGTTAGGTATGCCATCAGAAATTATAACCATATCATTAAATTTGAAGGTTTAGATGGTTCGGATAAAACTATTTTCAAACTAACTAAAAGCATTTGCAGACACTTTAACTTTTGCCCTTAGGTGTTAATATCTTATCTATGTCGAAACGTATCATGAATGAAGTATTTTGCACGATTGAAGACTTAGGATTAAAAGCATTTTATCAGGATACAGATTCGATGCACATTTACAATGAAGACATACCAAAACTCGCTGCAGAGTTTAAGAAGAGATATGGTCGCGAACTTATTGGAAAGAATTTAGGTCAGTTCCATTCGACTTTGCAGAAATCACAAAAGATAAACAAAGTTTAGCTTACAAGTCGATATTTTGTGGAAAGAAGACTTACATTGACTTACTCACTAATGATTTAAATGAAGTTGCATTTCACTGCAGAATGAAAGGCGTAAAACAAGATGTTATAGCTTTAACAGCAAATGAAATGTTTCCTGAAGCAGTTAAATGCGTTTATGATGAAGATAAAGGATTAATGATTCCTCAGGGAAAATATGATAAAGATAGTGAGTTTTCAGTTATGAAATTATATGAAGCCCTTCACGATGGTCAGGAAATCGCATTTGATTTATGCAAATCAACAGCACCCTGTTTTGAAGAGAAGTTTAACTTTTCAATAACGACTAAAAATACTTTCATAAGGAAATTAAAGTTCTGAAGTCATATGATATAATATATTTTTATCGTTCAAGACAAAAATAAACTTTTCATATTAAATTATGTAAGCGTTTGAATTTACTATACGTAATGCATGTTCTTTTTCCATTAACATCATAAACGTTAACATATAATGAACCATTTATGTTTTCATTAATGTATAGTTCTTTATACTGACGACCGTTATAATAATAAAACAAATCTGCATGATGTCGTAAAATAAATCCTCAAATTCATGATTTCCATAATGTGAAACAGTAATTGAATTTTCACTGATTTCATCAACGAAATTATATTCTACTCCATTTGCTTTACTTCTATTTCTATTATTTGTAGAACTTGAACACCAAATGTAGATTATCAATCTTATTATTATTTCTAACTTTATCGTAATGGTCAACTTCCCCAAAACTATCAGGATTATCAATCCACTGAATAGCTATTAATCTATGCTTAAGATATTTTTTACCGTTAAGGGTTAATCTTATATATCCATTCTTTTCTTCATACTCACTGACAGTCTTTCCGTTTTCTTTCTTCTTATTTGATACGGATATTTTGTGTTAATTTCGTAATCTTCATCAGCAACTAATGTTTCCCAGTTATTATTTTCCATCGTTTTATAAAATAAAAAAATCAGAAAATTAAAAATTAACTACATTTATTTTTTTACTCTTCACCTCCATCAGCAGCTAAATTATAATCATCAATTCTAACAGCAGGAATGCCAGCTGGTCTGACTTGAATAGCGAAACAAGCATTTCTAAGAAATCCTAATAAAGGTTTGACAGTGTATTTTTCGCTTATATTTGTATCATCAGCTTTAACACCTAATTTATATGTAATTGGTGCCGTTGATGTTTGACCCTGTTGAAATGTGAAATCAGTTTCCGTAGGGAATCCACAGAGGAAATGAGTGTTATCGTATGATTCATATAAATGTTTAACGCTTCCATCATCAATTAACGACCTCATCACATCTTCATTAAATCCTATCATATCGTTATTTGTATTGCATGCATTAGCAACCATTTCATAGAACACGGACCATAAGAGCTTCTGGTTCAGCTGGCATACTTCCATAAGCCCATTGATAATTGAAGGGTTTCAAATTGAGGATTTTCGAAATTCACGATATAATTATCATTCTTCCTAAATAAAGCCCAAATGCTTTTAACGTTAATTGGTGTATAAGCTGCTGTGAAAGTTGCTGATGGTGAACCTTTACTGAACGAACCGTCCATAGGAATCCAGTCCATTACTTTAATTGGAAAACATAAAGCTTGTGATGTATAATGATCGACTAATTCAGTGTAAATATTTGGATCGAGTGAAAATGCTTTAGGATGAATGAAGCAATCAATGAATTCAGCTGATTTCTTCGTTAATCTTTGTTCAACTGTTGAAACAGTAATTTCACCATTTGATTTGAAACTGCTGTTATCATATTGAATGGTTCATTCCATGGAACAAATTTATTAGTTGGTGGGTCATAATTATCTTTTACCTGACTGATTAAAGAAGGATTATGAGCTAAAATATCTTCTACCGGCAGTGCTGTTACCTGGAATGCATCGCTACTAAATTTAACCTTTAACTGAATGTTGCCTGCAAAAGCAGGAATAAATCTAATAACTTCTAGAATAAGGAATTTACGACATGGAATCTTTATTTTAATGTCAAAATTAATTTCAGCTCCTGCACTAAAGGTCCTGAGATAATTTGACCTGTTCGAACTGTTCCAGAACGTTTCCATACATCTTTATGTCTCGTTTTTGAGAAAACATCAACTTTCTTTATTTGTTCTGTAGTCTGTGAATTAGAAATGATATATGCTTCTTCTCTTGCGTTATCCTGACTATAAATAACTCTTCCATTTGCTAATAACTGATATGCTTCAATGGTGTAAATTGATTCATCAAAAACGCCAAAGAAACCTGGAGAATTAGTATTTGGAATTGATGAGCCAGTAATAGCATTATCCAGGATATATTTACTTTTATAGGTAGTTGTAAGGAATGTGTTATAAAGGTCTAGCATATTTTCACCTGGCGGAGATAAATTGAATGTGACCCAGTTATGATCCTTTGCGCTTCCTGGTTGTGATGGAATTTTTGCATCGATATATCTTCTATTAGTATCACCAATATTAATTGCATTATCGATTACTCAAAATATGAACGAATTTGATGGATATGTTCAGCTGGTGTAAATTCGTTAAGCTGTTCGTTTTGCATGTTTTATGTTAGATAAAAATATTTATTTAGTTTAATATTCTAACTCTTCTTCTTAGTTGAGGAATTTGTTTCTTTTGTTCAATAATTTCATGTTTTACGTTTTTCACAAACTCTTCATTAATTTTGGTTTCCTGCTCTTTTACTGGTGGGTCTGGATTTTTTGATTCCGTTTGCTTTTCAATGAAATTTACAAATTTAGCTATTAATTCTTGATTCGTTATCGAAAGTACATCGGGTTTAGGTTCTGGTTTAGATTCCGTTTCCTTTATCGTGGGCTTTGTCCTGACAACCTCACTGTCTTCCGCTTTTGTTTCAAGTTTAGGTTTTATATCTATTTTATCAGTTTCCGAATTCGTTAATGGAACTCGTCTTTTTCTTACATAAATTTTTCCATCTTTACTTGTTGATACATAATATAATGGATGCTGAATTCCTCTTGCATCATTTAATATAATCGATTGTCTCTCAGATTTTGATAGGCTCATATTTAATTCAAATAAAATTTTTAAATTTTGAATTTTTTATCGGTAATCAAATGAGTCAGGGATTAGATATTGAAGCCATCAAAAAAGAAATTCGTGAGCAGATATTAACAGAACTAAAGACACCTAAAGCCGAAGAAAAACCAGTAAAACCAAAAAGGAAATTAAGTGAAAAGCAGTTAGCCGCATTAGCTGCAGGAAGAGAGAAGAACCCGAGAATGAAAGCAAAAAGAGAACGTGAGGCTAAAGAAAAAGCTGAAAAGGAAAAGGCTGAAGACGCTCATTGAGCCTCATGAGGGTCGAAGACCCTTTTCCATTGAGAAGAAAGAATAAATGATATATTTTTGTTTGTAATAAATGTATAGACAAGTACCTTTAACAGTTGCTTTCAGTTCTGAAAACGAAAATGCCAAAATAAATGGAAATAGAATTACATTTAAATTACCTATTGAGTGGGCTGTGAATATAAATGAAAAATATATTGGTTTATCAAATATGTATATAACGCGAGGATTTAGAAAGGTTGAATTTGAGCTTGAAGTTGTTGTTATAAACGATACACAAGAATTTAAGCAAACTATTCACATATATAAATATTTCAAAGATGATACAACATTATATGAATGCATGAATGATTTTAATGAAATTTTCGAAAAGAAATTTAACAAAAACGCTTTAGGATTAAATGTGTATCTTGATAAATTAGGTGAAGAAGGAATTCATCCGCAGATTATAGACTTTCATTATGAATTTATTGAACAAATAGATGATTCACATACATGCACATTTGTTATATACTCGCCGTTTAATGAAGTAGCAGAAAAGAGACAAAGTGATTTTAGGATAGGTTTTAAAATTTCTCAGTATAATGAAGACTTCATGAATGTATTTAATTATAAACCCGGAGAAGAACGAACAGTGTTATCACCAATAATAACATATAATGTATGGGACAGAAAACAAGTCATCTTATATTCAAATATCGCTAAAGGGGTTGAAAATGAATTTATCGGTCATACTAGAGCATCACCATTAACAAATATTAAATATTATAAGTTATCAGGAAATAATAGAGAGTTTTGGATTGATATGTATTCTACACACGATCATAAATGCCCCGTTGTGTTACCCGAAGACGGAAAGGATGTTTTCTTCCTTGAGGCTCAGTTACTGAATTCAACTATCGCAACTTTATAAGAAAATTCACAAGGTTAGAAATGAGGTTAGATATCGGGTTAGATCTACCCTAAAATTAATTTTATCATTTATGAAAAATTTAGTATATACAGAAATTAAAAAATTTTTGAGTTAATTTATTTTTAAGTTTATTTTTTTACTCTGGGTGTTAAAATCTATGATAAAAAAATAAATAAAAAATTTTAACGTTTATTTTTAAGTTTATTTTTAAAAAATTATTTTTTTATTTTGTAAATGTCAAAAATTTTAACGTTAATTTTTAAGTTTATTTTTAAAAAATTATTTTTTTATTTTGTGAAGTGTCAAAAAATTTACATGTCAAACGATTTTTGTAAATTCTAGTAATTTGGGGTCCGAGGGGCGTAGACCCTTGGTACTGAATTACTAGATACTAACTACCCCTTTACTTATATTTTTTTAAAAAAAAACTAAAAACGATATATTCCTCTCATATCGTTTTTGAAAATTGGTACCTAACAAACCTCGAACTCATGGCCCAACAAAAAAAATGGATGAAGAACCAGATATACCCAATCTGGAATCCATTCCGCAACACATTGCAGAGAAACTCCTGCAACTAGGCAAACTTGTTCCAAGGCAAAAGTTAAATGCAGCAAATTTGTCAGACACTCAAGTATCTCTCCTAATGAGCCTCATTGAAGACAGCTTGGATCCAGCTAACAAAGGTCTCATAGAAATTCTCGCCAAGAGTACAAACGTTTGTCCTGCCACCTTATATAATTACCGTAAAAAATACGAACTTGACCCAGAATTTAACCCAAAGACGGCTGCATCTTTGATCAATCGTGCTATCAGTGATCACGGTGAAGAATTGTTAGCCAATTACATCATCAAAGAATTCATCGAAAAAAAATTCTTCTTTAACACCCAAATGTGCAGAGTGCTTGTCAAGATGTTCATAAAGGCTTACCCTAACGAGATTCTCAGAAACGATTTTGTTGTTTCTGACCATTACCTTTCAAATTTCCGAGAGAGATGCGACCTGACCACTCGTGAAGCACATTGGCATCGTCGGCCAAAAGACATCGAAGAGATGAAGACTCGTATCGAAAGCTTTAAACAGACCAAAGCTCAACTTATGGAACTCTTCAAGGATGAATTGTGGAGAATCTGCAACGCAGATGAATCCTTTTACGGATGTGGAATCGCTCATGGACTGACATATGCAATAAAAGGCTCGGAAGGTGTTGACGTCCACATGAATCATAACGAGAAGAAAGGAATCACTATTATTGCCACAATCCAGGCAGACGGCAGTAAACTTCCACTCACATTTGTCTGCAAGGGTCTCACAGATGCATGCCATAAGCAGATTTACGACAACAGAGTCTTTTCCAATGAGTTGATTTTGCATTCCGAAACAGGTTGGGCCACAAAGGAGGTATTTCAAGAATATCTCAGATGGCTTAGAAAGTATTACAACGATCGTTATCGCGAGAATCCAAGTTACATTCAAAATGATAGAATCTACTTGTTTCTTGATACATATTCTAGCCACAGAAATGCAGAAACAAAGAAGCTTGCCAACCTCTTGACATGCATGTCTTTGGCGCCTTAAAGAATATGGCAACGAGAACATGGTGGACTTACTATTCTATCGACACTTCCCTCGAGTGCACGCTGAAGTTGGCAGTGTATATTTTAATACGTTGCTGGAATGCGCTGACTCCTGAGCTCATTGAGACTGCATTCAGTATGCACATCAAAGATCTTGAAGAAAATGAAAGCATCCAACCATGTATCTCTGACGAAGAGGCCTCAGACTTCATTGAACGGATTGACGAAGTGAAGGCTCAATTCACAGTAGGCGAGCTTCTTGGCCAAAACGCAGAAGAGGAAGACGCCCCTGATTTTGACCTCCTTCAAGAGTTCAGTGAGATCAATGAACGACGCCATAGGAGACAGGAAAATACCCAGATTGAAGAAATAGTTTCAGATGATGAAGACTGGGATGGAAGTGATGATGAAGAAGATCTTGAAGGATTCACTCCAGAAGAAGAAAGAGAAATCCTTGAATATGATCTAGATCCATCAGAAATTGAAAGCGCAGTAGAACCTGAACCAAATTATAATCCTCCTTCTCCAGCTGAAGTGTTTTCGCCTCTTCCAATAGTTGATGTCCATTTTGAACCCACAGATCAATTGATACACTGCCTTGCATCAAGAAGCGGAGCATCTTTTATGGACTCTGTGGAATATGCTCCGCGATTTGATGTTTTGTTAACCAATCAGCTTCATTACTCAGAAATATTTAACGAGATCAGACGTCACAATCATTATGCCACAGAGAGGGTAAATTCACAAATCATCAGGCTCGATGATTCTCGAAGCGCCTTAAATGCCGCCATGCAATTGTTCTTGACTATCATTATCCTTGAAAATATTCGAATCGAAGAAGATAATGGTGCAAGAGCTTTAGAATTGTTTCAGGTTGGAGAAGAAGATTCCAAACAAGAAGATCTTCTCCATATCCTACAAATATTAGAACGTATGGGAAGATCTACTTCGATTTCACCAGGAAAAACATATAATATGCTTCATTTTGAACAACAAGGCGATCCACGACTCATTATTTCATCTTTTATGAACCCACATTTATGCGGGATTCAATTCATTGATGAGAATAATCAAGCTCAATGTGTTAACATGTTAAAACTTCCTGAAGATGGAAATTTCAAAGAATATTTCGAGAATAAGAAGATTACTCATGTGAATAGATACCTCTTCATTGCAAATGACCGCGAATCTCAAGAAGCTCAGCCAGACCAAATTGAACTGCTTCATGAACATTCACATATCATATTTATCAGATTTGCCATTGTTTCACTTACACTCGGAAGAGATGGTCATGCCTCTTTTAAATTTTATAAGAGACTTGATTTACAAGGCGAATATGTTGTGATCGATGAAAATTGGTGTTATGTGATCCCAAGAGGAGGAGCAATCGGATATCAATTTTTATCATTGTATGTCAGAGGTAAGGATGTTGAAATTGAAAATTAATTCATAATTTCTATTTATTTATATATTTTGTTTTTTATTTGTAAGCTGTAAATAATGATTTGTTTAAGAAGATGGTCTTTTTCACCAAGAAAAATTTTGTGTGTAAAAAATTTTTATCGTCTGACAAGTTTCTCTGTGAAATATGAAAATTTAATGTGTGATTACATTAGGAAAATATTTATAGAAAAAATATAAGAAATTAGAGAAAAAATTTAAAAAGTAAAAAAATGAAGAAAATAACTGGAATACGAAGAATTTAGGGAGGATAGAGTGCATTATTGTTCTAAGCATGTCATTCCGGAGATATTGCCTATGCATGTCTCCCAGAATGGCATACTGTTCCGCATTCATAACTTGAATGCGGAACTTTGACCGACAAGAGTGCATTGTGCACTTGTTGGTCTGCATGTGTCATTCCGGGAGACATTGCCTGTGCATGTCTCCCAGAATGGCATACTGTTCCGCATTCATAACTTGAATGCGGAACTTTGACCGACAAGAGTGCATTGTGCACTCTTGTTGGTCTGCATGTGTCATTCCGGGAGACATTGCCTGTGCATGTCTCCCAGAATGGCATACTGTTCCGCATTCATAACTTGAATGCGGAACTTTGACCGACAAGAGTGCATTGTGCACTCTTGTTGGTCTGCATGTGTCATTCCGGGAGACATTGCCTGTGCATGTCTCCCAGAATGGCATACTGTTCCGCATTCATAACTTGAATGCGGAACTTTGACCGACAAGAGTGCATTGTGCACTCTTGTTGGTCTGCATGTGTCATTCCGGGAGACATTGCCTGTGCATGTCTCCCAGAATGGCATACTGTTCCGCATTCATAACTTGAATGCGGAACTTTGACCGACAAGAGTGCATTGTGCACTCTTGTTGGTCTGCATGTGTCATTCCGGGAGACATTGCCTGTGCATGTCTCCCAGAATGGCATACTGTTCCGCATTCATAACTTGAATGCGGAACTTTGACCGACAAGAGTGCATTGTGCACTCTTGTTGGTCTGCATGTGTCATTCCGGGAGACATTGCCTGTGCATGTCTCCCAGAATGGCATACTGTTCCGCATTCATAACTTGAATGCGGAACTTTGACCGACAAGAGTGCATTGTGCACTCTTGTTGGTCTGCATGTGTCATTCCGGGAGACATTGCCTGTGCATGTCTCCCAGAATGGCATACTGTTCCGCATTCATAACTTGAATGCGGAACTTTGACCGACAAGAGTGCATTGTGCACTCTTGTTGGTCTGCATGTGTCATTCCGGGAGACATTGCCTGTGCATGTCTCCCAGAATGGCATACTGTTCCGCATTCATAACTTGAATGCGGAACTTTGACCGACAAGAGTGCATTGTGCACTCTTGTTGGTCTGCATGTGTCATTCCGGGAGACATTGCCTGTGCATGTCTCCCAGAATGGCATACTGTTCCGCATTCATAACTTGAATGCGGAACTTTGACCGACAAGAGTGCATTGTGCACTCTTGTTGGTCTGCATGTGTCATTCCGGGAGACATTGCCTGTGCATGTCTCCCAGAATGGCATACTGTTCCGCATTCATAACTTGAATGCGGAACTTTGACCGACAAGAGTGCATTGTGCACTCTTGTTGGTCTGCATGTGTCATTCCGGGAGACATTGCCTGTGCATGTCTCCCAGAATGAGACAATTTATTGCAATCAGAATACGATTGCAAAACTTTGACCGACAAGAGTGCATTGTGCACTCTTGTTTGTCATCCACTATGATACTTAGAGAAAATACTTTACTTACATTATTTAAAATATTAATTTCCCTATTTAATATTTATTTATTATTTTTTGTGCTTTATATTCCCTATGGCATGTACTGAACTATTTTATAGACTCTACCGAGCTATCTCCACATATAAACATTTGACAATAACACATATATACTCTCTTCATATTCTAGTCTCATGACATATTATTGCAAAAGCTATATTTATACAGCATACCTCATAAAGTCTCATTATATCCCTATCTAAGCGTTCAAAACCTATTTTCCCCACGTAATCTGATTCTTCAGGCTCCGCTGATTCGATTTCTGCTGTCAGATCGTGAAAATATGAATCACATAACAAGATAAACACAAATCCAAAATAATAATGTTTTCTTCAAATTGACTCTTCCACGATATTCATATATTTGTTATTAATTCCGTTTTCCCTTACAAATGTATTTAATTTTCTGAATAATACGTATTATAAAATGAATATCTCAAAAACTAAATTAAAAAATTAATACTGGGTAATAACTAGATATATTGTGACTTTTTGAATTCACACACTTTTGGAAAAAATTGAATTTTTCTAAAATGATGTTGTTTGAACATGAACTTAAGTTGGGTAACTTGTATTTATCTTGTTATTTGATTCATATTTTCACGATCTGACAGCAGAAATCGAATCAGCGGAGCCTGAAGAATCAGATTACATGGGGAAAATAGGTTTTGAACGCTTAGATAGGGATATAATGAGACTTTATGAGGTATGCTGTATAAATATAGCTTTTGCAATAATATGTCATGAGACTAGAATATGAAGAGAGTATATATGTGTTATTGTCAAATGTTTATATGTGGAGATAGCTCGGTAGAGTCTATAAAATAGTTCAGTACATGCCATAGGGAATATAAAGCACAAAAAATAATAAATAAATATTAAATAGGGAAATTAATATTTTAAATAATGTAAGTAAAGTATTTTCTCTAAGTATCATAGTGGATGACAAACAAGAGTGCACAATGCACTCTTGTCGTCAAAGTTTTGCAATCGTATTCTGATTGCAATAAATTGTCTCATTCTGGGAGACATGCACAGGCAATGTCTCCCGGAATGACACATGCAGACTAACAAGAGTGCACAATGCACTCTTGTCGGTCAAAGTTCCGCATTCAAGTTATGAATGCGGAACAGTATGCCATTCTGGGAGACATGCACAGGCAATGTCTCCCGGAATGACACATGCAGACCAACAAGAGTGCACAATGCACTCTTGTCGGTCAAAGTTCCGCATTCAAGTTATGAATGCGGAACAGTATGCCATTCTGGGAGACATGCACAGGCAATGTCTCCCGGAATGACACATGCAGACCAACAAGAGTGCACAATGCACTCTTGTCGGTCAAAGTTCCGCATTCAAGTTATGAATGCGGAACAGTATGCCATTCTGGGAGACATGCACAGGCAATGTCTCCCGGAATGACACATGCAGACCAACAAGAGTGCACAATGCACTCTTGTCGGTCAAAGTTCCGCATTCAAGTTATGAATGCGGAACAGTATGCCATTCTGGGAGACATGCACAGGCAATGTCTCCCGAAATGACACATGCAGACCAACAAGAGTGCACAATCCGCTTTCTCCTTTGAAATCCAACATTCTAATCACATCTACATTAATAAATTGTTATAAAATACTAATCAAAGATCCAATACAATTCTACTATCTTATACACACATTACCAATGTTAACACCTCTTATAACTTAAATTATTTCATAAAATTGTTTTTATATCTTATTATTTTCTCATAATGCTTCTAATACATCTCTAATTTCTTACATTCAAACCAATATCGTCATACTATCATAAGCACTTAATTTTTTCAAATTTTTAGACTTAAATTTGAGCTACATTTTCATCATCATTTTTAGCCTTAAGCTTCTATAAGGTTATAATACATTATCGTAATATTCTAATATTTATGATTCTTACTACTCAATTCAATATAATCATATAAGTCACTCATAATCAGGAGCATAATTTAAAAATCTATAGCTCATATTTTGACAATTATATATATAGATGATGCATATTGCAATTCCGGTTTCAACACGATCAAATGTCAAACCATGATAAAATATATATCAATTACAAAATATCGATTAACATTAGAATCCATATCTAATTCCATCAATGCACAAGTTGTAAATGCTTAATTCATCTTTGAGAAACGTGAATAGCACAATTTTATAAGATTATTTGTTGAATATTTAAAATATAAGCCAAATCGAATCTGCTGTATATTACTTTAGTTTATAATTGAATGTTAAATGTGCTCAGATAAATATTTGAGTCAGATATCGCATTTTCAAATTTCAAATTTTATCTCATGAAGTTAGAATTCATTTGATCATACAACATCATATTAGTCAAACTAGAGTTCAATCGCGATTCCAAAATGGAACAATTGCTTGTTTTATCAAAATGTTAAAATATTAATCTAAAAAACTTAATATCTAACCAAAACATTCTAGAAATATCATATACAGGTATATGCAATCTAAATGCACACGAAATACTGAAAATTAAAAAGAATATTTATGAGATTATTAAATCTTATGCATTTCAATGAAGAGTCGATAATTATCATCTCTATAGGTTATATATCAACATATAAGCTTTTGGATTGACCACTACTATACTAATGTGATCAAATTAATCTGATTTCTTGAATTTTCATTTGAAGCATTCGCAGTAGTAGGAGTACCTTCATATATTAACATATTAAAAAATTGCGCCCAGATTCGCAGTTTAATCATGATTTTAAGATTGCATTAGATTTCGAAATGCAGAAAAAAATCACTTTAGATTCCCTTCAAACTCTAAGCATAAGCATGTCTCTATATGAGGAAACTATTTGAGCTATTCATTTGGCGGCCCAAAAACTCATGTTGCCTGAGCGCAGAAAATACCAATTTTTGGACCCTGGGTAGGGGTCATGCATGTTTTCTAAATGTTGTAAAAGTAGGGTATTATCTTCTCCGATTTTTTAGTATATTATCACTAATGTTGCAAATATGAGAGCTTTTCACTCTTTCATGAATCTAGTCGAAGGTTTTTACAAATAGATTCTTCAATTATTGCAAAAAACGGAGCATTACCAAAAGGTCTAAGTTAAGAAACTGTCTATAAGTAGCTTTTGAATAAACATGCCTATATGAATTCCGCTTTAAAATGATAAAAGAAAGTTATGAATGTAGTGCATACGAAAAACAATGATCATAAAGATTTCTGATAAAATTTATGAATTTTTATATATAAATAATCATTTAATTTTTACAACAGACAAAATTAAAAAAATAATACAAAATAATAAATTGTGTTTTTGATGAGAAAATATCTCTTAAACGGATAATCTTGGGAATCTATCTGAAGGAAGCATCTCGAAAAGACATCTTGCAAAATATGGAGCAATATCAATGATATGGAACTTTGGAGATGATCTAACTAGTTCTGTTTGTGTAATAGGATGAGAGTTTGTAGCGTAAATTCCTGAAACAGGAGAATCTGCGATTTCTTTGATTTGATTTTCATCAACAATGGCGAAATGCGAAAGCATGAAGTCTACTGAGCTTGCACCAGCATTTAGGTATGTTTTTGTTACGTTTATAACTGCAGAAGAAGATCTAATCAAATCGCTGTAAACAATCACATGTTTTCCTTGTACGTCGCCAATGACTAAGCTTCCTGGAGAGTTCTCTTCAAGTGTTGAGTTCTGAGTAACGAAGGCAATTGGAACTTTGAATTCTGAAGCGTATGAGTTAACCCACTTAGAATCTCGAAGGTTAGGAGCTCCGATAACGACTTTAGACATGTCAAAGCCTGCGGAGTAGATGGCATCGCAAAGTGCTCTCTGACCGTATAATTCAATTCTAAGGCAGGAGCCTTCGAAATAGTGCAAAAGGCCGGCTGTATGAAGATCCAAGAAAACAAAAACGTTTCCTTCATCGGTGGCTCCTAAAGAGCTGAAGAGAGTATGATTAATTTTTGAAACTACAACTTCTCCTGGAGAAATAGCTCTGTCATTTGAAGAATAGGCTAAGAATGGAATAACAAATATTCTTCTTTTGATTCCAGAATAAGCCAATGTATAGCCAATTCGTTGAACATCGAAAATATCTTCATCAGAGACAATGGATCCAACGTATAATGCTGTTTTACCGAGAAGAGAGAATGCATTGGGAATTTCTAGCTTATAATACTTTTCGCCATTTGGATATTGTGATCTTTTAATTCCCATTCGAGAAATGTGGACACCTTGATCGGTTAACTCGTCGTAAATTGCATCAGCAAAGTATTTAGATGATTCCAAGTTAACCATGATGATCTGGTTTGGAAATTCCATTCTAAAAGTATCTCGATTTTAATTTGACAACTTTTATCGTGAATTTACAAAATTTTGAAGCTAGTGGCTTCAAATCTGAGCGAACTCTCTGACAAATACTTATTAAGGGCAATTTTAGATTATGCTTGGTTTTGAAGATATTTTGGCCTAAATCAAATTCAAAAGAAGAATTTGAACAAAATTATTCGGTATTGGCAAAGGATTTAGGATCACATGCAATATTCACAGTAATTTTCATTTCATAGCACGAATATCCATTACAAATTTGCGAAATGAATCCGCTCATTTTTTACTTAATTGCGCTATTAAAAATTTTCCATGATTAGATGAATAATATATGCAAGATTCAGCTTGGAAAAGCTGTAATTAGGATCGGCCCCAATGAAAAAAACCGTCGTAAATTTTGATTAATGAGTGACAATAAGGACGAACTCAGGCGCCTAGCGCGTAGGCCCGAAAATAAGACGTGTGCTGATTGCGGCGCCAAAAATCCAACATGGGCATCCGTTACTTATGGCATTTGGATTTGCCTGGAGTGTGCTGGCAAACATCGTGGATTAGGTGTTCACGTTTCTTTTGTTAGATCACTTGATTTAGATTCCTGGACTGATGAGCAAATAAACGTCATGAAATGCGGCGGAAATAAAAAAGCACGTGATTATTTCAAATCTATTGGAATTGATGCATTATCAGTCTCTGCAAAATACAAATCTCGCGGTGCTAAACAATATGCAGCCCAGCTTTATGCTGAAGCAGGTGCACATCTTCCTGGTGAAGCTCAATCCGATGAAGGACCAGAACCACCAGCCGAAGAACCACCAAAACCAGAGCCAAAGGCACCACCGAGATCCATGTCAGCTCCTCTTTCAGATTATACTATTCCTAGTATCGATGACGAAGATAAACCAGAAAAATCTCCACTTGTAGAAACGAAACCATTGCCTAAGCGCAAACCAGCCGTCATTAAGAAATCAGGACCTGGTAGATCACGTCAATTACAGTCTAGAAAACAGATCCGTGTTGTTTCAAGCGAAATTGATGTTGATGATTTCGATAGCATCTTAGAGAATGATGATTTCAAGGATAACGATGCACTTGTCGACAAACCTAAAGTACAATCACCATTTGTTTCGGATGAAAATCCAAATGAAGAACAAATTTGGAGACCTCCTCCAAAAATCAACAAATACGGCTCAGCTGGCTCTGGCCCAGTTGATTTCCACCCACGACAGAATAACGCTGGCGCTGTAGCTGTTGATGTTGTTAAACACGTCGTATCAGACGTTACATCGGCAGTTTCAACAGGTGTTAGCGCTGTTGCTAGCGCTGCATCTCCATACGCTACTGCAGCTTACGACAAAGGAAAGGAAATTGCCGGCGCGGTTTACAGATATTTCAACCAAAAGTAATGTTTTTGCTTTTTATTTTATTATTTTTGTATAAAGACCTATTGATTATAATCTCCTTTTTAAATGTGAATTGTCTTCAAAATATTGAAACAAAACAAGAAAAATGAAAAAAAAAAAAATATTATAAAATTTTCTAATTAATTATTGCTGTGATATCAACATCAATGTTACAATGCTTCTGACATTCTGTGCCCCTCCCTAATTGATGCACAAGATTCTTCCATCACAAATTGCCTAAACTCATTAGCAGATTGAAATCTCAAGAGCATAGAAATTTAGTTGCATATGAAATAGAAATATGTGCGTGCCCTAAAATTTAGAATAAAAATTATTTTTATCTCTGAAATACTACACACAACTAACTGTTCTGTTAATCAATTATAAATAACACATGATATTGGTTCATAATATAGATAGATTTCAGCCAAAAGAAAGGTAACTAAACTACTTTCGCCGATCCGATTTGCTCCATATTTAAAATATAGCTTGCATATGTAGAAGAAAAGCTAATTTTGAAGTACGCCCGAAATCCACCAACAGGATTTCGAGCTACTAAAAAGGTACTTTTAAATGTGATTTTTTTTATAAAAAATTAAATTTATTTCAAGATCAGACTAAAAACTAATTTTATGGAAAATCTATATCGACAAATTTATTACTTATTGGGTATATAGATTTTTTGATTATGGCGATTATGTCTGATATGCTTCCAATAAGCCAAAACACATTTCATACTGATTTCTATAAAAGGTATCTTTATTATAGAAGTGTAAGCTATATCTGTTTGTTTTTTTATTATAATGTTGCATGCTAAGTTCGGTCAAAATGTAAACCTCTCAATTTTATCGTCGGGGGAAGTAACTCAATTCCTTCAAAATTATTCTTTAAATATTGAATTTAAAGTTATTTAATTTGGATTATAAATATATAGGCTAATACAATATTTAAAAATGAGAAAAAATAACTTTTCAAAGAACTTTTCATAATCTCAAAGAAAATTTTTTATTCAATAATTATATAAATTAATTAACATTCATAATGAAATTGGATTTTTTTTATAAAAAATTGGTCCTACTTAACTTTTTGAGAGAATTTGGCTTTCTCGTAAACGAAAAAGGGGATTTGACGGAGTCAAATCCCCGCTCACAAAAAGTGGACTTTACATGTCAAATTTTATATGCATGTAATGTCCACTTTTATGAGTTTTAGGAAGGAATTGGAAGCCATGAGTTACTGACATTGCATCAGTATCTCATAGCCTCCAATTCCTTCAAAAAATGGGAGAAACTTTGTCCGAATAGTTTAACATTCGGACAAAGTTTCTCCCATTTTAAGAAGGAATTGGAGGGTAAGAGATATACCATATGAATGTATATCTCTTACCCTCCAATTCCTTCTAGAAAGTGTCCAAACTTTGGGTTAATTGCAAAGTATTAACCCAAAGTTTGGACACTTTCAAGTGGAGATGGAAGGCTTTGGGGTATATATTAATACAATATACCTCAAAGCCTTCCATCTCCACTACAAATGTGAGAAACTTTGTCCGAATAGTTTAACATTCGGACAAAGTTTCTCCCATCTTTCAATGTAATTGCTACCTGTGAGGTACTGACTTGAAGTCAGTGCTTCACAGGTAGCAATATCCAAAAATTTAAAAACATTTTATCAGTTCGTTAGAGAACTAGAGCCTCCTAGGTACTGAACCAGAATCAGTGCCTAGGGGACTCTAGTGATCTATATAAATCTGAGAAACTTTGAGGAAATTGTTCGACATTTCCTCAAAGTTTCTCAGCAATTTAGCGAGGAATGTTCGTTATCGTGTAGATATTTATAATATATACATGATAACAAACATTCCCCGCTAAAAGATGTAAAATCTTATAAGAAATAATTGCAAAAGAATAACAAATTGCAACAAATTTTATATGAAACTGAACCTTATGAGGTAGTGATTCAAGATCACCGCCTCATAAGATTCAGTTTCAATCTCAAGTATCTCAAAAGTAAGGCTCTATTTTTTGCCATGTAAAGTGTCACTTTTCTGTCCAAATGATAAGTTATTCAGAGAAAGTTTCCCAGCTATCAAGAGGGAATTGTTCCTTATGAGTTATATATTCATACTGTATACCTCATAAGGAACAATTCCCTCCTTAAAACGAGAAAACTTGTTCGAAATTGTTTATCATTTCGAACAAGTTTTCTCGTTTTTAATAAGAAACTAAAGGCTATGAGGCACTGATTATATATTAGTGCCTCACAGCCTTTAGTTTCTAATAGATAGCTGGGAAACTTTCTCCAAATGATAAGTTATTCAGAGAAAGTTTCCCAGCTATCAAGAGGGAATTGTTCCTTATGAGGTATATAGTTATAATGTATACCTCATAAGGAACAATTCCCTCATTAAAATCGTAGATATTTTTTACTTATTACTCATGCTTTCAAAATCACAATCCTCTGAAAAGTTATTTTTTATTAAGAATTTAGAATTTTGATAAATACCTTTTTTCAATTTGATATAATACTTATATATTTTCAAAAAGACATTTTGAAAAGATATCTCAAAAGTTCTCTGAAAACCTATTTTTGATTAATTTTGAGAAATATCCGTATTAAATTAATCAATAAATTCATTCAACACTACTTTAATTTTTAAATTCAAAAAATTATATGTGCTTCTTAAAATGTCTCACAAAAATTTTATTATAAAATTATATACAATATTAAAAATCCCACAACATTTTTTACTTTACATAATCGTACTTCCTCGACGATTAATTTCCCCTCAATTCCTATCGTTGACCGAACTTAGCATGCAACAATAACAAATTCAAAATTCTCTTATAAGGACTAGATGAAATCTGTATTATTAAATCATTAGCTAAATGAAGGTTCAAATAGAAAGTAAATATCAATTTATATGATACTGAAACCAAATAGTTCTTTTAATAAAAGATAACACGCTGAAAATTATTGAGTATTTGCAAATCTCAAAAATCTATTGGTGAATTTGGCTCAACTTTTAAAATTATAACATCCATATCAAATCATAAAAGCAGACAAAAATTAAAGCCAAACCTATCGGCCAATTTTTTTTTGATATTTTGATTTTTGAGGTATACTTTTAAAAGTGGATTTAAAGCACTGATAAAAAAACATTAACTTCTGTCGTTATGATTATTGATTTAGACAATAATGATTTTAATCTTTGATTATCAAAACACTAAAGTCATCTTTTTAACATTTGGTTGGTAGCATTAACTCAAGTCTAAAGTACTATTTTATGTGGCACTCTTAGAATTTTTGTATTCATTGTACACGCTGAAATAGTACCATTAAAGTTATGGCGGACTTTCAAAAAATAGTTTGGTCACCTTTGCCAAAAGCAAGATTTCAAAATGATTTGCCAAAATCTAATTGATATTCTTCAATTCTCATAGCGAATAATAACAGGTTCGAATTATATCATAGTTAAACCATAAGACATGAAATGATTAGATTTCAATTCTCAAAAGCATGAAAACATGCTATAAATCAAAGGCTAGCGCTTTGAATCTAAAGTGTTTTTCATATCATCTGGATGCTTTGACTCACTTAGGCAAATTTTTTTTTCACTTCAAAAAACTATGTCGAATGATAAAACACGTATTGATCAAAATCTTATCGCTGCAAAGAAATTTATGGGTGAGGGTAAGTTAGAAGATTGCGAAAAGACGCTAAATTCTATACTTCCAACCGTAAATCGAGTTGAATTTCGTAAATTCGAATTGCATCAAATGCTTTCAGTGCTAAAGTTCAAACAAGGAAAGTTCAAAGATAGCATTGCTTTGGTCAAACAAACGCTAGAAATGAAGCCAGAAGATCCAACCCTGTTAAAACTCCTTATTATAGCAGAACACAAAATTGATTCTTCTGATTTAGTTAATGATTGCATCAATGCTCTTAAAAACTGCAAGCAAACAGAAATAATTGTCCAAACAATTTCTGAATTTATTCGAGATTTAGATAAAGAAGACCTTGACAAAGAATTTATTGAGAGCCTTCAGACTCTTCCAGACGAGAAAGCTGCGAATTTCATCAAAGCAATACCAGAAACCGACGAAACTCTTCAATATCGTGTTAAATTGTTGAAATTGTGTCCTCCTACAGATGTTGATAAGTTAGAAGACTTAGCATATGCATTAAAAGACATGGGCGAATACGACGAAAGTCTAAAATACGCACAAATGCTACCAGAAGATAATAATGAAAGATTATTCATCGAAACATTGTTTGGAGACAATCCAATTGATACAGCCAAGAAGCACATCAATAAAGGCAAGAACCAGTTCGAAAATTGGATCAAAAGTTTACAAAATCCAGATCCAAATGAAATTTTGAAAGAAGTCAAGCTAATTCCAGATTTTCGAAGCGGATACATCATGGTTATTGACTTAATCAATGACAGGAATGTAAAGAACGCACTAATCGACGAAATTACGAAGAAATTTTCCAAATCATTAAAAGCATTGGAATCAGCAGCCAAAGCAAAGGAAGAACTCAACGATTACGAAGGATTTCTATCTATTTCGAACATGATTGTCTCTATAAATGAAGAAATTGGCCAGAAATACGTTGTTCGCGCTTTAATTAAATTGAATCGTCTTGAAGAAGCACAAAAACTCATTGATAATGGTGTAGAACTTTCATTAATCGAGAAAGCGAAGTTTGCTGTTGAATTCTGGAAGACGGATAAAGATGACAATCGTTTACATGAATTGTTGAAATATCCTTATACGAAAGAATTTGCTGAAATCAAATCAATGGCTGCTTTTTATCTTGGAAATCATATTTCTGCTGAAACAGCTAATGATATATTTACTAATTGTTTGAAAGCAGATAGAGAGAATTGCAATGTTTATGCTTATTTCGGAAATTATTTAATTACTGTTTTAAATGAACAAGAAAAAGGAAAATTTTTACTTAAAAAATCATATGATTTGGGATATAGAGGTTCCGAATGTCTTGAAATCATTGTTGATGAATGTATTAGTTCTAATCAATACGAAGAAGCAATAAAACACTGTCAACTTGTTAATGAAAGTTGGGCAAGATTTAAATCAGGTTTGTTGTATTTTAAATTAGGAAAATATGAAGATGCTTCATATCAACTCCAATTGTATACAAAAAGGAATCCTGATGATTTCAATGCATTGACTGTTTTGGGATATACTTATATGTCTATGGGTCGACTTGTTGCTGTTTCTCAAATTGCAGAAGAATTAGAAAAGATTGGTCATCCATGTAAAGAATTACAATACAAAGTTGATTGTATATATGGTAAAAAATTGTCTGAAAACATAATTGACCAAGAAACAGTTCATAATCCTCTTTTGTTTGGTCCTTCTCTTTATCAGACAATGGAATTAATGAAAAGATTGTTTAATTTTAATAGATATGAATCAATTATTGAAGTTATTCATCAAACAGAAAATTTAGTTTCTTCTCATGTTTTAGAATTTGGTGAAAAATTATCTTCTGTTCTTAAATCAGCCGCTGAATATTATTTGCTCGCTTTCAAAGTAACAAAAGAAGGAAAATATGCTAATGAATGTTTGAAATTATTTATGAGACGTGCCGAAAAAGATAAAAGAGGTGAATGTTTTATTGATGTTGCAGAAGTTTTATCTTTACTTGGAAAGACAGAACAATCAATAATTGTTCTTAGAAGAGCTGTTAAAGCATTCCCAGATAACGCTTATGTCTGGAAATCTCTTGGCATCGCTTTCTTCATGACAGGAAAAATCTCATTTTCTCGTCATTGTTTCTGTGTTGCAGCGAAATTATCTGATGAAACTGAAAAAGCGAATGTTCTTAACTGTTATGCGGCTTTGTCTTATTTCACAAATGATAATGAAATGATGTCTCGTGCTTCAGAAGAAGCGAATACACTAGATCCTAAGAACGCTTCTTCATGGGAACACAAATCTATTTGTGGAACAATTGATCCTTATCATGGACAAGTTCTTTCTTTTACACATGGAAATCAGAAGTATTCTATTGAAACATTGACTGAATTGGCAATCAACGCGAATAAACCATTCGAATCTCTCGGATACGCGTTTATGACTCGTGATAAAACAAAGATTTGTTTGGCTCTTGAAGCATGCGGAAAATACAAAGATGCTTTCGAATTCACTGAAGACGAAGAAACAAAGGAAAGATTGAAATTCCTTCTGGAAGAAAATGATAAAGAAAATGTCAAACACTCAACAAGATTTAATGAACTTATTTCAGGAATTGAAGAAGCTTCAAAAGCTAATGAAATTGAAAAGAAAGAGGAAATTCTAAACGGTCTCTATTCAAATACAGATAGAAATTTCAAAGAATTAATTGACCAATTAAGATATCACATTAATCTTGATTCATTACAACCTGAAAATTGTTTTGGATACACAAGAGACCTCACGAAACAAAGCGATGCAAAGAATGCAGCAGTTGAAACATTCAATCAATACAAGGACTACTACAATCCTCTCGTTATCAAGAACTACATTATACAAGTTCTTAAAACTAATGATACATACGAAATAATTGCTCCATGGTCAGAAATACTTCTTAAGATGGATGCATCTCGTGACAACATCCTTTTGCAAGCTTTGACAATGATTTTCACTAAAGATAATCAATCTGCTGCAAAATATCTACAACAATACATAACATTGAAGCCACAAATGTATAAGAAGATACTTCCATTGATTAGAAAACTTAATAATCAATAAAATAAATAAAGGTGTATCTTATATAATTACATTATTTTTTTTTCTCATCATAATATATACGAAAGACTTATATAACAAATATGAAGATAAAGAGAATTTCATAAAACAGTGATTAATGTGAAGAAAAAGATAATGTAATAAAGCAATGTTAAATATGAAGAGAAAGAGAATTTCATAAAACAGTGATTAATGTGAAGAAAAAGATAATGTAATAAAGCAATGTTAAATATGAAGAGAAAGAGAATTTCATAAAACAGTGATTAATGTGAAGAAAAAGATAATGTAATAAAGCAATGTTAAATATGAAGAGAAAGAGAATTTCATAAAACAGTGATTAATGTGAAGAAAAAGATAATGTAATAAAGCAATGTTAAATATGAAGAGAAAGAGAATTTCATAAAACAGTGATTAATGTGAAGAAAAAGATAATGTAATAAAGCAATGTTAAATATGAAGAGAAAGAGAATTTCATAAAACAGTGATTAATGTGAAGAAAAAGATAATGTAATAAAGCAATGTTAAATATGAAGAGAAAGAGAATTTCATAAAACAGTGATTAATGTGAAGAAAAAGATAATGTAATAAAGCAATGTTAAATATGAAGAGAAAGAGAATTTCATAAAACAGTGATTAATGTGAAGAAAAAGATAATGTAATAAAGCAATGTTAAATATGAAGAGAAAGAGAATTTCATAAAACAGTGATTAATGTGAAGAAAAAGATAATGTAATAAAGCAATGTTAAATATGAAGAGAAAGAGAATTTCATAAAACAGTGATTAATGTGAAGAAAAAGATAATGTAATAAAGCAATGTTAAATATGAAGAGAAAGAGAATTTCATAAAACAGTGATTAATGTGAAGAAAAAGATAATGTAATAAAGCAATGTTAAATATGAAGAGAAAGAGAATTTCATAAAACAGTGATTAATGTGAAGAAAAAGATAATGTAATAAAGCAATGTTAAATATGAAGAGAAAGAGAATTTCATAAAACAGTGATTAATGTGAAGAAAAAGATAATGTAATAAAGCAATGTTAAATATGAAGAGAAAGAGAATTTCATAAAACAGTGATTAATGTGAAGAAAAAGATAATGTAATAAAGCAATGTTAAATATGAAGAGAAAGAGAATTTCATAAAACAGTGATTAATGTGAAGAAAAAGATAATGTAATAAAGCAATGTTAAATATGAAGAGAAAGAGAATTTCATAAAACAGTGATTTATGTGAAGAAAAAGATAATGTAATAAAGCAATGTTAAATATGAAGAGAAAGAGAATTTCATAAAACAGTGATTAATGTGAAGAAAAAGATAATGTAATAAAGCAATGTTAAATATGAAGAGAAAGAGAATTTCATAAAACAGTGATTAATGTGAAGAAAAAGATAATGTAATAAAGCAATGTTAAATATGAAGAGAAAGAGAATTTCATAAACAGTGATTAATGTGAAGAAAAAGATAATGTAATAAAGCAATGTTAAATATGAAGAGAAAGAGAATTTCATAAAACAGTGATTAATGTGAAGAAAAAGATAATGTAATAAAGCAATGTTAAATATGAAGAGAAAGAGAATTTCATAAAACAGTGATTAATGTGAAGAAAAAGATAATGTAATAAAGCAATGTTAAATATGAAGAGAAAGAGAATTTCATAAAACAGTGATTAATGTGAAGAAAAAGATAATGTAATAAAGCAATGTTAAATATGAAGAGAAAGAGAATTTCATAAAACAGTGATTAATGTGAAGAAAAAGATAATGTAATAAAGCAATGTTAAATATGAAGAGAAAGAGAATTTCATAAAACAGTGATTAATGTGAAGAAAAAGATAATGTAATAAAGCAATGTTAAATATGAAGAGAAAGAGAATTTCATAAACAGTGATTAATGTGAAGAAAAAGATAATGTAATAAAGCAATGTTAAATATGAAGAGAAAGAGAATTTCATAAAACAGTGATTAATGTGAAGAAAAAGATAATGTAATAAAGCAATGTTAAATATGAAGAGAAAGAGAATTTCATAAAACAGTGATTAATGTGAAGAAAAAGATAATGTAATAAAGCAATGTTAAATATGAAGAGAAAGAGAATTTCATAAAAACAGTGATTTATGTGAAGAAAAAGATAATGTAATAAAGCAATGTTAAATATGAAGAGAAAGAGAATTTCATAAAACAGTGATTAATGTGAAGAAAAAGATAATGTAATAAAGCAATGTTAAATATGAAGAGAAAGAGAATTTCATAAAACAGTGATTTATGTGAAGAAAAAGATAATGTAATAAAGCAATGTTAAATATGAAGAGAAAGAAATTTCATAAAACAGTGATTAATGTGAAGAAAAAGATAATGTAATAAAGCAATGTTAAATATGAAGAGAAAGAGAATTTCATAAAACAGTGATTAATGTGAAGAAAAAGATAATGTAATAAAGCAATGTTAAATATGAAGAGAAAGAGAATTTCATAAAACAGTGATTAATGTGAAGAAAAAGATAATGTAATAAAGCAATGTTAAATATGAAGAGAAAGAGAATTTCATAAAACAGTGATTTATGTGAAGAAAAAGATAATGTAATAAAGCAATGTTAAATATGAAGAGAAAGAGAATTTCATAAAACAGTGATTAATGTGAAGAAAAAGATAATGTAATAAAGCAATGTTAAATATGAAGAGAAAGAGAATTTCATAAAACAGTGATTAATGTGAAGAAAAAGATAATGTAATAAAGCAATGTTAAATATGAAGAGAAAGAGAATTTCATAAAACAGTGATTAATGTGAAGAAAAAGATAATGTAATAAAGCAATGTTAAATATGAAGAGAAAGAGAATTTCATAAAACAGTGATTAATGTGAAGAAAAAGATAATGTAATAAAGCAATGTTAAATATGAAGAGAAAGAGAATTTCATAAAACAGTGATTTATGTGAAGAAAAAGATAATGTAATAAAGCAATGTTAAATATGAAGAGAAAGAGAATTTCATAAAACAGTGATTAATGTGAAGAAAAAGATAATGTAATAAAGCAATGTTAAATATGAAGAGAAAGAGAATTTCATAAAACAGTGATTAATGTGAAGAAAAAGATAATGTAATAAAGCAATGTTAAATATGAAGAGAAAGAGAATTTCATAAAACAGTGATTAATGTGAAGAAAAAGATAATGTAATAAAGCAATGTTAAATATGAAGAGAAAGAGAATTTCATAAAACAGTGATTTATGTGAAGAAAAAGATAATGTAATAAAGCAATGTTAAATATGAAGAGAAAGAGAATTTCATAAAACAGTGATTTATGTGAAGAAAAAGATAATGTAATAAAGCAATGTTAAATATGAAGAGAAAGAGAATTTCATAAAACAGTGATTAATGTGAAGAAAAAGATAATGTAATAAAGCAATGTTAAATATGAAGAGAAAGAGAATTTCATAAAACAGTGATTTATGTGAAGAAAAAGATAATGTAATAAAGCAATGTTAAATATGAAGAGAAAGAGAATTTCATAAAACAATAATAAATATGAACGCCTTTTGTCTCGCAGTTTAGTAACTATCAGAAATCTAAATGCTTAGAACATGACCCTCTTTTTGGTTTAATTTTGGAGAGTATGATTCAAATGTCAGGATTTTTGCATAAAGTAAACCCTTAATTGAAAATAACAAATCAGGAAATATTTGTTGTACTTGATATTTCGATTAAGGGTTAAAGTTTTAGCTTATGGATGAAAGTAAAACACAAAGAAAAGCACTCTTTTCACTATATTTATTATTTGAAATGATTTCATAAATAATTAATGCATCTTCATGACAAAATGCAGATGAAAAATGAGAAAGATTATTAGTAAATTCATTTGAAATGCTGTTTTTAAAAGTCACATCTCTATAAATTAATGGTGAATTGTTATCGATGAAGCATTCTTCTAAAATTATATCACCTTGAAAATACGCGTAACCAGGATCATTATTTATAAAACTACTATTTATTATATGAACTGTAGCAGATTCGGCCCAAAGAGTTGGTCCATTTCGATTATTAAAAATGTTACAATATCGAATTTCAAAAGTTCCTTCAAAATTTAAATGATGAAATTTAAAGTATGTACTATTTCTAGTTGTTGAATTAGAAAAAGTGGAAAATGAACAATTCGATTGGGCAGAAAACGAATCAACTTCATAAAAATCTCTATAATTTATTTTAGGGTATGAAATATTGATTGATTTAATTTGCACCTGGCCATTTTTCAAATAAAGATTTCTATTTCCTAAGAAACTATCATCTCCGCTTTTACTAATAGATGAATCATAGATATAATTCATATAGCTGCTGCTATTACTAACATCAATTTTACAGTAAGCTCCTTTTGTATAAAGTGATTTTACTTTAGAAGCGAAACTACAAACACGATCTTGAACAAAAGAACCTTCATGTTGATAGGAAATACAGCCACCTTCGTCATTGTTACTACATCGATTGAAGGCTGAAGTATCAATAAGGAATTTAATTGCGATATTTTGTGTGTTTAAGTAAACCGTACTTCTTGTGTTTACTTGATAGAAAAAGCAAGATGAAATATAATAATTATTTTCATCTGCAGTGAGCCTTTTATTATGTCTTGTATATTCTTCGTATTGCTCAGTGTTTGGGTAAAATTCTATCCAAGATTCGTGAATTTTAAATTGTAAAGCATATATAAATTGATGTCTAATGAATATTTAATAATATTGAGTCGCAAAACAATTGTATGTAATAGCCTTTATCCTCTATAAAAGGGAATTTTGCTATTCCATTATTTCTGATTAAAAAAGTGTAATCACACAAAATTCCAAAATAATCATAATTATATTATATTCATTAAAAA
Source organism: Trichomonas vaginalis G3 (assembly GCF_026262505.1). Classification (NCBI taxonomy): domain Eukaryota; phylum Parabasalia; order Trichomonadida; family Trichomonadidae; genus Trichomonas; species Trichomonas vaginalis. The sequence goes on along the minus strand of NC_067204.1, from coordinate 16,246,105 downwards.
CGAGAAATTTTCTAAAAATTATTTCAATACTCTTTCAAAAATAACGGTTTTTCAGTCATTGAATTCTGATCTTAATGGCTTTGGCAAAACCGACTACAGTGCACCCTTAATAATAAAATGTTTCTTTTGAGTTTAAATTTCAAAATTTATTTAATAAAAAAATAAAAAATATATAATATATCAGTTAATTTGAACCTTCGATGTCATTGCAAAATGCCATATAGTTCATATCATCAAGATCAGTGCATCTATATTTCTTACAAAGGACATCAAACTCACGCGGATTACTACATAATCCTAAACGAGCAATGCATTGTTTGAATTGCTGTTTAGTGATGTAATTCTTACGTGGCATTCTATCATAATCAATGAACTGCTCTTGAATGTTCATTCTTTTAGTAACAACATCATTATGCATACGCTTGATGATTTCGTTCAACTGACGCTCTTGATTTGTATCGAGGACTTGTAATGTCTTTGAAGGATCAGGAAGAGAATCAACCTTCTTGTCATTCTCTGGTGTAGGAGATTTGTTCAAGTCTGTTGGGCCGAAGATTTGATTAACTTCTTTGCAGAATGTTCTGTAATCGAACATATCTGTTTGGCCAGGTGGTGTAAATCTGAAGCCAACTAAATCCATTTGTTTCGCTGTCAACGGTAATCCTGTCTGGCCAACAACAGAATTGAACTTTTGTTGGGTAACAATGCCACGATTCAATGGATCGAATGCTTTGAAGAAATCATTCAATCTAATCTGGCGTTTGTAAATGTATGTTTGCAAACTCTTTAATATGCAGTTATAATCATCAGAAGGAACTGTTGATTTAGCTGAAACTAAGTATGGTGATTCTTCTTTAGAGTACTGAGGAATCTTATTGATAACAATAGAATTAGATGCTGTATCTCCAAAGATTTGGCCTGTTCTCTGTTCGACATCTTGGCAGAAACGAACATAATCAACAAAATTTGTGTTTGGATCGTTGTAAAAAGTGCACAATGTGTCGATTTCGTTCTTAGAGATGTGGACTCCAATCAACTGTATGACTTGTGCAAATCCTGTTGCAGTTGTTCGCTTGTGATTAAGACGATCTTTGTCTTTGAATTGTTCAATAAGAGAAAGACGTCGAGAACGAACAAATTTCGCAACGTTTTTGAGGATTTCTTCAACATTTGATGTCATATCCTTTTCTGGTCTCAAAACTAATGATCTTGTCTGGTATTTCTCTGATGGAATAGCTGGTGTAACTGTTGGTGTCTTCTCTAGATCTAATGGAGCAATGCATTCTTTGATTGCGTTGCAGAAATCTCTCCAACAAACAAATCCTTGTCTTTTGTCTGATGCATAGGAATCAACAATCAAATCGAACTCGTCTTCTGTGACTTTGTATGTGGATAATGATAAGCCAGAACGGAATTGTGAAACAGGAATCTCTCCGCAGTTCAATTTATCGAAATCAGAGAAGAAATCGCCAAAATGAACGGAATTGACGATTGACCACTGTTTCATTGCGTACATGAGTGAATCAATGTCTTTGTGCTCGTCAATCTTCTTGATGAGACCACGTTTAGACTTGTAAATAAGTTCATCGGCTTTGTCTGGTGTAATGAATAAATCTCCTGTTGGAGTATGACCGTAAACATCCATGATTGACTGTCTATCAGTTCCTATTGGCTTGTATACACGGCGGGACTGTGAATGGCTTGGATCAATGTCTTCTACGAACTTGAAATAATCAATGCCTTCATCAGATCCGTAAAAACGAGCGATTTCGGCAAGTTCTGTAGTAGAAATATTGATCTTGAGTGTGGAAAGAGCGCGATGGAATTGAGGTTCTGTAACAAAACCGCGTTTTTGGCGGTCGAAATTCTGAAATGTTGGAAGAACATTGATTCTGAAGCGAATTACTGTATGTCTGACATCATCAAGGATGCGTTTGAGTTCAGGAGAAGGTGCTGATGTAACAGCAAGTGTCTGAACTGAAGATGTAACTGTTGCATTTGTTGCATCTTCGACGTCCTTGCAGAATTCGCGATATCTGACGTACTCTGTTGATGCCTGGACTTCTCTGTACTTCTCACTAAGGTAAGCGATTTCTTCTGCTGTCCATGAGAAGCCAAATACGGTAATTGTTCCTTCAAACTTGGAACGTGTGATGAGGCCTTGGTTCAATGGATCGTGAGCAGCAAAGAAATCGTAGATTCTGATACGTTGTTCGCGAACAACTTTAGCAAATCTTGTAATGCAGTCTAAAACTGTTCCAGATGGCTTCTTTGTGTTAACGGAAAGGCTGAGAAGTTGGTGAGGAAGAAGGTTACGATTGACAATGTCTGTTACAGCGTTTGATTTGTACGCTTCGAGAGCTTGGTTGACATCTAGGTAGAGCTTACGATAGTTTACATCCTTAGCAGATGGATCTGTATATGTTTTGACCAAAAGATTAATCTCTCCCGTAGTGAGATCATTAAATGGCATTGCACGAAGGAATTGAGATTGCGTAACGCGTCCATTATTGTGTGGATCGAAATCCATGTATGCTTCTCTGATGTGAATAGCTCTTGTTCGTACTTGGTAAGCTAATTTCGAAAGAAGTGCGTACATATCGTTATCAAGGCTTTGAATGTTTGTCTTAAGTGTTTTTGCAACAATCTCACGTGAATTCTTTAATGTTCCGTGTGGTTCGTGCTCTAAATTCATGTTTGTGAAAATATCATGAATATCATCTAAGAAATGTCTGTAATTAACTTGCTCACCTTCCATAAAATGTGCTGCAAGGGTCTCAAATTCCTCTTCTGTAAACTGAATTTTAATATTGGTAAGTACACGGAAGAATTGTTGTTTTGTAACTCTTCCACTTCTAAGCTTATCAAAATCTAAGAACCACTCTTCTGGGCGGTCTCCATTAAGATAGATATGTGTCCTAATACGGTCAAGGAGTATCTCTATATCACTATCTTCACACATACAAATCTAGAATAACGGACATCATTTTCAAAAGAAAACGATTATTATTCTTCACTTCGGGATTCCGTTACTATCTTACATCACAGAATACAATCTTTCATTGATATTAAATGCATCAGTGCTGTGAGGTAACAACAATAATTAACTCAGATCTTGAAATTTCTGACTTTTGTCATTATTCAACAATTTTTCTTCAATATTTGATCTTCCTATTAATATCATTATATCACTTCTTTATGTAATGCATACACTGCAACAAGTGATACTTTTAAACGATAGTCAAATTAAATTGCGTTACATCTGCTCAGTACCATTTTCCCCTTCTTTATCTATGCTTTTTTCTATCATATTTTTAAAGGATTTTAATGTTTATGCTAAGCTGAATGCTAATGTTATAATAATTATTTCTGATGTATGACATTCATCTCGAATATATGCCATTGTATTTCGAATAAAAACCCAACTTATTTCTCAAGATCTAGAGTGGCCTTTTTCTCTGTATGTGCGAAGAATTAGCTGAATACACTGTTTCCTACAAAGTTGATCTCCGTCTATTTGATCTAAATATCAATTCTCTGTATTTCTCTATCTTTTCTGAGTATCCAAAAATATCAAAATTTTTCAAAAATAAGAAATTAGCTATTTAGAGATAAATTATTATAATATACATGTCTATGACAATACGATAACTACATTGTTTTGTCATAATTTCTATGAGTGATTATCCATTTCCATGGGGACCACCTCCTCCTGGATATGTTCCTGGTCTTGGAAGAGGTGCAACAGGTTTTGTGTCATATATTGAAAATGCTGTTATCGAATTACAAGATGAAAAGGCACTTTCTGCGAAAATGTCAACCAAAAAGATCAAAGAAATAGAAAAAGCAGACAACGATGCAGATGACTTTTACAATAGTATGGATTTGTTAATATCAAGCAGAAACAAAGCGAAGAAAAAACAAAATTCCGAACAAGAAAAGACAATTTTCGATGAAACCAGAGATCAATTTGCAGAATTTACGAACAATCTCAAGTTCATAACAGCTAATGACTGGGCAAATATTCCTGAACGCGGCCAGCTTAAAAATTATCGACCAAAATGGGAACTTTTGACTTACGCTTCTGGCAGAATGATTACTGGAGACTTCTCAGATTCGGCCCTTTCCAAGGAAATCCGTCTCCAAGACCAACAAAATGATACTGAACTCGAAGCAAATAAAGCGATGATGGCTGTTAGCAGAGCCAAGAACTCTGTGATGAATGCACAACTATCAAAACTTACTAAAAGCTCATCTACCATCGATACATCCAAATATCTACAGGAAATAGACATAGAAACTCAAAATCGAATTCAACAATACGAAGATCTCGATCATGCTGCACAATTATACAGACAAATGACTCATTACAACAAAAACGATCCAGTAGTATGGATAACACGTGCAAGAATTGAAGAAAAAAGAGGAAAATACGACAAAGCAGCAAAAGTTGCATTAGATGGACTTTCAAACAACCCAGAGAGCGAAGAATTAGTGTTAGAAGCAGCGAGATTATCCCAAAATGATAGCCAGAGCATTCTTGAAGCATCACTAGAATCACATCACGCTCAATCACCAAAGATATGGCTACAACTCGCTTCATTACAAAATACAGAAGTTTTAAAAATTTCTGTTCTTGAAAGAGCTCTTTCAAAATGTCCGAAATCTCCGATGTTATGGATTGCTGCTTCAAATTGTGATGAGGAAAGCCGTCTGGATGTTCTTAAGGCTGGTTTCCAAATGAATAAAGACTCAAAGGAGTTATTCATCGCTGGACTCGAAGCTTCTAAATCTAATGAAGATTTGTCATTTTTTATTAGTCAAAAAAGTGACATAAAAGATGACATTGAAACGTTAATTACGGAAGCGAACTGTGAAGAAAAGTTTGACATGGATTTTACTGATTCTGTTGAGAAAGCTCTTCAAATTGAAACAGATCGAGATTGGATAACAATTGCGATGGAAAGTGAACTGAAAAATTGTCCAAGAGTTGCATCATTGATTATTCGAAAAACAAAAATCGATGATGATATGGTTTTAAGAGCAAATGAAGCAAAAAGAGGAAATTGTATTGCTGTATGTGAATCATTATTAAAAAGAAACGCGGAAGAAGGAAATGGTTGGTATCCTTTCCTTGAATTCGAGCGTTCTCTTGGAAATTTGGAAGCTGCTTTGGATTATTCTTTGAATTATATAAAGGAAGGTGATGAAATAAGTATTGTTGAGATCTCAAGGTTCATGGATGACGAACAAGCTTTGAATCTTCTACAAACAAAGTTCGAAATCAACAAAAAATCTGAAAAAATTGCTTTGGAAATTGCAAAAATTTTTGCAAAAAGTGACAAAGACAAAGCAGCTGAATTTTCTTTTTCCACAGCTTCAGAGATCAATTCCTCATTATTGTTTTCGTATGGAGCACAGACAGGAACATCAAAAACAGTTACTCCAACCATTTTAAAGATTGGTGTTGGTTTATTCCCTGAAAATGCAAATCTTTGGTTGATTTTGACGAATTTGCAACCAAATGATGAAGAAAAATGCAAGGTATTGCAGAGAGCAACACAAGAATGTTCTAGAAAGGCAATTATTCATATTGAATTTGCAAAAATTTGTAAAAAGATTGGAATTTCCAAACCAAAAATCAGAGCTTTACTAGAACGAGCTCGATTTTTGTGTCCAAATGATGAAAGTCTTTGGCTGTATTCAGCAGAATTCGAAGATAATGAATACAAGATTCGATTGTTGGAAGAGTCCAAATCAAAGGTAGATCATCCATCAATAATTTGGGCCAGACAAATCGAATTGATGCCTGCAGAACAAAGATTGTATGCTGTGAAAAACGCAATGGAAGTTATTGGTGAAAAAAGAGAGATTTTGTTATTAATTGCCATTGATTTGTGGCGAAGAGCGAAAATAGACGAATCGAAAAGGACATTTGAGAAATTATCGTCTTTGTTCCCTCAATGGGGAGATGGATGGATTTACTACTTGAGATTTGAAGTTTCCCATCAAAATGATATTTCTGAATTATTGGAAAAAGCTGCAAATGAATCTTCTTGTGGTTATATTTGGGAAATGCAGAGAGCAAATAGTGATTTGGATGATAAATCATTATTACTGCAACTTATCAATGATATTCCTGATCCATCTAATCCTGATAGCTCAATATTTTGTAATTTGTTTGAATTATAAAAATAAAAAATGTTTGTTACTATTTTATAACAAAATTTTAATGGAAGAACTACTCTTCATAAAGCATTCTACTTTAAAAAAATTCTTCACACGTATTTTTCTTTATGGGTTCATTTCCCTATTCATATAGCAATAAAAATGAGGGGAAAAAATCTAATTAGTTGAAGTACTTACTTACTTTTCAATTGTTGGATCTGATTTCCAAAAAATATAAATATGGATATACTCCTCTTTATAATGCCGTAAAGATAAAAATAAACAGTTAAATTTCCTATTTTACAAGTTTTTACTGCAATTTCAAAAGGTATGCATGGATAAACTCCTACTCAAAGTGCAAGAAAAATGAAAAATCAAAAAGAGCTGGTGCTTCGTATTTTACGTTGCACAGATGTCGATAGCGCAAATATTTTTATGTGAAGTAAAAAAAAATCAAAAAAACTCATTTTATCAAGTAATATTGACCAAAAAAATACCGAGTCAAACTTTATCTTAAGAACCTTTGAGGGAAAAACAACACTTTACATAAGTGAAAGGATCTTGAATGGTATTTTATGATCAAAAAGAAATATTAAGTAAGTAATCTTTTGAATGTTTCAATCTTTTAGCTGAACAAGAACATGCAAAAACCTTTTTGTATCAATCAAACAATTAATATTTTTTATAAAATAAGAAACAAATCGTATAATATAAAATAGAAAAGACGTACTTTATCCTTTAGCTCTCAGCAAGCAAAGAATATCTTAATGATCTTTGATTTTATCTGATAATTGATCAAGTCAAAAATATATGAATATGGCAGTATCCGTTTGGAATGAAGGTATTGATATTGAATATTTCAGATAGTGTATGCAATGATATCCCATTACTACTATCCTGCTAAACAAGCAACTGAAAAATACAATGCATTGAAATTGAATGATGGTAAACACTAAATCTGAGAGAAAAAAAAATCAAATTGTTTTAGCTTCCAATGTCTAAACAAATTTGAAGAGAATGATGCCAAAACCTCAGTCATAAAAATTGAATAGTGTAAAATAAGGATTTTAAGTCAAAAATCAAGTCGTAGAAAACAAGTCAAAAAATTTATATTAGTTTAATTTATATATTTGTACTTCTAATCCATTTTTTGTTGATAGTAATTGAATTTCATTGCATAGAAAGCTCTAGTTGAAAGAAAAATAAATTAAATTTAAGATGCAGAAAAGTTTGGTTGTCAAAAGAGTATCACTTGTCTAAACATAATTAACACGAGTATGCAATAGAAGAATTTAACTAATATGCAGTTCTATTTGTTCAATATCCATGATTAAAAGGAGAAAGCTAGTTATTGTTCTATTTTTTTGTTTGCAATTGCTGAAAGTCCTCACACATTCTCAGTACGCATATATTTTAAAAGTCAGGGCTTAATTCCGACGAAAATTGAGAGTTAAAAATTTTAATAAGAAAAGTTTTAAATATGTGATGGATAGTATTTGAACATACTCATGAAGTAGTGCCTTTGTCATATGGTTAGATCCGTTGCAATATTATAGCTCAGTTTCTTGAGAAAAAAAAAAAACAATCATTTAAAAAACAAATTGTGTGTGCATTTGAAATGTGATTGATTTATATGCTAATAGTGATAAAAAATATCTACCTAAATTTTTTTTGACAAAAAAAATTAGAAATGTCACAACCAAAAGCTACTTTTTCTGGTTTGAGCCCAAACCAATGTGCTATATTGATAGAACATTACAATACTCAAATTGCCAAAGTCAAAGCCGATATAGAAACGTTAAAAGCAAACGCCCAAATTTGCACAATCCAGAAACTCAAATTTTCAACTGATGTCAATGACATTCTCAATTTTAAAGAATCGTTAGTGCATAAAATTACCAGTATGAATCCTAAAAATTCAAAAATTCGCGAAATTATTGTAAGTTCGAATAAGACGATGCTCATCAATAGCTCTAAAAATGTGCTTACCAAAAACTGGAATTTCACGTATGTTGATCAAGGATATAAAGATCAAAAAGTATCTAACGTTTTACAACTATCATCAGTAGGATTATTTAGATGTGCAAATTTTACTCCTAATGGTGATTTTATTGTTTGCGGAGTTTCCTCGAATTTATTATTAATTGAAACTTCTACCGGAAAAGTATATGCAAAGCATACGCTTCCATTTCCGGTAAGCAACTCATGCAAGAATATGGAATTCATATATAATGGTACCGTTTGCGTTTTATCTTTGGCCCCAACGATTATTGGCTTGTTCCAGCTATCAGGTCAATTTCAATCTTCATTACTTGTAGGGCATTCATCTCCTATTACAGTGTTCGCTATTTCAAAGGACGAAACTTCGTTGGTTTCCGGATCTGAAAATGGATCCGTTGTTGTATGGGATTGGATATCTAGATCGATTCTACAGACCCAAACACTTGACAATTCGCCAGTTGTAAGTATCTTTGCTTTTGATGAAAAATCATATTGTATTGGTTACTCGAGTGGAAAGATATTCATATATAATCATATATTAACTCGTAAGTTGGGAGAATTTAGTGTTCCAGAATCGCTCTATTTCGCTTCAAAAGCTAATAAAAATGAAATAATTACATGCACAAAGGATGGATCAATAAAAGTATGGTCGATTAAGAACGAAAAGCTCTCATGTAAGAATACTTTCATCTATAATAACCTGATCTCTGCAGGAATTTCTCCATCAGGTAATTATCTGGTCACGGGATCAAAAGATGAAATGGTCGCATTATGGGATCTTGAGCATGGTCGGAAACTGTTCAATATTCGACTCAATACAAACTCTGTCATTCATATTGCGCATAATCCAAAGAATACTTCATTTTTGACTTCCACTTCTGAAGGTAATATTAATATTTGGACATACACACTTCCGTCTGGCAATGAAATGGTCACTCAACAAAGGATTTTGAACATTAAATCCCTTTTGCAGTAATTTCCCAGCGTTTTACGGCCATTCAAAGGAGATTTCTCCTCTATTATAATAGTTGAAACCATTCTTGACTTGAAATTCTTTTGAAAAGCAAAAATTATTTCAATGATGAATTGGTTTTCTCATATTTGTATCTGTTTGTTATTAAGAATAAATTCTGTTATTCTAAAAACTATTCTTTTGCCTTTTTAACTATTTTACAATTTATAAATTTGATTCAATTTATTTTCAGACCCTAATACTTATAAAATATTGATTTCATAAAGAAATATGTTGAACAGTGTTGTAAATAGAGTGATGTGGTAATTAGATAATTTTGAATAATTCGAAGTCATGACTAAGCATATTAAGACATATGCATCAGACAAGCAGAAGCGCACAACTGAGAATATGAATGTTGCACAGAGAGAATATCCATCAAAACAAGAAATTTCTAAAAATACCAAAAATATTTTCATTAACTCGAATGATATTACGTTTTACACGCTATGCAAGTATTGCTCAACTCAAATAGATATCAATGATGCCATGTTACAAGAGAAAATCAATAACAAAACGATATATTTGAAACAAATTCTCGAATATCTACAAAATACGGATTGCTCGAAGATCTCGGATAAGTTATTACAAATATTCTTCTTCATGGTCGAGAAAAATCTCTTCCATGATAACTATTTCCCCTCAAATTTGAGTCCAGATTATCCATCTGAGGAAAAGTATGACATTTTTTGGGTTCACAACAAACTAATATACGCACAGTTGATGATCATCACTGAAAGTTTCCCAGAATACTTAAATTTTTCCTTAATTTACAGAATAATTTCAAATACTTTGTCAATTGACTCAAGAGAGAGGCAAACAGCTCTTAAATTCATCAGAAACATCTATGACAAGAATCTTGATGTCAGAAGTGATATAAAATCAGCAATAATTTCTCAATTATCTTTAATCAACGCTTCAAAGGAGTTTCTTGCATTCATTAGGTATATAATTGAAGACTATTTCAATGACAAACGAAATTATGTCTCAAAAATCAAAAAATTGACAAAAAATCTCAAAAATGATTTTATTGTCAAAAATGAAGAGATTGGTCAGGATTTCTTTATCGATTTGTTACTTCCCTTGCATAATCATGATAATTATGAGCTGTTTTCCGGTGAATTATTAGAAATCGAGTTTATTTTCTTCAAAAATGACACAAAACTCGTTGATTACTCGATAAAATACATTTTGATGCATTGGCCAATCACAAACATCAGGAAACAAGATGCTTTTCTGCGAGAAATCTTTGATCTTTTGCTAAATTTTCAAAATGTAATGAGTAATCAGGTGAAAATCGATTCGTTTGTAATGGTTTGCAAATGTATTGAGTCATTGAATGCAAATATCGCTAAAACAGCGATAAAAATCATAATTAATCCAGAATTTAAAGGAACTTTAGAGAAATTGTCAGTAATTTGTCTTCCTTTGTTGATAAGTTCGCTCAGAATCAATGTTGCAAAGCATTGGGATCCTGAAATCAGAAAAATCTCCCAAAAATCGATAAATTATTTGACAAATCTGGATCCAGTTGCATCAAAACGGAATCCTTATGATAAAAAGAAGGATTCGAGTTATAAAGATGATTGGAATACAATATATAAAATCGCAAACAAAAAGAAATCAAAAAATACCAAAAAAATTTGTAAACTTTTGAATTTTTAAAATGTCACTTTTTAATTACAAATTATACGTTTAAATTTTTTTATTATTTATTTTTCTCTCAAAAATGAAATCTTTTGTTAAGCTTCCTGGACCTATAGAATTTGTAGATGACTCGGATGATGATTTGTTTATTGTTAAAACTGTACAAAAGAGTAAAAATGTTAAGATAAATCCTAAACAAACTCCTAAATCAACTCCTATTTCAAAACATTCAGAGAAAAAAATTCCTGAAACAGAAATAAAGCCACCAGCAGATTCATCATTAGGACTATCACCAAAACTTAGTACTCCACAAAGCTCTCCAAAGAGAGAATCTCATAACACATCATCCATCCTAAGATCACCAGTTCCATCACCAAAACAAATATCACAGCATATTCAAACTTCTACTTTTAAAGTATCTGAAGATACAAAGAATTATTCAACGATTCTTAAACAAAAATCACCTGTTGTTGCTGAGAATACCGAAGAAGCTACAATAGAAGAAACCTATAGACAGTTATATAAAACTCATCGACAAGAAAACTTGGATTTATTAGCTGAAAAATTTGAACTTGAGAAAAAACTTCGTAGAACAAAATTAGAATGTCAGAAACGTTTAGCAAAGCAACGCGAAGCCAATAAAGTACTTAAGAGTACTTTAGATGCAGATTTAATGGAATCAAAGAAAAAATTATCAGATCAAGAAGGAAAACTTAAGATATCACTTGAGAATAGAAATACTGATGCAAAATACTCTGGATTGCAAACCGCAGAGCATGAAACTCAAAATACTTTAAAGTCATTCAAAGATGCAAAAGAAATTGTTGAAGCTGTAACAAGAATTTTGAAATTTTCCCCTCTTTCAGAGGCTGATTTCCTACCAATTCTTAGTACATTTGATTATTCCTCGGACATCGGTAGGAAACTGGAAGAATTCATAAATATAGCTAAGGTAGCCCTTTCTGATAATCAATAAAGTTATTTAGTTTTACTATTGTCTGTAAAAACCTATCCATGCACTTAAAACATATTTTTATCAATAGTCAATAAACATATCATACTTTATACCATATTATTTTTTGAAATATCACGATTTAAAACATTTAGTTTATTTCAAGCATTAGCATGTAATTGTGACCTAATTTTTGGTTTGTCCCATCGAATCAACTAATAAAATGAAACGAAGACTTGACCATGAAATTTATCATTTCTTTTATGAGAAAAATACTCAGGCTTATCGTCACAATTGCACAAAATTTCACAATTAAGCTTATCTTTGATATACTTTCATGAAAAATAAACTCAAGTTGGAATGGTTGAGATTTTTTCATAAGAAATCAGGTAAAAGTAACGAATAGTATGTCATTCATGACAGTACTAGAGTAAATAGAAATATATATGTAATTGGCAAAGAAAAAAAAAATATAATTTAATAGAATTTATTGATTTGCCTTATCTTGACGTTCTAATTGTTCAAGACGTTGGGCTATAAGCTGAACAAGTAATGGTGTTTTGTCATAGCTTCTAAGCTTTAGGCGTTGTGCTAATGTTCTACGATCTTCTTTAATTGTAGGATGAAGTGATTCATAACGAAGAACTTCTGGAGCTGTAACCAATCCAATAGATTGGAGATATTCTTGAATTAATAAATATTCTGTTTGTTCTAATCCTTCTTTATCAATTCCTTCGATTTCGTTTGGCATTTGAATTTGTTGCTTGCTTCTAGCTTGTTCTTCGGCCTGTGCCTTAGCCTGGTCGAGAATGGCTTGAGAAACATTATTATCTTCTTCGAACTCAATCATAATTTAAAAACAAAAATCGTTTGACGATTAAAAAAACTGCTTTCGATGTAAGGAAGAATTTTTTTGTTCAGAGGCGTGAAGATAGTTTCGGATAGTCTAAATAATAAAATTAGGGTTGTGAAGTAAGTTAATATATTGTTGCTAGAATTTCGTTGAAAAATGCGTTTATTTTTGAAAAATTGATTCATTGATTACTAGCATTCAAAGCTCCAACACCTTTCGTTATCCATACGCAGTATATTGGTTCGCTGATCATAAGTTAAATACCATATCAATTATAGATTTAAAAAAATTATTCATTAAAATATGATTTTGGAATATATATTTCAAACCTTTTAGAATCTGATGTGTATAAGTATCCAAAATGGAAGAATTAATATTCTAAAACTTCATAAATATTATTTCATATTTTTTTATATTCAACATTAGATTAAAAGAAAATAATGATTGTTATATTTTTCAGAAAGTAAACTAAAGACATTGTTGCTTTAAAAGAACATCCTTATAATTCTTTATTATTAATTTCATCATTACTTTCTAAGATGAGATTATCAAATGTTACTTCTTGGCCATTTCTATCAATGAACAGAAAGGCAGAATAGTCAAATTCTAATAATGACTTTAAATACATTGTAGGAACTACTCCAAGGTTCTCTAGCTGCTCCTTGTATGGAGTATGATGATTTGGAACAATTACGCACTTCATTCCGCCTGAAATTGCAGCTTTCACTCCATTTGGGGCATCTTCGAAAACAAGAACTTCACTAGGATCTGTTATATTCAACTTTTCCATTGTTTTCACGAATATTTCTGGATTTGGTTTTCCGTGGGTTATTTCGCTTCCAAATGTAGTTGCCTCAATCTTTGAGAAAATATCTTGATGGTTAGCTATTTTGGCTTCATGATGAACTCTTTTACCACCTGTTGAAACTCCCATCTTGATATTATGCTTAGCAAATTTTTGAACAATTTCTCTTGCACCTGGGAGTACTTCACTAAAAGGATACAAGTAATCAGCACATATGTCAATCTTTCTCATAAATTCGGCAGGATCGCCAGTTATATTGTACATTTCCATGAGGAATTTTCCTAATTGAATGCCAGTCAATCCCATTGCTTTAACATGAATGTCAGTTGTAAGTTCCATTCCAGTGACATTTTTAAAACAATCTGCAAAGATCTTCTCTGAATCTAATAACAATCCATCAACATCAAATATAATGCCACGAATCCTTGCAAGGCTCAGTAGTGCTACAATCATTAGTTGTGAACTAAAATGGAAATTTAACGAACTATCTTTGAGAAAAAATCCAAAAAAAAAACATCGAAAGTAACAATTTTATTCTATATTTTGGTTTTAAATGATGTAATACAAATAATGAAAATTTATCCATGATGCGAATAGTCGTCAAAAACCGTCAGACGATAATGAATTACACCTTTCAAAATTTTATAAAATCTCCAACATATCAGAGACAATTCTATTTTCTTCAATTATTTATTATATGAATAATCCTCTTTTTTTTATCAGAATTGCACAAGATTGATGGTAAAATTTGATTAGCATTCAATAGATTATTTGTTTATAATTCGGTACTGTGGTTTTATTCCCTGAACTACTTTCGTAAAACCTTTTTTTTAATTATATAGTCTTGTAAAAAATTATATCAGATGATAGCTTACGAGGTGCCAATTCTATATCAGCATTTCGTAGACTATCATTTCGTCTAAATTTTTTGTTTAGATGAGAGAGAAGCTCTTTTAAAATATAATAATCAAATTTTGAGATTATAATATTACTATATGACTTCAGCAGAAGCTCTTGTCCATCCAAGACTTCTCATTATTTAAGTAATAACAGAGCAAAGTTTATGGAGCTTCATATATTGCTCCAAAACTCTTTGAAAAACAATTTAATTTTGATTATCATATTTTCATATTAGAACCATATTTTTCGACTAACATCTATGTTACATATTATCATCTTATTTTAATGAGTGGATTAATACTATATCAATATAGGACAAGATAAAGTCTTCAATATTCAAACATTATACCTCTATTTTCACCGTTATATATTTATTAATTCATTTTCTCCCAAACAAATTTTTTATGCTGTACCAAAAATCTTTTTTAAGGTTGCAATTACCGCATTCTTGTATTCTATTTGAATCAAGTTTTCAATACAAAGTATTTTAAATATCTCGTTCTAAGAAGGATATTAAGAGATCATATATATATTAGGTGATGTAAAAATTAAAATATTTTGAAAAGTTGATAAATTAAATTTTTAAATAAGTAAGTATATGATTAAGTTAATTGGCACAAATAGTTTTTAAGTAATCTTTTACTTCATTTGTTGCAACCATCAGTGCAGTATCTCCATTATTATTCTTTGCTTCTTTATTAGCTCCAATTGAGATAAGATATTGAACAACATCAAGTTCACCATCTTTTGATGCCCAAATGAGTGGAGTAGATCCATCATTATTCTTTGCTTCTTTATTAGCTCCAATTGAGATAAGATATTGAACAACATCAAGGTTACCAGTCATTGATGCCCAAATGAGTGGAGTATATCCATCATTATTCTTTGCTTCTTTATTAGCTCCAACTGAGATAAGATATTGAACAACATCAAGCTTACCATAACTTGATGCCCAAATGAGTGGAGTAAATCCTTTATTCTTTGCTTCTTTATTAGCTCCAACTGAGATAAGATATTGAACAACATCAAGCTTACCATAACTTGATGCCCAAATGAGTGGAGTAATCCTTACTATCCTTTGCTTCTTTGTCACAGCCACATTCGATGAGTGATCGAACAAGTCTGAGATTTCCGTTTTCGCTTGCATAATGAAGAACATTCCTCTCAAGATTCCATGTATATTTTGTAGGAGCAATCTTTTGCCAAAGTCCTGATTCGATTGATTTTGAAATCATTTCATGGTTTCCATTAGAAGAAAGTTCATCAAGGAATTTGTAAACGGCTTCAAAATCATTAGATTCCTTAAGTTCTGTGATTTGAGTTAAAATATCTTGTGAATGATTGTGATTTTCATTAGTTACATTGGTAGTCGTTTCTTTGGTTGAATTTTCACTTACATTTTCATTTTCAATTTCATTCTCATGTTGAAACACTTTGCATTTATCTTGAAATATTTCGGTTTTGTTAGTAGAATCGTTTATTACTTCCTCATGCTGTTTTAAAAAATCAATAATGCCATCAAATATATTGAATTTCATGTATTTCTTGACAGATTTCAGAATTGAAACGACTTCTTCGAAGTTTTTGATAGTAACATTTGCTTTTCGTGTACATGTATATAATTCTTTGCCATTGATAGTTGATGATGATTGTTTCAGAAGAGTAACGTATTGATCTGCTGTAAAACGTGAATATTTCATGATTGTTTTGATATCTCGAATATCAAATGTATCGAAGAAGTTTTCATTATTAATATAATCGCTGATATGAGCAGCAATGTATTCGAAATTCAGATCCATGTCCTATTTCGTTTTTGAAAAAAACCGCAACTTTACAAAATAATCTAAAAAAAATAAATAAAAAATAAAAATTTTTGTTCAAAATTAATACTTTATTTATATGGCGATCTATTCATTTGTAAAAAAACAAACAAGCAAATCATATTTCTTTGTGAAGATATAAATTTTGTAAAGATCTTACCAAATTTGTTATAATACAATTTCTGCCCTCAGGTTACTATGCTTAACATTCCGAAAAGTATGTCACCTTCGGCAAAATTAACATAAAACAAGTGTTTATTCAAATAAATTTGAGTGGGATTAAGGATGTCAATTCGGAAAATTGTTTTCATTTTAGGAGAATATAATTTTCCTTTTCGAAAATTTAAAAAGTGAGACGCGCAGGATTCGAACTTTTTTAAAAGTTGATTTAAATATATTCTAGTGTGGATTCTAAGGATAATATCATATTTAAAATAAGAATATACTAGTTTAGGTGGTATAATTTTTTCGATAAATTTGAGAGCATGTACGTTTAGGGCATCAAAAGTGTCAATTCGCTCAGCGAAAGCTGAGCTAGCTTCGTTCTCGAAAGAATAGGGAAGGAGTGAAAGAGAGTGATACAGATGTTGACACATTCATATCATTTCAACAAATTTTGATCAAATTGAAATTCAATGAAATTCAATTCACTTCATATCCTTCAGTCAGTACATTGACATCCTTCTACATCACAATGATAACTCGTGCATCAATAGTTCTACAACTAACTCAGAAAAAACAAGATTATTACTTCCTGCTTACAGCTTTTAAAAAGTTTCGATGATAAAAATCACTCTACTCTTGTTTATCGATATGTTGTGATAGTAGGTAAACGTATTCTTATCGATATTAATAAAAATATTTTTACGAAAATCTGAACCAATTACAGAGTTATTCATAAAGTTTATGATAACTGTAATTACTTCATCTTTGTTTTATATTTGAATAAACAATTTAATTTAATTTGCATAATTTTTTTTAGTTGAAAGACAGGAAACTTAGTTGAGTTTGTATTATTTTTATCGTTCAATTCATTGTATATGTGAGTGATCCAGATATTTAAGATATTTAGAAAAAATTTATTAATTTGATTAACAAATTTTAATCAAAATAGCAAAAATCTATTTGATAGCTGTAAGCAAATAATAATTTCTATTTCAACCAAAATCACTTATTTTCATCTAAACGTATAAAATTGTCAATTTTATGAAAATAAATTTAAAATCTCATGAAATATAAAGGAGAGTAATATTTTTCAATTTTCTTTTTTTCTTTCTCTCAAATATTTTCTATTGGGAATTTTCTTGTTATCAAAAAATAATTTTAATATTTGTTTATTTCATTACATACAATAAAATTTAAAAAACTCTATTTCTTCACAAGAAATTTTTTTTCCTTCATATGAAGAAACATTTTGTTCTCCATTTGATGCTGAGTCTAAATCTCGATTTTTGAATTTTCTTCTTTCCAAATTTCTTTTTTCCAAATTAGAAGTTTAATTCAAATTTTCAATAGTTTATATATTTTCTCAAACCGTCTTAGATTTTCTCACTTTTTAGGGATTTTCTCTCAAAATATACAAAAATAGTAAGACCAATACATGTGTCTAATATACTTTAAAACCATCGTGATAAAATTCAAAACCGAAGAGTTCTTCTCTCCAAATTTTTTTCAAAATCAAAAAAATGAGATAAAAAAATACGTTTGGAAAATTCATTTTTAGCATTTTAGGAATTTTCTCACTTTTCTTCCAAATTGACATCCTTAGTGGGATTGGTTAAAATTCGATTTAAAAGATTGTTATGTAAAATATAAGATAAACTTTTTGTATCGACGAATTAATTTCGAGGAAATTATTTGATATTAGAGAATCCCATTTTTGTGACAGTATCCTCTAATGTTCATTATAAAAAGGAGAGAAAATATCCAATATTGAACCAAAATTTATAAAAAATAGTGAAAAAGAATAAAATTATTATGACAAATAAAAGGGGGGAACTTCGTCGACAACAAAGGTATCGACCAAAATTGTTCCCATTATGCTTGACATATGAAGTATAGTAATAGTGTGTATGGACTCATAGAATGACTTTCGTTTGATTTCGAGATATATTATCATCTTCTAAAATATCCATATTTTACTTGATAACCCATATGTATTATCGTATTATGAAAATTAAACGAAAAATATGGCTCAAGACGAGCAAAATTCGATGCTAAAAAAGTAAATTGTTTATTGATTAGGGTGCTTTCAGGTATTTTTCTGAAGTAACACTTTATTCGTTTTTCTTTCTACATGTGAATATAAAACATGCACAAATAAGTATTTATAATTAAAAAAATTATTCGAATTGGGTAATTAAATCGTTAGATCTTAGATTTTATTAATCATTTCTTCTTAAAATGAGACTGTGGTAATGGGAACTGTGTATGAGAGTTGCAGTATTGTTAAATTGCGCGAAATGTTGATAAGTTTCAAAAACGATTTGTAGTATGTTCAAGTATATTAGAATTTAATAATATGTGATAACATCGACTGCAAACAAAAGATTTTAAGTGATTGATGAAAATCGATATCAATATTTAAAATTTTCGAGGTTTTTTTGACTGATAGCAATTGCTTTTGACACCTAGAATGAAGTTCTCCTTGGTGAGTTTCTCCAAATTTTTTCCATTTTAGAAAAAGCCTATGCAATTTTCTAAAAAATGATAACGTTTTTTTTAATTCTCGATTTTTTTTGGAAAAATGAGGTTAATTTTTTTGAAAATTTATAATTTAGAGAGAAATAAACCTTTTTCATTGTGTTATAAATCGATGAAACCTTTTTATTTTTGTTATTCTATAATATTTCTATTAAAATATATCACTTATACAGCAAAATCATATAACTATTTTTCAAAGATATAGAAAAGAAGTATATATTCCTAAATTATAAATCAGTCATAGTTTACTATCAAAAATAATATATTATTCTATATAGATAACCATCCATTGTTAGCAATTTAAAATTATTTCTGGTTCAAATTAAGGATTATCCTCACATGTTTAGAAAATATTGTAAACATCCAGAAAACAATCAATAATATCATGATTTTATTAACAGATGAGTTCAAGATATATATTGTGATTTGATTTTCGATAATAAATCTGAATCAAATGTATATTAAACTCGCACATTTAGTCTCTATCATAATAATGTTATCAGTAGTGACTATGGCTACAAAACAAGCAACATTAGATCTGTATCTCATAATCAAACGGAAGTTAAGATAAGATATTTGAGATTTTATCACCTGGTAGTATGCATGATACTATACCAGAATGAATAGTCAATCTGTTGTCTTAATATCGTTTTAATTTTTTTATGCCAAAATAGTACTCTGGCTATCATTGGTAATACGTAAGGTTGCTATTGTTGTAATATTTCGAATAAATAAAGGTATCAACTTTAATGCAAGATATGATGAGTTGAACATCGAATAATTGGGTTTTTGTAATATTAATATTCTTTAGTCCCTACTATATCATTGTTTCATACTAATAACGTGGATCAATTCCGTTTCAATGATCAGATAAAGCAGAAACAATATACTCAGGTGCCACTTTTTTGGTCTAAAAAATGAGTTCCCCCTTTTTGACAAATAGATTTAACGATAGTTACTGATATGTGATATTTGATTAAAAATATGGATTATTACTATCATTCAAAATCAAAATCTCTTCAATTCAAATTTTGTGAAGTTTATACATCCCCAAAATCAACATTCGGATACGATAAAAATCAAAAATTTTATGGATAAATGCTACCATTATATATTACTGAAATATTTTCTCTCAAAGTCCACTGATTCATTATGAGTGGCAGAATTTTTGTGGGAAAATCCTAAAAAGTGTCAGTATCCGACAAAAGCATGGAAGGAAAAGTACCCAATAAACCACCATATTCTTTTTTCGATGCTCCCATCCCCCGTGTTAATAAAGAAATGTTCCCGGTTGATCCAGCAATTATCGGACGCTCAATTCCACGTCCTTGTCGTCCAATAGGGCAAATTTCCCAGAAATATGCCCACACTCCAATCAAGACACTGCAACAGGGATTTCATGAGGTTAGATATTCTAGTTGTCAGTCTAATTTGTTTGATTAAACCTCTTATATTATTTACTCGTTTACAAAAACAAAGAAAACCCTCAAAATCTATTTTAAAAATTATGTATTTATAACATACTTCTTCTAAGCCCTACAAATCCTTTCATATTTGATAATCTTTTTTTCAAAATTATTTGAACAATCTATTTTAACTCGTCTTAATTAAGATCACACTTCTAATTCAAACTATATTTAATTGGGTCGGAAGGTTATTCAAATAATAGAACAAGCCAAGCTTATTTTCCAATTATCAATATCCCTTAATTTCTAATTAAAACAAAGCTTTTGTTGATTTTAGGTACCAACTTTTTAACAGTATAAGATAGAAACGAAGCTAAAGATAGCTTTCATGATATATATAAATTTTAATCTTCTATTGAAATGATACTATACTTCACCTTGAACAACAGTGATGAATCCGCAGCCATATCCATATATGAACACCTTCAAAATTAAAGAAACTTCAATCATCGCTTGCCACTCGGAAAAATTCTGCAGCAAAGCGAAAGAAAATGCATAATTTAAAGATAGAAATAATATTATAATTTATTTCCTTTAGTAGGCTCATTTTCGAAGTTCCAAAATGCAACAAAAAATAATTTAATAATATTAGAGTATGATAATCGGTAATATAAAAATGGGTTTTTTCGACATTCTTTTCTTGAAATTTCTTCCAAAACTGCAATTGTTGAATGTCGTAAATTCAAAATGAATAGTAAAATCTGATCCTGCATGTCTTGTTTTTTCTATATTTTGCAATCTTGGCCATTTCTATCAAAAGGTTAAACACCATTGAAAGGATTTGAAAGATCTTTCAATTCCGTTTCATATTTAATTTATAAAAATATTAACCATAATAATAAATCATAAAAACTTAATAATCTGTTAATTTTAAAATGCTTTCCGAAAATATTGAAAATTTGAGTTGAATTAATGTATGATACGGCAAAGTAAATAAACGGATTGACTGAGAGCGAAGATGGAAACTTAGTAAATATTATTGTTTTCATCATTATGTCGTGCATATTCGAAGTTTAAAAAATAATTGAGAAAGGCTTCTCAAAAATCTCAACATTGAATACCTTTTCAAAAACCAGGGAAAATCTATTGATCCACTAGTATAGCTTTACAATTAATAACGTAAGAAAACCGAATTTTAAACGAAGTATTGAAAAATTCATATCCAATCAATGAGCTCTGAAGGCGAGCGTGGGCATAGACACCATCGTAAGCATCGTCATGATGATACAGATGAGAGTGTTGATGAGATAGAAAACTCTGATCATGAAGAAAAGCCTTCTAAACATTCAAAACATGATTCAGACAACGAAGAAAAACAAAAAGAAAAGAAGTCATCTTCTAAAAATGATGATGCTACAAAGGCTTATGAATATGATCCAGATTTCCATGGAGCAGTTCCAGAACGTAAATGTACAGATTGCTGCATGTTAATTATATTCAACATCTTCTTAGCAGGTATGATTGCTCTCTTTGCTTACTCCCTTACCCGTTCCAACCCCAAGTATCTTTATATCCCTACAGATTACAGAAATCTTTTGTGCGGATACGACAATTCCAAACTCAAAGTTGATAATTCTTCCCTTCTCCCTAATTTAGAAGACCGCCCATACTTGTTCTGGGTCAGACCAGGAAAGAAAGGCTATGTTCGCTCATTCTGCGTCAAAGAGTGCCCAACTGAAGGTCTTTTCTCAGATGCATTCCTTGCAAACTTAATAGACCAAGAATTACACAATGATACAATTGGTGGCGAAAAAGATGAAAAATGTCACGATTCAAACGTTACAAAACGCACAGTTCCAGGCTACAAAGTACCAGAGAACAGTTCAGATGTTTCTTATTACTGCGCATACGCCACAAAGCAAGTTCTGAAGAGATGTATGCCAACAACTGACGCTCTTCCAGATACAGAGGTCAATTTGTCCGATTACACAAAGATCTTCAAGGAATCACTTAGCGCTCAGACTCTTTTGACCGCATTTTCGGACATTTTCAATGCCAAGTGGTATATTGCCATTTTCACAGCCGCTTCTCTTGTTTTAGCCTTTATTTGGATTATATTACTCAGATTCACCGCCGCATTCTTCGTTTGGTTCACTGTTCTCCTTGCATTTGCCGTATCTGCCTTAATCACAGCTCTTTGCTACGGAATGAAGACAGACTACTTCAAGATGGCCGGCAAGACCCAAGCCTACACTCTTGGCTTGATTTCTAAGGACCTCAACGCCAAGATATTCAATGTTTTGTTCTGGGTCTGCATTGCATGGGACATTGTCTTCACCCTCATCTTCCTCTTCCTCTGCGACAGGATCAGGATCTCCGTCAACATCATCAAGATCGTTTCCAAGGTATTTGGCCAAGTCAAGACCTTATTTATTTTCCCTATCTTCATCTACATCCTCATGTTCATCTGGTGGATCTACATCATCGGTGTTGCCATTGTTATCTACGGCGCAGGCACTCCTGTCTTTATTTACGATTCAAACATCGGAAACATGGTCGAATACAAGTACGATCAGATTCTCAAATACCTCTCGATCTACCACTTCTTCGGATTCCTCTGGGTTTCCGTTTTCATCTCTGATCTCGGCGAGATGGCTCTTGCTGGCGTTTTCGCAGCCTGGTACTTCAACAAGGATCCACGTCGCGAGCACATGGGCAAGATTCCAGTACTCAGAAGCTTCGGAAGAGCTTTAAGATATCATATGGGTTCTCTTGCAACAGGATCATTGATTATCGCTATCTGCAAATTCATCAGGTACTGCATTGAGTACATCCAGCTCAAAACAAAGGACGCTCAGTCCACATTTGTCAAATGGATTGTCAGATGTCTTATTTGCTGCTTCAAATGCCTCGAAAAGTTCCTCAAATACATCAATCGCAACTGCTACATCCTCATCGCCATCCACGGCTACAACTTCTTCCAGGGATGCAAACACGCGTTCGAACTCATCACTAGAAACATCGTAAGAGTTGTAACAATCAACTGGGTCGGTGATTTCACTCTTTTCCTCGGAAGAGTCTTCATTTCTGGTATTGCAACAGCTGTTTCTCTCTACATCTTCATGAAGAAAGAGGATATAGAGTTCTACTGCGTTCCTGCAGCTGTTGTTTTCGTTCTCAGCTTCATTGTTTCTGGTGTATTCACTGAGTTGTTCGAAATGGGCATTGACTCAATGTTCCTCTGCTTCATGGAGGATTGCGAGAGAAATGAGGGACACGAGATGTACACACCAGAAGAGTTGAGATCTTGGATCCACAAAGATAAGGAAAACTCTAATGAAGAAAACCAAAGTTAACTTTTTATTTAATAATAATTTTTTTTAATTGTTTGAAAATATAATTTCAATGGGAATTAAATAAAACTTTTTTTTATTTTCATTTTAATTTTATTCATTATTGTTTGATATCTCATACCTTTGCGAATATTTTCATTTTCACTTGGGATAGATGAAGATGGAAGAACAACTTATCATCAAGCAGCATTAAATAATTGTAAAGAATCAGCTGATATTCTTATTTCACGTGGTGCGAATGTCAATGATCCTGTAAAATTAGGATGGAAATGTATCTCTTCATTATGCAGCATTAAATAATTGTAAAGAATCAGCTGATATTCTTATTTCACGTGGTGCGAATGTCAATGATCCTGTAAAATTAGGATGGAAATGTATCTCTTCATTATGCAGCATTATATAAAAGAAAAGAAATGGCCGAATTTCTGATGTAGCATGGTGCAACTATCAATAACTTTTGTTAAAAAAAATAGATTTTAAAAAAAGTGGAATTTGGATCATTTTTGAGATTATCTAGGCAAATGTTCCCATAAAAATCTTTTTCCTTTTGTGATACAAGAGATATATGAAGCATTCTAACTCATCCAGTCAGTGCATCATCTCATATGAATGTCTTTCCTTTCATATTAATGAAAGAAATTTGGAAATGCTTTTACAAAAGGGTCATTAGCATATAATATAAAGTACATATTAACTAAGATTAGTATACACCTCAAGATTAGATTCATAGCAAAATTGAAATCGTGATTTTTTTCAAATCATGAAATAGACGATTAATTTCACTTGTGATTTAATGTAATGTATATTCTACTGTTAGATATCATAAACAAATTAGCTAGATTCAGTGTTTTGATATATGATGAGAATTGAAAGGTTTACAACGGTTTTGAATTGGTCTTCCTTTTTTACAATGGGTGCTGGTACACCATCATTCGGTCCAAGACATAACAAGACACACACAATCTGCCGCCGCTGTGGCAACCGCTGCTTCCACATTCAGAAGAGCAAATGCGCTAAGTGTGGCTATCCAGACGCTACAATGCGCCATTATGACTGGGAAAAGAAGGCCCACCGCAAGCGTGCTCAGGGCTCTGGCGAAATGCGCCACCTTAAGGTTACATTTGCTAAGCTCCAGCGTGCTTATGCTCCAAAATAAATCGGATGCCGTAAATGTACCTTGATTTTTAGATTTTTAAATATTAAAAATTATAACTGCTAGACTCACTCATAAATCTAAAAGTTGTCTAAATTTTTTTACCTACAAAATTCAATATGAAAAATATTGAATTTTTTTTCGATGAGTATCTAAAAACTGACTAATTAGACATATTCTGTTATCATTTTATAATACAAATACACGTTTTATGAAAATCTATTAAACAATTTAAAAAACACGATAAATGCTGTTAACTCATGATGTCTTTGAGTTACAATTTTGCACGTACCTTATTATCGGAGCTTCCATGGTTCTTTTTAACACGTATCTTTACCATATTATTCAAAGAAGCTCCTGGTCTGTAAGAAACAGCGTGTTTGAATGCTCCGTAGTCGAATTTAGAAGAATCTTGCTTTTCAGTCTTTTTAGGATCTGTTTTTAATGGATCAGCGTAATGTTTTCTTTTGGTGGGTTCTTTCTGTTCGGTTACAATATTTTCTGGACTATCTATAAGCCCAAGAGCCTTTTGGAGTTTGATAAATGTTGGTTCATACTTATTTTCAAGAAAATTCTTAATTTCATCAAAGAACTCTGTAACTTTAACGTCACTGATGGAAGCGCATATTGGTAGCGAGAGTCGTGAGTATAAAAGTACTTGGGAAAAGTCTTGTTCATTAAGGTCTTCTGTTATACCGTTTGTTTCGGAAATTTCGAAGATCAGAAGGATACAAAGCAAGTAAGCACGAACCTTCGCTAATGGATCGCCTAATTGTTCTCTTATCTCTGGGATAGTAAATAACAAATTTGAAATCTCTTCAATTGACAGCGAAGATGGAATGATTGCATCGGAAACTATACTACTGACTGATCTATCCCCTTTTTTAATAAGATCTACAATGAACGTTTTCGTTGGCGCGCTAGTCATAAATGACTTTACAAAAATTGGCGCGAATTTCATAGTTTGACATACTTTACGTGTCAAAAATCATCATTTAAAATGATTTTGGATTATTTTTTGTATTCCATGACTATTTATTGTCATTGATATTTTATTTGTTTAATATACATTAAAGAGGATTCTTTTTTCAATTAATGAATGCTTTTACCGAAAGATATTGTGAGTAGTATATGTGGACGGGTTTAGTGACTTTTTTTGTTACATCTATATATAGACGATGCATTAAAATATATTTATTTATAAATCATTAAAAAATTAACATTAATTTTAAAATAATTTATTTTTTTATCTTTTATAAAAGAAGCTATATATAGATGATGTCAGATATTCCGCGATTAATTAAACATTGTTTAAATCCTGAATGGGTTAAACTTCAATTTAAAAATGAAGATTGTGAATTATTAAATGAATATGAAAACCAAAATAAGATAATGAGGTATAAATATAATGATAAAGAATATTTAATTTCATGGAATCAATGGAGTCATAATCAAAGACCTCATAAACGAGAAGAAGAAATTGAAAATAATGAAATGGAAATCATTGATGACATTAAAGAGGATGGAATTCCTAAATTTTGTAGAAAAACCTTTAGAACTAAGTTAGGAGCATATAAACGTAGAGTATTAAATCCTGAATATCTTAAACATCAATTTAAAAAGGAAGACTGTGAATTATTAAACGCTAATGAATATGAAAATGCTAAATCAAAACTGAGATATAAATATATTGGAAGTGATGAAAGGTGTAAAGATAAAGATAAAGTTTATTCAGTTTCATATAATAACTGGCACACGTTAGGGATAAGAAAACATTTAGGAGATTATGGGAAATGTTCTGAATTCTTTAAATCTAGTATATACGAGAGAGTAAAGAAATTAGAAATAATTATTTTCATGAATAAAAAATAAACTTTAAAAATTCATGTCTTACATTTTTGAATAATTTATTTTTTTAATTCGTAAGAAATGAGTGAATCAAAATTCGTGACTGTGAATAAATTAATGGATAAACTTTCACCAATTCTCACCCAGGTTAAACAAGTAGACGTTTATTTTGATGATTACATACAAAGTTTATTTTATAAAAGGTAAGTTTAATATTAAACCTATTGCTTTTGCATTTGATGGTAAATTAATCGAAAATTCAAAAATTTGGGAATTAATTCCAGATATTGAATTTATAACAAATATTAAGGATAAATGGTTTAAAACAAAACCACCTCACTAAAGTTCTTTGTAGATTAATGATTAAAACTGAGGAAAAAGAATTTAACGGGTTTAAATATCAATCCGTGTAAAATTTTAGAACTTGGTAACGAAAAACTTCAGAAAAAAATTAAACGAAAGACTATCAAAAGATAAAGTTGAAAGAGTAAATAAACTTGCTAAAGGTAATGGTAATGGTAATGATGAAGAAGAATTTGATGAGTTCAACATAGAACTTTAAGAAACTAATGATTATTTGAATTTATGAAATCAATTATTTGATTCATTCTTTCTTCAATCTCTTCTATTCTTTTTGTTAAATCATCAATTTTCATTAATGAGGTGATTCTTGATTGAGGAATAGATTTCAAACTAACCACCCTTTTATTTTTGAAATTTTGAATCCGTCAACTTTAAACATTTTATTCAATTTACATGTTGTCAATTCTTCAAATAATTTTTTATTATTAGCATAATAGTCATTAAATTCTTCAACAGATGAAAAAATTTTTATTTCAGTAATTGGTTTAACAACGTTTATTTTTTGTTGAACATTTTCACTTTCATTTATTTCTTCCTCCTCTGTTTCATTTATTTTTAAAATCGGTTTCATTTATCATTAAATAAAAATTAGAATATAAGTGATGAAATATATTTTTTTAATTAATATTAAATCAGAAATGGCGGCAGGATTCTTTAAAAAATTATGGGATAGGAATTAAGAAAGCTGCGGGTTGGGTTTATAAAAAGATTATTAAACCCGTTGCAAACTTTTTGGCACCAGTAGCGAAAACGGCAGGAACTATCATAGGTGGAGTATTAGGTACTAAAGCAGGTAATCCGGATGGGAGCACAAGCAGGTAACGCAGTTGGTGGAATAGCTGAAGGAATACTTAATAAAATAGGGGTAGATAGTGGAAAATAAATTATTTAAATTATTTTTATCTTAGTATCGGTTGTAGTCTTTGATAAACTTTTTCTCCTTTATTTAAAACTTCTCTTATTGGGGCAGCTTTTGGTGTTATTGATTCAGCAACGTCACTAATTGCTTCTTTATTCTTAAATATCCAATTTGCTCCCTTTTCAATGTTTCCCAAACTTTACTCGCCCTCTCTTTTTACTCTATCCCACAGTTTCTTAAATATACCTGCAGCCATAGTTGATTATTTCATTAAAATTAAAAATTCATTTTCATCTTTTAATTTTGATTTTTTATTTATTAATAAATGACGACTAACTATTTAGTGCCAAACACCAAACCGATTAATGGAAATGTGTTTCATTCATTCGAAAAGATAAATGAAATATTCGCAAAGAATGACGGTAGAAGATATTATAGAGAACTTGAAAGTTCATGCTATGACTCTGATGCTCCATATTTTGATGATAAACAAACTCATTTAAGAATTACAAATCCGGCTCATGATGTGAACCAATTAGGTGACACATATATTAAACGCAAAGTTAAAGCAACTCTAGTTTCAAATAAAGCTTTCACATGTGATGCCGCTTTTAAATGTATGCGTTTATTCGTTGGTTACAAATCATCAAATCAAAGCTTTAAACAATTAGAAGTAGAAACCGAAAGAGGTGATGCCGGTTATCTTCAGATGGATTGCGCCCGTGAATCTTTTGCATTTGCAACATATAAACCAAAATCAGAAAGGAAAGTTAAAAAGTTTGTTCATTCGTTATATATAATGTTCAAAAATATGATAACTCAGTATGTGGTAAATATATTGACCCTTCAGAAGTTTTCAAGAAAGCAAATGAAGAAGTTGATGTCACTTTTGATATGATTATTCCGGTAAATGATTTGTTAGCATTTCAGGCGTTCGATGATTATCCTAAATCATTTGGTGATATCATTCTTAAATATTATGTTTTCAGGGATACTTTAGTATTTTGTCAGGTTGACCCGTTAAGAGTTGCTGATTTACAAAATTACGTTTATGAAAAGATAACTGATGAAAATTATGAAAAGATTATGAATCATGTTTATAAATATGATCGCAAATTCCAACAAATCGGACTTCCTGCCAAATTAATTACAAGCTTAGCCGCTACATCTGCTGACGCAACAGTTGATAACGTTATTATTTCATGCACAAAGATGGAAGTTTTAGAGGATAAATGCATTACACCAGGATACGGTTTAATTGAAGAATCAGTTAAAGCAATACCACGTTTATTTAGTAAGGAAGATCCATTCATGATTCCAGCTCAACATATTGACGTTCGTTCACTAAATGGAGGTTGCATCACTCCTGAAGGTATTAGCTCAGATTTCTCATACGCTCTTCATAATGTTACAGATGTTGTGTTAACATTTCCGAAGAATGCAATGCAAAGAACAGTTTTAGAAAATCCAATGCTTCGAGGTCTTCAGGTCACTATAGATTCCAGAAACTTCCCCGATCAAGCGATGACCACAGTGGGTGACATATTCTTTACACGTATGCTTCAAGCTTCTGATTTAGATGGAGTGAATGAATGCACGGAAGAATACGAGGACTCATTAACTAGACCACTGAATGATGATGATGGCGCGCCATTAGCTAGAACATGGAAAGACCAAACTTCATTCTTATGCACTATTCCAGTTCAACGTGATGGAGCGGGTATATTCTTTGATGGATTAGAAACTTTCAACTCACAAGTTACAGTACAAGTGAAAGCTTATCCAATCATTCAGGGTGAAAATGACACTTACTGTTCAAAGGTGACAAATCCTCCTCAGGTTTGGTTTACTAGGACTACATATTGGACATGGACACCGGATGAAGGTTTGAAATATCATCCAACAGGTACACCACCACAGTATAGAAGTTCATATGATGAAATATTGATGAATAGAAATGTTTAAAATTATAAATTTATTTTTGATTAAATGGATTTAAATTCATCCACCCCTTATGAAGAATTAGCAGGAGTATATAATACATACATAGATGATATGATTAATGAAGCATTGAGTGATAATAGAAATGCTCTATCTAAGGAAAAATTAATGAAAATTCATATTCTGAATGTTATTTAATTAAATTCAATCACTGCAGCAATTGGTAAACAAAATAAAGGTAAAACATTAACGATATTAAAACAAATTATCATTATTGCTAACACTTCCCCCATTCACATGTGTTAATTTATATCAACCGTTCAGGTTCACCTTCAGATGATACATTTGAATCTTTAAAGCATTTAATCAAAATTCCAATTATTTATTTATCACAAGAAGAAGCAGAAGATTATTTAAAAAACTTTTTAATGTATAAAGAATTATATAATACAATCAAGAAGCAAGGATTAGAGGATAAAATTATTGATAAACAACGGGATGAATTATTTGAAACACTTTCTATTTCAAATTTTGATAGAGAATTTTTGCATTCACTCATTTTTCTAGATGATGCAGTGAAATCAAAACTAATAACAAATGAGAAATCATATTTTAATCAGTTATTAACTCAATGTCGACACATTCAGTGTTCATTCTTCATGGCTGTTCAATACTTCAAAGCATTAAGCACAAACATTAAATCAAATCTATCAACACTTTTCATTTTCAGTGGGTTTAGTCGTCAACAGTTGAACGTTATGCTTTATCAAGTGAATTTACCAATGAGCATTAATGAACTTTACACACAATATCAGCAATTAGGTGAACATGGAAAAATAATAGTTGATT
Source organism: Trichomonas vaginalis G3 (assembly GCF_026262505.1). Taxonomy (NCBI): domain Eukaryota; phylum Parabasalia; order Trichomonadida; family Trichomonadidae; genus Trichomonas; species Trichomonas vaginalis. Next base: position 16,215,472 of record NC_067204.1, on the reverse strand, counting down.
TAAATAAAGGAAGTGTTAAATTTGATTAACTTTTTATAATTAATTTTTATTTTTTATTTATAATTAAACATGACAGAAATAGCAAATCTTCTACAGGTTCCATTAAAACAAGGGACAAACAAAAAGGGTGCATATAATAGAACTATGAAAGTTCCTGATGGAATGAAAGAATTAGTTCATATTGTTGCTGGTCTTCAAAAAGATGTTAAACAAATGAGAAACGTTTTAACATTACCAGAAGCTCAAGCATATGCCAAACGTCATGGTCCAAATTGGGAAGCACACGAAGCAGACATTACGGGTCCAAATGGAAAACCCGATGGTATAAATGAAGTTTTCGTTACTGATGGTCAAGGTAATATTAAAGTCATAAATGGTTATAAATTAACTATATCTGATTATCCTAAACGTAAAGCATATAATGAACGTTATCCTATGCAATTTGATGAAAATGGAAAAGCTGTTAAACAATACATTGGAGAAGGTGAAAATGGTCCAATTAATTCATACCGTCATAATCCATATTCTTATTTCAATGAAGAATTAAATGCTATTGAAGAGGGACCGGATGGATTACCACGATATTCTAACCAGTTTGATGGTCAATATGCAAATATTAGACCTGAAATTTCAGCTAAGAAATTCTTTAAAGTTGCTTTATTCGATCCAGTTTTCGCAAATGTTAAAGATGAACTTAAACAGCAATTCCAACCAATTATAGTAGCAAGAATTGCATCGGGTGCTTTATCTCAAGCATTCAAAGATTTAATTAAGAAACCATTATATCAGCAACGAGGTTTAACTTATGATTTAGTTAAGGAATCAGATAAAAGAAAATTTGAGAAATCAGATGATTATAAGAATGCAATTAATGAATATATTCGGTCTATTAATTACGATGAAACAGCTAAAAATCAACTTCATGAACAAATACAGGGAATAATAGATTCAAAAGTTCCAGCAAAATAAAAGTTTAAATATATTTTTTTATTCGAATATAAATGAGAAGACGTTTCACTAGTCAAAAGAACACTAACGCAAAAGCAGAGATTACGGTTGGTTATAACGTAAATGATGATAAATCACGAATTATTCAAAATGTTAAAGTTAATGTTAGCCCCGAATTAACAAGGTCAGCAACTCAACCAAATTTATTAACTCGTGACTTACCGAAGAATGAGGAGAATGAAGAAAACCATGAGAATGGAGACCCAATCATTTTATCTGAACCCGGTAAAGAACCTGTTGAAATTCCCACTTATCCAACATACCCCCCTCTTTCATCAAACATCGAGAACCCATATAAAATAGACATTAATTCTGAATTAATGAAAATTTACCGTGATATAATAATTAATAATTATGATTCAATAATAAATTTAATTGACCAATCCGGTTTAATTATTTTACCTTATGAATCATTAATTCACATTATCGCCATTCTTTGTGATGTTCAAGATTCAGACGTTAAGATTCAATTTTTCATAGATGATGAGGTTTCATGCTGCAGAACAGTTGCAAAAATAAATCCTATAAAGGATATTAGCACAATTAAGATATCAAAGAACGGAACAACAACTGAACTTCATTTAACATATAATGATATTTATAATAAAATAGTTGATGAATATAAAATATCACTTGAAAAATTCTTTGTTAAGGCTATTTAATATTCAAGCATTAACATTATCGAATAATAATCCTTTGAATCATAATCAATAATAATTGACCTTTCACCAGTTTCTATCGTTTGTTTTATTTCTTTTTGTTCCCCACTATCCGGATCGGTCATTGTAATTGTTTTTGTTATAGTATCAGCTTTATCTTTAACTTCAATCTTTTTTCCATCGGGATATTTAAACCAAAATTCCAAAAATTCGATATTGTCAATCTGTTCATATTTTAATCTATCAATTACATTTTTAATACCATCTGAAAATCTTATGAAATGGTCATTATATGGGTTTGATTGAACTAAATTTGAATGAAGTGAAATATAACCTGTTGATGAATATGACACTGACTCATATTTTCTGAAAACACTAAAATTTATAACATGAATGAATTTCTTATTCGTTGAATTTATGAATTCTTGAGGTAATCTTATTCTAGTTTTATTTATCACTGGAAAATAACGCTTTACCATATTTTTAATTGTAATAAAAAATGTCAATTATCAATATTATTTCGAATAATAACTGTGAATTAAATTTAACAGTTAGCGGAATTTATAATGTTACTCTCGTTTCTGTGAGTGGTAAATTTAATCCCATTCTTTTAGACCCTTCAGATTATATATCATTTATTAAAGATGACCTTGAAAAAACGTATGATATGTATATAAATAATGTGATAGCGAAATGGGATATTAACACGATTTTAAGTTATTTAAATGAATCATTTATCGTATGGTATGAAGAAAATTTTAAATCAAAACCCGATAAACTTTTTGAACTTGATGAAATAAATAACCTTATTAAATTTCCGCTGAAAATTAAATTTTGTACTCCTCATCTTCGTTCATTGTTGGGGATATTAAATTTTGAAAAAGATGTTGGGGATGTTTTGTATTCTGACACTGGTTCCAATTTCATTTTAATCAAATGTGATAAAGTTAATACCCCAATGAGATTTTCACATCAAACATTAGACCCTAACTCTTACCCATCAATACAAAACATTTTATCCATCAACTTAAACACATTTTCTTTATCATATCCGTTTCAATTATCCGGGAATTCATTTATTCTTCATTCAAAAGATTTATCAAATATTAAATTTAGAATAACTGACCTATTTGATTGTGATTTAGAATTTATGAATGAAATATTATGGCAATTTCAAATAGAGAAAATAGCTGATGAGATAACGGATTAAATATTTATTTTTAAATCATAATAAATGATTAAACAACAGCAACCACAACAACTTAAGGCGCAAAGCGCCCAGGTCCTTCAGACCATTACATACGCCATATATGCATATAATTCAAAGACGGCAGAACAAACGCAAAGGTTGAAATATGGAGATTTGGAGATAGTATTGAAAAATGACCATTTCGAATTCGTTTGCAAAGGTGGTGCAGTGATATCAAATATAAAAGAAATTTTATTTATGAATTCAAAAATTAAAGGAATAACGGATGATATAACATCAATTCCACCAGAAGAACAGAGATATTACGCATTAAATGCATTTCCTAAAGTTTTGAAGATTGGAAGATTTAATTTAAATGAGGAATTCATAGAAGGTTTCCTAAATGACATAATGAAGAAAGTAGATAAGGAATATGTGGATAGTGAGTTAAATAAGAAAGCAAATTTGGTTTATGTTGATGAAAAAGATAATGAAATTAAAGAAAAAGTTGAATGGTATCATGAATGGACATCGGAGACTTTTAAAGTTAAAGCTGATACAGGATGGGTTTCAGGATGTTTAGACCTTAAAGCAGATAAAACTTATGTTAACGATGAGTTAGAGAAGAAGGCGGATAAGGAATGGACATCGGAGACTTTTAAAGTTAAAGCTGATACAGGATGGGTTTCAGGATGTTTAGACCTTAAAGCAGATAAAACTTATGTTAAGGATGAGTTAGAGAAGAAAGCAGATAAGGAAAAAGTTATTTCATTCATTAATACTGAGTTAGCAAAGAAAGCTGATATATCATTTGTTAATGAAGAAATAAAACAATCAGAGGTCTATTTTACTCCACCATTTTTAAATTTTATGAAATCATCAGATAAAACCTTTGATATAGATTCTTTTGAATGTATATGTTTCGATGGAGTGACCATGTATTTATTTTATACAGCTGGGGTGCTTTATTATTTTAAAACAAATGATTTTAAAAACTATGAATCATTTACTCCATCTGTTTTGAATCCTGATACACGAAAGCCAATCATTAATCCAAGAATTTTATATGTTGAATATAATAACGGTAAATTTATGGGAATGATAACGGTTGGAGATGATTTTTGCCCTTGTTATTCATTCGATTGTATCCAATGGTTCAAATGTAATTTAAATCAAGATGCTAAATTTAAATATCCAAATAATCCTATTAGATGCGTTAATAATAAATGGGTACTAATTTATGAAGTCAATCAAATTTTCATTAGTGAGGATGGGATAAATTATTATATGTTTAGTATGATGTCATCAGATTTGGAAATTGATTATACAAGTAAGTGGTATTACATTAACAACATGTATTTTATCCTACAAAATGATAAAATTTATAGATCATCTTCAATACCACAAGGTCAATTTGAACAAATTTTTCAAGCTGATGGAGACATTGAAGCTTTATGTTATGGATCAAATGTTTATGTTCTCGTTTCAGGTGATATGGTCTATTCATATCCTGTAAGTTATAACAGACATATTTATTTATCACAAGATTTTTCACAGGATCCAGAGAAAACACCAAGTTGGGAATTGGTTTATACATTCACCCCAAAACTTACTCGAAATTATAGATTTACTAATTTATTTTATATTGATGGGTATTTCATTGCTTTAGGATGTGGTGATTTAGTAAATATCAGTAGTGATGGAAGAAACTGGTCTGAAATCACAAAATTTCAAGATGTTAGAAAAGCAATTTTCAAAAATAATATGTTAATATTGATAACAAGACCAGTTTTAAATACTCACCCAAATTCAATATTATATAATAAATTCAATATTCATAATAGATTAAATACAATTCTTGAGATGATTTACCCCATTGGTTCAATATATACATCAATGAACTCAACAAATCCAGAAACAGTTTTAGGTTTTGGTACTTGGGAACAGATTGTAGATAAATTCTTATACTGTGCTAACTCTTCAAAGCAAACAGGAGGTTCGAAGAAAATTAAAGAAGCAAACCTTCCACCGCACACTCATACGGGAACTACAAACTTTTCTGGTGACCATAGACACCCATTAAGAGACCACCCATTATACAACTCAGAGTATGAAGCTGGTTATGACGTTTTATCTCCATCTTATAACGATTCAACAAAAAAGACTTTTCGACAAACTGAACCGGGGGGAAATCATGTCCATACTTTCACAACAAATCCAACAGGCTCGGGTGAAGATTATATGCCACCATTTATGACTGTATTCGCATGGTATAGAGTTCAATGAACGCGCTTGAGCCTAGACCCTTTGGGTCAAGGCTTACCGAATGAACTAAATATATTTTATGTCTGTAATTAATTAGGTAATGAAGTAATGGATGAACTGCAGAAATATATTTTATCGTTAATGGTTTTTAGGTTATTCAATAATTAATTATTTTTGAATAACTGAAGGTGTCACTACGTCACCATGTGTCACTCGGTTAATTAACTTCTCTGAAAAAATGAGACAACATGACATTTTGACAACAGTCCCGGAAATATGATGCAGTCCAAAAATAAAGTTAGTTTTAAAATTATTTTTATTTTTTTTTATTTTGTATGTAAGAACAGAAATGTCGGTCGAAGCAAAAACATTCACGAACAAATCTAATGGCGAAACATTCACAAAAGGCACTTATAATGGTATTGAAGTCTTACGTAGAGACAAGAATGGTTACATTAATGCAACAAAGATGGCAAGAGAAGCGGGAAGGTTAAACCATTTAAACAGATTTCTCAATAGTACTAAAATGCAGGAAATTCTTGAGTTTTGGATGAACGAATACGGTCAAGCCAAAAGTGGCTCGACCTCAAAACAAGCATTTTATGAGCTTACTAGGGGTGTTATAAATGAATTCAAAGGTATTTACATACATCCTGACCTCATTCATTTTGTTGCTGAATGGTGCTCTGTAAAGTATGCATTTTATGTCAAAGATATTATGGACTCCATAGACAAGAAAGTTCATGAGAAGTTAGATGAAGAAGAACTCGAAGATACAGTAGAAAATGCTAAACATTTGTTTGAAGAAGAAGTTAGAAAAATGTGCGAAAAACAATTAGAACATGAACGTGAGATATGTTATGGTTATAGAGATTCTCCATACGAACTAGACCAATGGGAACAAGAAGATTTAAAGAGAGAATTTAGAGAATATGAACTCGCTAAGATAGCATTAGAAACTGCAGAAAAGAAGTTAAAAGTTTGGGGTTGTTTTGTACAAAAATATTGTGAGTAAATGAACCATTTATTTTTGCTGAATTCAGCACAAAATTCTGAGTAAAATGGCATATGGCATGCGCCAAACCGTTGAGTTTTCACAAAATTCCAAAAATATAATTTAGGTGAAGAGGTGAAATCTCACCCGTTTTTTCACCTGTTTTTCACCCTCGCCGCTTAGCGGCGCAGATTGCTTTAGCTTTCTCGTGAATTTTCATGAATTTCCTTAAGATAGAAAAAATAAAACTAGCTTTAGTTTTATTTTTTTATTTTGTATAAAAGATATGATTTCAACAATCGGCACAACAACAATTCAAGCCACGAACGGCGGGACTCTGTCCACAACTACAGCACCAAACTCGTTAGTCATGAATCCTACGTCAATGTTGGTAGAGATGAAAAGCTTTATTCCTTCTTCATATACTTTTGAAACAGAAATCCAGAAGATAAAGCAAGAACTTTTAACAAGTAATTTAGACTGTAGTGCGAAAGATGAAACAAATGAACAGTATCTTTATGAAATGGAGGACCTCATCGACCATTTGCCTAAACTACCTGAAATTCAGCAGCAAAAACTAACTATTCCTGAATTCGACGAAATTGAAGTCAAAGCAACTGACTCAGTAGAAATTAAGAAATTCATACGTAAAGTAAATTATGAATTCCTTGGTTTTCAATGCAACCATAAAGTTATGGACAAAGATTGCGACATGGTTTATAAAAATATTTCTGACCTTTACAAATCCGAAGAATTTAAGACATACGATAACTTTGTTTCATTAGTTGCAAAATGTGTATGGCAGATAAGAGATAAAGATAGAAGAGGTAAAGTATGGAATGAACAGATAAAACCAGCAGCTTTTGAGTTAAAGAAAACCATTGAAGCCTTAGTTGTTCTAGCTGGTTTTATTTCAATGTATAACGCAAAAACGATGCCGCAATGTTCAAAATGTAAAGCAGCAATAAGAAAATATAACTACTCAGTCAAAGAGATAGAAAGAATGCGAAACGACTATGCAGACTTAAAGAAAGAAGCAGAAAAGCCAGCAGAAGATAAAATGGACATGTTAGAATTTCTGAACAAAAACTATCCAACAGCAGAAGATTTCCTTCTGTCTGACGTCAAGAAGAAATATAAAGAGACTTTCGGCATGATTAAAACATTCGATGTACTAAAAGAAGAAATTGAAGCTACGAAATTGTTTAGGATTTCAAATATACATCGTACAATTCATGTAAAACGCTTATAAAATAACTGGGGTGAAAAAACAGGTGAAAAAACGGGTGAGATCTCACCTCTTCACCTAAATTATATTTTTGGTCAAAGCTTCCACGAGAGAAAAGATTCCTCATTCGCTAAGGATTCCAAAAATGAAAAAATCATTGATTTCGGCTGAGAAAAAACAGCAAAACCCTTCTTCCACGGGAACAAAGAAATAAAGAAGAAATAAAGTAAATTTTTTATTTATTCCCGTGGAAGATAGAGCACTTTTATGACACTTTTTATTCACGACAAACAAGACAAACAAAGAAAATAAGAAAATACGGCGCTGTCGCGGTTCGAACCACAGACTCTGACCCCTCCATAACACTACCTTAGACCACTGTGCTACGTAGCCTGTCGACATAAGATTTTATAAATTGCATATTTGACGTAAATTTATTTCCCAGTTATTCAAAAATAAATAATTAATTATTGAATAACCTAAAAACCATTAACGATAAAATAACTGATAACAAAATTTTATTTTTATATAAATGGATACCCCACAAGCTCAAAATTTACCACGAATCATAACAAGGGGGGAAATGATAAAAATGATGCAAGAAAAAATTAAAAACAACAAACCACGAAAACCGAGAAGATGCGGTTATGCAGTAATGATGGAAAGAAGAACCCAGAAGGGTTCGGCGTCTCGAAAGACGTTGTCGAAGAGGAATAAAAATTAAAATTTGGATTGAGTTAAAAATTCATCTTTATTAAATTCATCTCTTCCAATCAATTTATTTATTCTATTAAATTCTTTTATTTTTGCTTCACTCAGTTTAAGGATTGAACGGTAAGTTTCTAATTTTTCGATTATTTCTTTCCTCTCTTTATCGTTTTCAGCCCCACCGCATTGCGGCTTCTTTTTGTAATAGCATATTTTTGATTTAATTCTGTTTAGTTTCTTTTTATATTCATCGTCTGGACTCTGAATCTTAATTGAATCAGGACTCTTGGATGCTTCGTTGTCACTCATTTCTTACGAAATAAAAAAATTAAATATTATTTAAATATAATGGAGTAATAAAATAAATCGGAATTTCTATTAATTTATTGTCAACTTCAACTAATGCATTGCCGTTAATATATCTAACAAATTCAACTATTGTGTCAAATCTTCGTCTTCTTTTTGTCATTGATTTATCAGTTTTTCCATAATCGAGATGAATCAAAACTTTATCCCCTTGTTTAAAATTCATGAGCCCCGAATTAATTTGTTCACGTTTAACATCATTCAACCTTTCCATTTGCTTTCTAATATATTCCCATTCTTTTGAAATATCATTTTTCATTTCCATTGGTTTCATGTTTATAGTTCTATGCCATGTATTATTGTAATAATATACTAACTGTTGTATGATGGAGTCATGATTTCCATCCCAGTATATCCGACCGTTAACCCCTAACGCATCTCTAAGAGTTCTCATTACCGCATCAACTATTTTATTATGAAACGTATATGGAGAGGATGAAAAGTAAAAATTAATTTGTGGGAAATAATGAGCCATAGCCGCCTGAAATCCTTTATCACCATCACCACTTATATTATCTACTCTTTCATGATCTAGTAAGTATTGTATAGCTCTTCTTGTTTCCTGTTCTGTTTTCCCTTTCACCGGAATGCAATATAAATATCTGGTGTTAATGTTAATGGCAAATAAATAAGTAACGTTTCCTTTTGAATATTCTAAATGATCGATTTCGTATGAATATGGATATGGTGCAAATGAAGGGCGACTAAATTTTTCCTTTAACGGTTGAATTTTTGGGTCAGTTGGTTTATTTAATATTTTGAAATCCTTTTTAAAATCTTTTTGCTTCTTTAATGTTTGAAATGGATATAATAAAGTGAATGATGAAGGATTAACTGAAGGAGGAGGTACTACCGTTGGAGGTTTTGGTATTGCAAGTGATTTAATTTTATCTGCTTTGATTTTGGATGATGAAGTTTTGGATTTCATTCCTCCTTTCATTAATTCTGGATGTATTCTATTCATTTGTTTTAAATATGCTGTATATAAAGGTTTGATATACTTTCCCGCTTCGAGTTTATGTTGAAGGATGAATTCCAAAAGTTGATCTTCATTTAAAAGTCGGGCTGAATATGGTTTAACTAATGAATCATAAATTAAAGCTTGTGCATCATTTATGGTCTGAAGGACCTGGGTGTTTTGCACCTTTAGCTGTTGAACATTTGCTACTTTCTCTTTTGGTGTTGTTTTCGGCTTTTTCTTCTTTGGCTTTTGTTCCTTTGGTTTTTGCGGCTCAGGATTATATAATTTATATAATTCATCAATATCTTCTTCTGTTAATACTTTATTTTTGAAATCTTTCAACTGTTTAAGTTGTGATTTAGTTTTTCCCTTTGTATATTCATTATTTTTAATTTTGTCTTTAATTTTAGAAATTATTTTATCATGATATTTCAAAATTTCATTTTTATAATACGGATAATAATAATCCATATCATCACCCGTTATATTTTTATTATGTTTTTGGAGATATGATTTTAATTCATAATAATTAAGAAAATTTTGATTAAATACTAAATCATCAATTAAATTTTCTAAATCTGCGTTATCCATTTATATAAAAATAAAATAAATGTTTTAAGGGTGCCCACCTCTTTGAATCATAGTATCAAAACCATTATTTACATATTGAATCGCATCATTAACGGTTCCTTTTGTCTCTTCTGTGGCATTTTATTAAAAATAAAATTTTAAATTCATGACTCAACCCCTACGTTTTTAAATTGTATTAAATAAATGGCATACAACATCCATTTTCACAACATACAGCCTTAGTGTGTGCTCCTGTTAATGCAGTCTTACCGATTGTTAAGCGAGTCATTGACCCGTTTTTAAGTTGTAAATTAATATTCTGACCATCAAATATCACTTTATCATTTATTATATCCAAATAATTTTTAGATGTTAATTGTTTATTTTGTCGTAAACTAACACCTTTCATTTTTTGTGCAATCTTTTTAAAATCACTTCCATCAATTGAACCGTTGAATGATGTATAACACTTGGGGCATAAAGCAACCATGTTATCACCTTGTTTCTCAATTGCTAAACCCAATAACTTCTTCTCATGTGCTTTTTCTTCAGCTTTATTCTTTAATTTAGGTTTAAATTTCTCATCAAAACAGAAGAAATCAAATGGTGCGAATTTGAAAATGTTTTTATCATAAAATTGTTTATCGGTTACAATCGCTTGAAATGCTTGAGTGTTAGGAAGATTTGGGTCACCAGCAATAGCCCAATAAGATGAATCAGTATCACCTTCAATGAAATGAAAACGATTAACATTCATGCATTTATACATAAAATCATAAATGAAAACCAAATACCAGTATTTAGCATTATCTAAAGTGAAGAATGCCTCTTGTAAACATGTATCACATCTATAAAATCTATCTTTGAGCATCATTTGATACGTATCCTCTCCTATTTCTCTTATGTTTTTAAACTTATTTGACATACATGCAACGCGTGCCTTCTGTGCATTCATTATTTTAGTCTTTGCGTAATTTTGTGTATTCATTGCATCGTAACCATATGATCCATTAAGCGAAATCTTGCAAAATAAACTTTTCCTTTATTTCCTTCTAATTCAGCCTTTTGTCTTTCGTTCATAAATTCGTTCGCAAATTCATTAAAACAAGTGTTTTTAGTAAATGTTAAAATTGATTGAATATCATCGATGATAAAATGAAATCTGTCTATTAGATACCAAAGATAATAAGAAGAAAATGGTTGATATTGGTTGTGTGTTGATGCTAACTGAGTTAATTTCCTCTGTTTCTGGTCAACTGGTAGATTGTTTGATTTCATGTAATTATACATAAAACTGCCAATTGTTTTTTCATCTGTGATAATATCTAAGTTTCTTATTATTGGTAAAAAGTTTATGTAATCATTAATGTATTTTTCATCAATGTGACCCTTTACTTCAGCCACGAATAAAGTATTTTTCTTTCTAATAATTCCCAGTGCTTTTGCTTTCTTTGTTGTTGTATCACAAATGATAACACCATTCAATCTTCCCGACATATGCATTTTATGGTCAGTATATTGAATGAAATCATGAGGATTAGATGAAAATGATGAAGGATATAATGAATTAAAATCAACACCAACGAAATGAGTCATAATGTTGGTGGTGTCCTCATTTGATACAGTTTTAGTTTCTGGACTATATGAAAGTTTATTAATGTGCGTGATTCCTTTAAGATTTACTCTATGTTGAACATTTGATAGACCACCAGTAATTTCATTACGGAGAATGTGATAAGCTTCAACTGAATCTAAAGTCATTGGTAAATTATTTTTTAATGCATAATTTCTTAAATTGATTCTTAAACGTTGAACATCTTCATCTTTATTTGATTTTACGACATTGCAATAACAACACATTAACTGACAATTTTCTTTGGTATGTGGTTTTTCATTATCGATTCTATCTAATGTTGGTTTATTTGCATATGTAAACGCTTTACCACACATTTTGCATTTAGATGAAAGGATTAAATCGTGATAGTATTGAAGATCATCCATTGAAACATTATTTTTAGTATCTCTTTCTGCTTTTTCATCATGTTTCTTATATGATTCAATTTTATATTTCCAATACTTTTTCGTTAATTCAAAACTTGATTCTATCTCTTCCTCAGGATATTTTTCATTAGGATTAAAGTCTTTATATGCTAAAGCGTAACGAATCATTGAAGCATTCGATGATAAAGAAAGATTATGAAGCATATCAATTTTATAAACAAATGTTTCTTCAATAATTTTATCGATTGGGTCAATCATAATTTCAACATCTTTATTGCAATAATGAATAAAATATTCTAATCTATTCTTAAATTTTTAGCATCATTGAGATATATTTGATAATCACTATCTGATATAGTTTCTTGGGTTAATGCTGAATAAAATGAATCTTTCGTGAATGGTTCCTCTTTATCTAATTCTTCTTCGTAATTTTCCCACGTGATGAATTGATAAGGGAAAAAGGATTTAACACGTGATTTATTGTTTCCGAAATCTTGAGTGAATTGGTCTAATGTCCCACCCGCTATATAATTTCTGATGTCAATAAATCTTAATTCATATGGAACGTTTGTTTTCTTTACAATGACTTGCTTAAATTGAGAAGATGAACCCAGCATTGATTTTATTTTCCATTTTGCAGTGTTTAAATCACGAAGAATTAAATTTAAATCAAACTTTCCCGAATTAAAACCTATGATATTCACTTTATTGAATTCCTCATCTAGAAGTTCTTTAAATGCTTCCTTCTGTTTTTCATTTAATGTATGAGACAAAGTCCCCGCCGTTTGCGGCTTCATTAATTCTTCATATTGTTCAATATTTGATTTAGCAACTAATGAACAGGTTGAAAATAAAAACTCAATCCAATCAGAAATAAAAGAATCACTCGAAGTTAAGCAAAAATTCCTCGTGTATGTTTTATCATTTAATTTAACCGTTGATGATACCATGAATGGTTTTAAGTAAGCATTCAAAGTTGCACACTCAGAAAGTTGTAATTCTTCTTTAGTCTCTAATGTTTCAAAGTCAAAAGTAATATAATATCTTGTCGGTTTATAATATTTCTGCAAATTGTGAGCTAATAACCACTGATATATCTTCTGTTTCGTAATATGTGGTGCATATGGTTGCTGGTCTTTTGCAATTGAACGTCTTGAATTAATCTCCCATTATTTTCTTTACATTTCTCACAATGCTTTAAAAATCTTCTTTGGTTTTTCCTTTCTGGATCATCACGGATAGAATAAACTTCTTCTTTACAATATGGACAAACTTTATAGCCGGTGAGTGCTTCAACGTCTGTTATACTGTCAGCGTGAAGTTTTCCACATGGACTCTGTGTTAATAAAATATTTACTGTTTCAAATTCTGGATCTATCATTATTGATTCCACTAATGGAAAGTCTACCTTATTTATGTCCACGTCTTCTGGTTGAGGATCACAATAATAGAAATCAATATTAACATTTAACATTCTCGCTAATCTCTCACTTTCTGATGAAATGTCAAACCCTTCATATGCATCTATTGCTTCATTTAAATAGCTTCTACGAGTTTTTAGGATTAACACCATCAGGAATGTTATAGAAGCGTTTAAATAACCTTCTACCTTCTGCTCTAATTTGATTATCATTCATTTTAGGCTGTTCCGTTTTTGTTCATTTATGTAAGAATAAAAAATTAAAAAATAAATAAAAATAAACTTTATTTTTTAAAGCCCATAAAATGAATTAAGAACACATAAATTTTTATCATCTGCGACGTGACGAATACATTTTAATTTACTCAAGAATGCGTACCCTGATACATTAAATCTAATTCCTTCTTATTTAATTTCACAACTTTGAAAAGGAATGTATGAATAGCTATAAAATGATGAGAAGATGTTTTATGGGTTGCTTCCATTTTTTCTGAAATAAATGAATAAATATAATGCTTATACGTTTTCATATCTTTTATATTCTTAATAACGAATGGTATAGACCTTTCCACTTCATCTTCCTTCGGTGTTGTTCTTTCATATGAAACATTATTAGTATCTTCAACAATGAAACCACAATCACATAAAATTTTATATGTTCCAATGGTTTCTTTTGATATTTTATCTAATAAACCAAAAACTTTATCAACACCTGTGCATTTATTTAAATAATAATTTGTGTAAATATCATGATCTTCTTTCTTAATCGTATTAGTTGCATATGTCACGTTTTTAAGAGCTTTTTTGAATTTTTCGGAATCTAAAGGTGGTGAAAGTAGGATACAGGGGTATTCTTCATTATCAATAAATTGTAACTTATGTTTACGAATAAATTTAGTACCTTCTTCTGAAAGTGTTTCGTCTATTTCACCATCTAATAAATTTTGTGTTGATTCTGAGACATAATTTTTATATCTTTCTTCATGAGATTTCTGTACTTCTGATTCTGAAGCTGGGATATTAAAAAAAAAAAAAAAAAAAAAAAAAAAAAAAAAAAAAAAAAGGTAGTGGGGCTTCCAGGCACTTCGTGCCTTCTAGCCCTGAAGATGTTTAGTATAAATGAAGTTCTTATATACGGGTCTTCCAGGAGCTTTTCACAAATTATATATGTTTTTCATGTTTTGTCAAGATTTCATCGTAAAGACTTTGTCAAGATTTCATCGTAAAGACTTTGTCAAGATTTCATCGTAAAGACTTTGTCAAAACTTCATCGTAAAGACTTTGTCAAGATTTCATCGTAAAGACTTTGTCAAAACTTCATCGTAAAGACTTTGTCAAAACTTCATCGTAAAATCAGACAAAAATAATGTTTAGGGTAGAAGGTTAGATATAACCTCTTTTCTAACCTCTTTTCTACCCTCTTGAATTTGTCAAGATTTCTTCGTAAATGTTTTGTCAAGATTTCTTCGTAAATGTTTTGTCAAGACTTCTTCGTAAATGTTTTGTCAAGATTTCTTCGTAAATGTTTTGTCAAGACTTCTTCGTAAATGTTTTGTCAAGACTTCTTCGTAAAATCAGACAAAAATATATTTTAGGGTAGAAGGTTAGATATAACCTCTTTTCTAACCTCTTTTCTACCCTCTTGAATTTTCATGAAATTTACACCAAAAATATACTACTAGGGTCATTTACGAAGAAATCTCAACAAAGTCTTTAAGATGAAATCTCAACAAAACATAGACAAGAAAGTTCATGAGAAATTAGATGAAGAAGTCTTAACAAAGTCTTTACGAAGAAATTCATGAAAATTCAAGAGGGTAGAAAAGAGGTTAGAAAAGAGGTTATATCTAACCTTCTACCCTAAAATATATTTTTGGGTCATTTACACTCATTTACGAAGAAATCTCAACAAAGTCTTTACGATGAAGTCACAATAAAACGTCTGTCAAAAGCCGCTTTTTAACTTCACTTTTCAGGAAAAAAACATTTTTATTATTATATATAAAATGAATTTTACAAAACCACCGTTACCCTTCTTTGGAAATAAGAGTAGATGTAAAGATATTCTATTGAGAGAACTTAAGAAACTACCGAATGGTCTAACATTTGTAGATTTGTTCGGTGGAAGTTTCTATATATCCCATTTGTGCCATACTGTATTTCCTGACTCAAAGATTATATGCAATGACTTCGACAACTATATGGACCGTCTCAAACATATACCAGACACAAACAAAATATTGAGTGAGTTAAAAGAAAAGATACCTATAGGCAAGATGGAACGTATACCATTAGATAAGAAAGATATTGTCAGAGAGGTTTTGAAAAAAGCAGAATATATAGACTGGGATAGTATATCTGCTAGACTATTATATAGTGGTGCTATAAGAGTTCATGACATTGAAACACTTATGTCAAAAGTTTTATATCTTAACTATACAAATGTTTTCAAAGAGGACATAGAAAAATATACTGAGGGTATAGAGTTTGTGAGATGTCATTGGACAGAGTTGTATGAAAAATATAAAGACAAGGAAAATGTTTTCTTTATAGTGGACCCGCCGTTCTATAACACATGGGATTTTCAATACCAAGTAGACTGGACTTTGAGAGACTCTTTAGAAACTTTAGACGTTTTACATAACCATCCATGCTTTTACTTTACATCCGATAAAAGTGGTTTGGAAAGTGTCATGAGATGGTTAGAGGACATACATGACTATGAGTTTATATATGACAAGATAGAATATGAGAGAGGTCCTATAAACTGGAGAAAGTGTCATAACAAAGAAATTTTATTGGTAAGTAAATGTGGTTTGAAATAGGACTACTTGTTTTAGGTTTTTTCCATTGTGTCATTTACTTATTTGACGTGGCAGAAAGATATAGAGAATATGAAGATGAACCAATGCCTGCAAATGTTCAGTATATGTACTCGTAAGAGATATTTTTATCTAATATTAAATGGACGCACAGAACTTAGCGAATGCACAGCAACCTGGACAACCAAACCCAGAGAATATTCCAAATGAAGTTAGAATACAAACTGCAATGGCAAACTATGGTCAAGTGCCAACAGATGTACAAATGCAAACTGCCATGTCAAATGACGCTGCGTTAGGCTTACCACCATGGTATGCAAATATGAGATGGAAAGAGTTTTATACAAACCCCGAAGTGGGATATAACAACTTTATGCAGATGACGCGAACACAGGAGTTGACCAGAGTATGTTTTCTACCAGAGGAGAAACAGAATGTATGAGCTCCAGTTAAAGAATGCTATGGAACTCAGAAGGAAACGTAAGAGACTAGGTGGACATTAGATTTTTACATATAGTAAAATGGGTTTCTTTGGAAGAATAGGAAACTTCTTTCGAAATGTTGGAAGAGGTATATGGAATGGAATAAAAACCGTAGGAAGAGGAATTTGGAACGGAGTCAAAAATATTGGTAAAAGAGTAGGTCAGTTCGTTGGTATTATACCTAAAGACCCTGAACCAGAAGAACAAGCTCCTGTTATACAACAGCCTGAACCTGCACCACAGTCAAGTTGGCAACCAAATCCAACACCTCAACCGTATTAAAATTATATTTTTACCGTTCGATAGTAGTTGTATATGAAACTAAGTTCTAAGTAAAACGCATGGTATAATGGAATTATTCTCTTTCTTCCATCTGTAGTAAACCATACTTGAAAGTCTGAAATACTTCCACTTGGTGGTTCATATAGCTTTGTAGGTTTTTCGTAAAAGTCATTTGCCAAGCATAAAAAAGAGTTTTGTGCACCAGAAAATGAAGCATGAACTATAATAGCATCTGAGTCGAAAACATTTTCATATGTTCCATTAGGGTTTTCGACTTCATAAAAGTTCGGGTGTACTGGATATGCTGCAGGCTGATTTAACATCCTCAAAAATCTATACCATGCCAAGTTGTTATATTTTGTAGAAATATAAACGTCTTCTCCAAGGTCTTCTATTCTATTGATTTTAACAGTTGCATTTTTCCTGTCATATATAATATCGAGATGGTACTCTCCTTCGTCAATGTTGTACTGGTTTGCATATTCGATATAGATATCGTTTATTTTTCTTGAAAAGCTTGAAGAGTTGTTTCTAAGTTTACAAGCAAATTCACTTGTAAAAGTTTTCCCTGTTCAAATTTCTCATACGTACGTTTTTCTTTGTTATAGTATCGAACTTCAAAAGCGACCGTAAATGGGAAACCATGTATGGCTTCTGAAATGAACTTCATTCTACGAAAGCCAATAGCTTTTGTGACGGATGGGTCTCTTAACCATCTCAATGGGTAGTCAAAACGATAGCCTTCATGCTTTACGGTCTCTGTCTCAAACTTTTGACCGACATTCGTAAAAAGTTCATCTAATGGTTTAGTTGTAGCAACTCTAGAATTTTCTTTTTCTATTGAAAGCATATTTTATCTAGAATAAAAATGTCGAAAGAAACAGCGTCTATGAGAGAAATACAACACAACCGACAACTCATTTTGCAAGCTCTAAATAAGAACACAACAAACTTTTCAAACTATTCTAAGATATCTGAGTCATTGAAAGAAGGAAACTTAAAACTGACGATAAACCCAATGACAGATGAGTTTCTGTTTCAAGACAGTAAGAACCATACTGTTTGTATAAATCCAACAAAAGGAACTTTAAACGAGAAGCCTATATCTGAACTTCTTTTGAAAGCAGATGTTGGCAACAAAGCTGACAAAGAATATGTCATTGAAAAAGTTCAAGAAGAACATGACAGAGCAGATGCAACATATGCAACGAAAGCAGATGTTGACAACAAAGCTGACAAAGAGTATGTCATTGAAAAAGTTCAAGAAGAACATGACAGAGCAGATGCAACATATGCAACAAAAGAACATACTCATCCTGAACTAGCGGACAAAACATATGTTGACAATAAAATGTCAAGTGAAGTGACAAGAGCTGAAAACGAATATTCTAAAAAGACTCATACACATACCATTGCAAATATTACAAACTTACAAGAAACCTTAAACAGGAAAAGTGACGTTGGACATACACATACCATTGCAAATATTACAAACTTACAAGAAACCTTAAACAGGAAAAGTGACGTTGGACATACACATACCATTGCAAATATTACAAACTTACAAGAAACCTTAAACAGGAAAAGTGACGTTGGACATACACATACCATTGCAAATATTACAAACTTACAAGAAACCTTAAACAGGAAAAGTGACGTTGGACATACACATACCATTGCAAATATTACAAACTTACAAGAAACCTTAAACAGGAAAAGTGACGTTGGACATACACATACATCTTCTGAAATAACAGACTTAAACGTTAGCCTTGAAAAAAAGCAGATAAAACATATGTCAATGAAATATACCAAAGTTTGCTAGGAACAAAAAATATTGAAACTATTGTTGGTGACTTTTCTGTCAATGAAGAAAACAAATATTTTAGATGGCAGTTGGTACAGTCCTTAGAAAATGGTACACGTATAAACTCATTCCGAAAAATAACAATGAAATGTATGTAAGCTATAAAAAGAACGATGGTACACAAGTTAAAGTTCCATTAGACAACAACTGCTACTTAAACATATATGGAGACGAACAAAAGAAATATTTAAGAGTTTATGAAATGGCAGATATGACATTGCCTGACCCAGCTCCAGCACCATACTATTATGACTATGGAGATGACGAAAGAACACCACATGTAGATGAACAAAAGCTAACATTATATTTAGATTTTTATAGATATAAAAGATATAATGCAATAGAAAAAACGAGAATAGTATACTATTATACAGATGACAGAAATAAATATTATAGTCAAGACTTTACCTACCCTGAAAACATAAGATTATATTATAAAAATATTCTGACATGAACCAGAAGAAACCTGAAATAGTTGCACTATATTTTAAGTTCAAAAGAGACAATCCTATAATATCTCATATGTTTGATTTAATGAACCCAGTAGGTTCTATTTACACGTCAATGGAAGCAAGAGGTCCTCAAGCAATGTTTGGTGTTGGTGCATGGGAACAAATAGTCGACAGGTTTTGTATTGTGCAAACTCTTCAAAGGAAACAGGTGGAAGTAAAACGATTTCAGGTGAAAACTTACCTGCACATAGTCACTACATAGATTTAAGTACATCTCAAGCAGGTTGGCATAAGCATAGATATTGGGATTGGTCAGGAATGACAAAAGGTAAAGGATATGATGTTAAAGACGACGTTAAGTTTGCTATAAATTGTTACTGGATGACACGCAGGGAGAAGGAAACCATACACATTTCGTTTCAGGATATACGCAAACAACGGGACAAAGTAAAGACTACATGCCACCTTACATGACAGTTTACGCATGGTATAGAATTGCTTAGTCGTCATTTTCAACTTCTTTAGCATATTCGTCTGGAGTTGTCTTATATTTGTTAGGAACTGTCTTTGAAAGTATACCACCTTGAACTTTGACAAGTTTGAAACGAGGTCTGACAATAGTAGTTTTATCTTCTGCTTGCAGTCTGTACATTTTGCCATGTTTGCCTAAAACTTCATAATATTCTCTTGTATACTTTCTTCTATTTTTACGAACACGAATGTGAGTACCTGTCGAGTTCCCATTGTTGTCATAGTCAATAGTATTTTCATATGGGTCGCGTTTAGGTATTTCTATTTTTACTTTGTCACCTTTCTTAAGTTTGAAGCCTGGCATTCTTTCTTGTCTATCCCTCTTAACTAAACTATTAAATATATAGTCTTTCTCTAAGTCGGGTTGTTTTTCATTTCTTCGGGGGAGTGGTTTCCCAAACCTTTTTGTTTACGGTTATTGTAAATATTTTAAAACTTGTCTCATCTTTGCCTGGGAGAAGTGTCTGTACTTGTCGTCATATGACATTTCATCTACCTCACACCTTGTGGTTGATTTAAGTCTCTTAAGATTTTTATACAACTGTCAATGACACAAGAGCAGAATGGTTTTGGTCGACAATGAAATATTGGTTTACATTTTTTTGAACGCAGATAGTTTTTAATATCGTCTGATTTGAAAGAACTTTCACAGTCAGATGTCAGTTTTGTTGGATGGTATTTGTCAACGAATATTGTCAAAGCAGTTTTCACATCTAAAATATTTTTGGACTGTAATGGTATGGCTTCACAGTATCTTGTGTTTTGACCGACAAATATTAGCCAGTATGGAGGTCCATCTTCTCTATACCTCGGAATGTTTTCCAAGATATCCATAAACCAAGCATTTGGTGTTGAACTAAAGATTTTTATCATGAGTGCTTTCTTTGTTGCTTAGAAACATAGGGGTCCTTGTTTGGATTCGTCATTTTTTACCCTATAAGAAATGGGTTTATTTGGCGCATTAGCAGGAGTTGCATCCAGATTTTTGCCCGCAGTGGGAACAATAGCTAGAGGTGTATTTGGAGTTGGAAGGAAGATTTTGAGTACATTAGGTATACTTAAAGAGAAAGCACAACCTATTATACAAACTGTACAGAAAGGTTGGGAGGTAGCACGAGATGCAACAAATCTTATTCCAAATCCTGAAACAAGAGGAAAAGTTCAAGGATGGATGGACAATGTAGGAAGAGAAGCAGGAAACTACTATAACAAAGCAAATGACTACTATAACCAAGCAGGGCACTATATGGACCAAGGTGAAAGATTCTTTAACAGAGGATATAACCATGCACAAACAGTGGGTAAACAATAACCAACCTCAACCGCCTCAAACGTGGGGAATGTAAATTTTTTTACTGAGATGAAATGAACAATACAGCATTGAGACAAATGGGTTCAAGATGGATTTGTCGGCTTCCAGCAGTTACACAACCACGTGTTTGTCAAGTTCTTCCTATACCTCAAGAAGTTTTAGACCGACTTAAAAAACCTAAACAACCAGTTGAAAACAAACCAAACTAAAATTTTTTACTGAGATGAAATGACCGAAGAAGTTGAAACGGTAGATTTGACACCACAAACAAAAAGTTCAGAACCATTGTCAAAACCTGTCAAAAACTTACAGATGAAGAGAAAAATTCAATAATAGAAAGTGCCAGGTCTGGAAATACAAACCCTAACTATAAAGTCACTTTTCATAGAAATGGAACGGCTAGTATCTCAAAAAAGAAACAGACTCTCACAAATAAAATATTGAAGTCTGAAGGAGTTTATGAGACAACAGATGGAAAAGTATATTTTACCGACCAACAGTTCATTATAGAACATCTCATTGACTTAGAGTCGAAATATTCTAAACTTTACAACAAACACAAAAAGTTGAAAGGAAAACAAAAACAAATGGCATATGATATTTATGAAGATGTTGACGACACAACTGTTCCTGCAGGTGAGGTAAAGTCAGAGGAACCGAAAAGTGACGAAAAACCGATAGAAGAAGAAAAACCAAAAACTGAAGATAAACCAAAACCAAAGTTTAGTCTGGAGACTAAACCAAGCCAACCTTCATTAGCTGGTATGGGTTGGCGTCAAAGGCTTTTGGTAGCTGGTGGCTATGTTAAGTAAAGAAAAACAGTATATTTTATAAAAAATATATATTTTTATTTTATTTGAAATGTACGCTGATTTTGTTGGAGTAGACCGTTGGGAAACTTGTTTGTTAGATGAGAAATATGAAATTCACTGTTCTGAGCCTTTTGAAATAAGGAAGAAAGAGACAAAAAGAGTTTTAAGCGAATGGGAGCGAAATGACGGATATACTACTATGAGGATGAGTGGAAAACACTATCTTAAACATGTCGTCATTGCAACTCATTTTATACCGAACCCTAACAATTTACCTTTTGTAGACCATATAAACCATATAAGAAACGACAATAGACTTGAAAACTTACGTTGGGTCACTCGTTCTGAAAACAATAAGAACAAAAGCAAATTTGCAGATATTGTATTCGAATTTGTCGACGAACTAGAAGATGAAGCAATTGAAATTAGAGACTATGGTAAGCATACGTTTGAGTTTTACTACTATAGCGAAGAACAAGACTCTTTCTACTTTTATACCGGCGTAAACTATAGGAAATTACAAGTATATTTTACTAAGGCGGGCTATGCTCATGTAAACGCTAGAGATACAGATGGAAAACGCGTTCGAATACTTCTTAACAAATTCAAGAAGCTATATGGCATACCATTTTAAAACATTTATTTTAAACCATACTTTTTTAAAACATTTTTTTTAAAACAGTATATTTTTACATATATTAAATGTTTCAGGTTGAAAAACAAAGAACAAAAGCAGCAGATACAAAACCGTTAGACTATATCTTCACAAACGCCGGTATGACTATTTCAGATGAAGAAATTTCATCCGGTGCTTACAGGTTTGACTTTCCAATTCGTTGGCTTCAAAGTCCTTCAGATGCAAAGGCAATAGGATTTAGAAGAGTTTTGTTTTCAAAAAGAACTAACGCGTTTATGTTTGCGGTATATTTTCATGGGCGGTATAGAGGTCATGATGGTCTACTAGACAAATTTGATGAAATGAGAATCTTTACAGTTCGTTCAGACGAAAATCTTGAAAAAACTCTAAATGACTTTCAAACTCAAATAAACAAATACTACTGGGAATTTCAAGAAAAATACGATTCTTTACTAAATGGAACATACTATCTGAAACTAGAATATGACAAGATGAACTCCACAGTTTCATTTCAAAGGATTGAAAATAACCCTCCAAGAGATACACAGTTTTTATTTTGGCAAGTAGACAAACGTTCTTGGGCACAATTTCTTCGGTTACTAAACCAGAACGAACCATTACCACCTGACGGTCCGTTCTGGTTTATACGCCCACCAACAGATTTGACAGTTTATAGAAACGTGTTTGACCCTCAAAATGTTATGTGTCATGCAAGTTTTAGTTCAAGCAACAATAGTTTTCTTTGTATTGGTAAGGACTTTTATGACTTTGCTTCTAAATTCTACGAACCACCTAGTAACAGTTTCTCTGACTTTCAAGTTTGGTTCACTACAAACGGTGTGCAACATATTGTTCCATTGTACTACGACTTTTATCTCGAATTGTCTTTCATATATAACTACGGAGAAGTGCTGAAAAAGTATTGAAAAATGAGTTTTGGTTGAAAAAAGAGGTGGAGCCAAAAGTGGCTCAACCTCAAAACAAGCATTTTGTGAAGAATATACCAACCGCCGGAATTCCGGCGGTTGCTTTTTATACAAGGTTCATGCAGGAATTCCTGATGAAATCAAACAGGTTAGAGGAACGTATGTAGACCCAAGACTTGTAAACTATATAGCAATGTGGGCTTCTCCAAAATATTGTATAGCAGTTGGAAAAATTATGGACTCCATAGACAAGAAAGTTCATGAGAAGTTAGATGAAGAAGAACTTGAAGATACAGTAGAGAATGCAAAACCTTTGTTTGAAGAAGAAGTTAGAAAAATGCATGAAAAACAAATAGAACATGAACGTGAGATATGTTCTGGTTATAGAGATTCTCCATACGAACTAGACCAATGGGAACAAGAAGATTTAAAGAGAGAATTTAGAGAATATGAACTCGCTAAGATAGCATTAGAAGCTGCAGAAGAGAGGTTAAAAGCTTGGGGTTGTTTTGTACAAAAATATTGTGAGTAAATGAACCATTTATTTTTATTGAAATTTACACCAAAAATATATTTTAGGGTAGAAGGGTAGCTCTACCCTCTTTTCTACCCTCTTTTCTACCCTCGTAGAAAACACACAAAACTCTTGAATTTTGTATAAAAAAAGCAACCCGCCGTTTTCCGCGGGTTGGTATATTCTTCACAAAATGCTTGTTTTGAGGTCGAGCCATTTTTGGCTCCACCGTATTTTTAAACCAAACTCGTTCATTTTGTGCTGAAATAAAATAAAGGTAGTCCCACCAAAAAATATTTTTTATTTTTATTGTAAGAACATGTTAGCAACAACAGCACCAAACTCTTTAGTCATGAACCCAACTTCAATGTTAGTAGAGATGAAAAGCTTCATTCCTTCTTCATATACTTTCGAAACAACAATCCAGAAGATAAAGCAGGAATTGTTAACAAGTAATTTAGACTGTAGTGCGAAAGATGAAACAAATGAAGAATATCTTTATGACATGCAGGACATTATTGACCATCTACCTAAACTTCCTGAAATCCAACAACAAAAGCTTACTATTCCAGAATTCGATGAAATAGAAGTCAAAGCAACTGACTCAGTAGAAATAAAGAAGTTCATACGAAAGGTTAACTATGAGTTTCTTGGATTTCATTGCAACCACAAAGTCATGGACAAAGATTGCGATATGGTATATAAGAACATCTCTGACATATATAAATCTGGGGAGTTTAAGACCTACGACAACTTTGTTTCGTTAGTTGCAAAATGTGTATGGCAGATAAGAGATAAAGATAGAAGAGGTAAGGTATGGAATGAACAGATAAAACCCGCAACTTTTGAGTTAAAGAGAGCAATTGACGCCTTAGTCATACTAGCAGGTAAGATTTCAATGTACAATGCTAAAATGAACCCACAATGTTCTAAATGTAAAGCAGCAATGAGGAAATATAACTACTCCGTCAAAGAGATAGAAAGAATGAGAAACGACTATGCAGACTTAAAGAAAGAAGTAGAGAAACCAGCAGAAGATAAAATGGACATGTTGACATTTCTGAACAAAAACTATCCAACAGCTGACGATTTCCTTCTATCTGATGTCAAGAAGAAATATAAAGAAACATTCGGCATTGTTAAAACATTCGATGTACTGACAGAAGAAATAGAAGCTACGAAATTGTTTAGAATTTCACGAATTCACAATGTTTACCATGTAAAACGCTTATAAAATAACTGGGGTAGAAAAGAGGGTAGAAAAGAGGGTATATCTAACCTTCTACCCTAAAATATATTTTTATTGAAAAATGACCAAATTTCATGAATTTCCTCATATGTTTGCGACCGGTAGAAAACCGCGGGTCGAGATTCCGTACGAAAATCGTAAAAAAATGCGTCCCGCGGAAAACCGAGGAACGAGATTCCATTCGAAAATCGTAAAAAATGACCAAATTTCATGATATAACTGTATCTTTTATACAAAATAAAATTAACGCTAGTTTTTTATAAAATATTTTTTTTATTTTGTATGTAAGAACAGAAATGTTAAACATTGAGTTTGAAACAGTTAGAAAGATAGACAATGACACCAAAGTGGTTAGAATAGGTGATTTAAACGTAAGATACTCAAAGAAATACAAAAAATATTCTTTGTCAGACATTTTAACACTATCTGAAAAGAAAACATCCCACGACTGGGTTAAAAATGCTTCTACTCAGAAAATTTTGACAAGAAATCCTGAGCTTATGATATCGGTAAGATTCTATGGAACAAGAGCATATCTCATCGACAAAAGTCTTATACCAGTAGTTTTGTTATGGTTAGACCCAGTTGTTGGATATAACTTCATAACATATGGTTCGTTCGATACGGAACGTTGCAGTGAAGGCTTACTTTACATTGTTCAGAAACCGAAGGACTTCAATACAAAGAGATATAAGATAGGAAGAACATTTAATATAACTCAAAGATATGACAGTATAGTCAATAGAGTTAAGGTTGCGTTTGTTAACGATATGAGAGCTGCTGAAACAGAACTGCTTGAAAAGTTTGAGAAAATGTATGGTGCTCCCACGAGAGGTAAAGAAACGTTTGAAGTAGATGAGATAGATAAAGCTATAAAAGTATTTGACGAAGTTGCTGAAAAATACATGTAAAAATAACGTTTATTTTTGGTCTTTTGTGAAAGTCAAAGACGATATGTACCAAATGCAAAGTATTTTGACAGCATGTTTTGCTCCAGATACTAAGCTTCCTAAAGACTGGTTTAGGAACCAAAGCACACAAGAACTTTTGAGCGAAATTTCTCTAGACCGAGAAAAAACGTAGTCGCCAAAACTCTATGAAAATCGTGAAGAACAGCGACTACGGAAAAAACCGTAGTCGCCAAAACTCTATGAAAATCGTGAAAAATTGCCAAACGGTTTGAGAGGATATTATGTACATAGACTTCTTGTAAATGCTGTAGCAATGTGGGCTTCGCCTCTTCACCTAAAATATATTTTTATTGAATTCAGCAACAAAAATCATGAATTTCCTTAAGATAGAAAAAATAAAGTTAGTTTTATTTTTATTTATTTTTTTATTTTGTATGTAAAGACAGATATGTCAACATCAGAGAACACAACAACTGCTATCGTTCATGAAGCTATAAATGAAGAATACGAGTACATACAGTTTAACAAACAGTTACGTCTCATTCGTTCGGTCAAAGACGATATGTACCAAATGCAAAGTATTTTGACAGCATGTTTTGCTCCAGATACTAAGAAACCACAAGATTGGTTTAGGAACCAAAGCACACAAGAACTTTTGAGTGAAATTTCTCTAGACCGAGAAAAACCGGTCTTGCCTAAAACACATGAAAATCGTGAAAAATTGCCAAACGGTTTGAGAGGATATTATGTACATAGACTTCTTGTAAATAATGTGGCACAATGGGCTTCAGCTCGCTATTCATGGTATGTTTGTAAACTTCTTGACGAAATTCATAGACAAGAACGTGAAGAGCTAGAGAACAAGCTTGAAGCAAAAGACAAAAACATACAGAAAAGAATACCACGTTCGGTACCAAAAGGAAAGGAAAAGAACTATAAGTATATGATTTATACTGAAGAGATGGAAAATGAAGAAGACAGAGATATGGTTATGTTGCATTTAGTCAGAAGAAACAACAAAAGCTTTTACGACCTTGCTAAGATTTACAAATCTGACAGAAATTGGTTCTATCGCGAAAACTTACCGATTTCAATGACACCTAATGAAGATGTGAAACAAATAGTTCAAGATACGTTACCTCAAACACACTATGATATTAAAGGTTGTACAATACTTACATTCAAAGAAGATTTGCCGCTACTGAAAGAAAAAATAACAGAGTATTTTGACAACTTCAAACAAGCAGAGTAGATGAACTCTTTATTTTTCAAGCTTGCCTTTTACATTCTGCCTGAGGAAGTCTTTAACAAGCTCGTTAATTTCAATTAGATAAATTGCTTCGTCTAAGGGGTCAAGCTCCATACTGAGTCAGTACAATATTGTACTTTTTCAAGACAATGTTGTATAAATTCAGTACAATATTGTACTTTTTCAAGACAATGTTGTATAAATTCAGTACAATATTGTACTTTTTCAGAACAATGTTGTATAAATTCAGTACAATGTCTCTCAAATTTGAGTACAGCTGTACTTTTTCAGAACAAGTCTTGAACTTTTTCAGAACAATGTTGTACTTTTTCAGAACAATGTTGTACTTTTTCAAGACAATATTGTACTTTTTCAAGACAATATTGTACTTTTTCAAGACAATATTGTACTTTTTCAAGACAATATTGTACTTTTTCAAGACAATGTTGTATAAATTCAGTACAATATTGTACTTTTTCAAGACAATGTTGTATAAATTCAGTACAATATTGTACTTTTTCAGAACAATGTTGTATAAATTCAGTACAATGTCTCTCAAATTTGAGTACAGCTGTACTTTTTCAGAACAAGTCTTGAACTTTTTCAGAACAATGTTGTACTTTTTCAGAACAATGTTGTACTTTTTCAAGACAATATTGTACTTTTTCAAGACAATATTGTACTTTTTCAAGACAATATTGTACTTTTTCAAGACAATATTGTACTTTTTCAAGACAATGTTGTATAAATTCAGTACAATATTGTACTTTTTCAAGACAATGTTGTATAAATTCAGTACAATATTGTACTTTTTCAGAACAATGTTGTATAAATTCAGTACAATGTCTCTCAAATTTGAGTACAGCTGTACTTTTTCAGAACAAGTCTTGAACTTTTTCAAGACAATATTGTACTTTTTCAGAACAATGTTGTACTTTTTCAGAACAATGTTGTACTTTTTCAAGACAATATTGTACTTTTTCAAGACAATATTATATTGTTTCAGAACAAAGACGGTTAAGACACAAACGAATGTCCGACGTACCACCAACCGAGTCCATTCCAAAGCCAGAAGAACCGAAAGCTGCAGAACCACAACAGACTTACTACGACTAAACATTTAATTTTTACGCTTGACTTTTTACAATTTGAACTTTGTTCGCGTAGATATGAATTCTGAAAGAAGTATGAGGGTCTTGTATGACTTTGTACTTCTCCCATAGTTCATGTCTGTCAAACTTACCTGCCATGGACTCTTTCATAAGTTCCATGAAATCGTCTTCGGACAATCCAGGGAAAAGTATGATATCAGTAAGTATTCTCTTTACATCCTTACTTAAACTCTTTGCTGTCTGTACACAAATGACAACTGAGATGTTAAAGTGTCTGAGCTTCTTAAGAATTCGACACATGTCTTGTTCTCTGTTCTTTAACAAAGGATGAGAAGCAAAGTCATCTAAGATAAGAAGACATCTATGAGGGTAAGTCTTCCAATCGTAAGATTGCAATTTCTTCGAAATGTATTCTATCTCTTTCTGTTTGTTTCTGAAGTGTTTCTTCTCTAATATTCTCTGCATTTCCTCATTTGGGTCTTTAAACTTCGAATTTATATACTCATTTATAGCATTGTACTTCAAAACTCTTCTTTGGTACTTCTTTATCCAATCTAACAACTCAGAGTCTTTTATACATACTAACTTAGACTTCTTTATAATATCTTTGAACGAATTTACGGTTTGGTCAAATTGACCAGAAGTACTACAAATGACTACTAACTCATAGAATGGGTTCTTCTCATCTAGTTCTTGTTGTTGTGCAGCCATTTTAAGATAAGTGAAAGTCTTGCCCGACCCAGGTGGTGCAATTAGACCTGTTATACCATTCTGAGCAAATAAGAACTTGTCATGTATAGGCTTTATCTGAGCATTTTCTAACTTCCTCTTGTTCTTCTTCAAAACATTCTCAAATTTCTTGTCAATGTCAGCAAACTTTTTTTCTAACATATTTTTAGAAAAATTAAAATTTTTATCTTTTTGAAAATGTCTAGCGATTTCGCTATCTATATTCGAGACAAGCTTTTTGACAGCAAAACATCTGTCGACCATAAAATCTTACATAGTGTAAACAAGAAAGGTGAATTTGTTCTAAAGTTCTGTTTCTGGGAATATGACAAGAACCATAAAACATTAGGCAGAGAAGTCTTTAAGTTTGTCAATGACAGACTTGTTGACAGAGATGACGCCTCTTGGAAAGATGAAGTCCAACAAAAGTTCTTAGAATGCAAAGAAGGCACATGCGCTGTTCTTGAAGATGAAATAGAAAACAGAATAGAAGAGCTATTAAAGGACAAAGAACTTTTACATAAATATGGTTGCGCCAAATTTGACATAACTCCACCAGAGAAGAAGAAGAAGAGAGAAAAGAAAGAAAAGAAAGTAGAAGAAAAGAAAGTAGAAGAAGAGAAGAAAGAACCAGAGCCAGTTCCAGAGAAAAAGAAATTTGACATGTAAAAATAAAATTTTATTTTTAGAACATTTCTGGGTCAATGTCAATGTTCTCTTCCTCTTTAGGAGCAAACACTGGCTTAGACTCTAAAATCTTTTTACCTAATTTACCTTGAACTTCAACTATCTTAGACTCATAATATTCATAGTCGTCTGCTTTCTTTGGTTCATAAGGTATAACAAGTTTGTATGCTTTGCCTTCTTTAAGGTTTGAGAACCTTCTGTCAAAATTTTCTTTGACTGCTAACAAACCTTCTATGTCTAAGTCTTCAAATTTCGCACCATTTTTAGTCACAATAGCAAACTTAACGGGTTCGATGTTCCAAACTTTGTCAAATGTAGACTTTTCAAAATGGTAGAAGTAAACATTCAAATATATGAATGGGTCTAGTTCTTCTTTGACTTCTGTCATGTACTTGTTGACTGAAATATATTTCGTCATCTTTTCTATCGGATAAAAAAATATTTTTTTAAAATTTACTCATAAAAATTTTCTTTGTATATACACCATTCTGAACATCTAAAAGATTTTTGACATTTGCCAAGAATGTTCGTTTAGACGCTGTCATATAACCATACTCTTGACAATATTGTTTATATTCATCGTACAACGACCTTTCATCTAAACACTCAAAGTTAGTCTCATCTATAAACAGTTCATATACACTCTTGTTTGCTTCTAACAATGTTTGTCTTTCTTCGGTATGTGGAATTTGTCTTGGATTGAACTTTGAAATATCTAATGTCATGAAATATGAGAACAAGTGGTTGTAAAAGTTAGGTGTCAAAGTTTCTGCTAAGTCGTCAAAATATTCTGTATCTTGCATATGAGCTTCTGACGTTCTGACAACTACATATCTTCTGTCAGAACTTTCTAACTTCATCGGAACAGAATTGTTTGAAACCATAATGAAGTTTGCAACATTTTCACAAACTCTTTGGTCTTTATATTTTCTTTCAACAACTCCAACTTTGTCTGTTATAAGACTCTTCAAAGCATCTGAGTTCAAAACTTTTGTTGTATCTATACTTTGAAGTTCGTTACATACTATAAGTTTCATATTCTCTATTGAAGAGTTAAATTTACCGCAGATGTTTTCTAAGTTTGTCATATTCGGATTCGAATAGCCCTCTAATAGTTTGCACAAAATATCTGTAAAGAAAGTATTCTTACCAGTTCCTTGTTTTCCAATTATAATGAGAGCAGTTTCATTTTTAGCACTTGGATGTTGTAAGATGTTTGCAAACCAACATAAGATATACTCATAAACCTTTTCGTTTCCATTGCATATAATTTCTTTGACATGGTCTAACCAAGCTTCTATAATATTTTCTTTCCATTCTACTTGTTCATATTTATATCCAGTGAAGATAGAATAGAAGTTTGGAGAAGGTGTATAAAACTTTATACCTCGAACTGAAAAATCTTCAAGTTTAGACAATAAAATATCCCAAGCATCTAACATCTTCATGCCAACTTGTACGACTTTTATTTTCTTAAGTTTCTGTCTACATTCTTGTTCTGAAACTATTGTCGCTCTTGGTTTGTTAAAGACAACATCCCATTCTTTCATGACATAACATTCTGGGGCAGAGTCGACATAAATGACTAAACGTTTCAAATTCTCGACTGCTTTGTTATAGTCTCTAAATGGACACATATTTCTGAACGCTTGGAAGTCATAAAAATCTGAAACGTCTATTCTGTACATTTTTATAAAAATAAAAAAAAATATTTTTTTTATTCTTGACTTTGTTGTTGCATTTGTTCCATTTGTTGCATTTGTTGTTCTTGAGCTATTTGTTGTTGAAGTTGTTCTTGTAGTACAATACTTTCACCAGTTGCATCTTCCAATTCGAAACTTTCTGCCGTCATTGACAAATACATAGGACATAAAAGTTTTACAGGAACAAAGTTTGCGTCAACTAAGGTTAAGTTTATGTTTGCTAAAGTGTTTGAGTTTACTAAAGCTGAAAACTCTGCATTCGAATGAACAATAGGCAAACCAGCAGAGAAAGTGTTGTTTATACGCATGAGTATCTTTTGGTCATAGTAGTTTCTGTCGACATTCGAATAACACTTTGAACCTAAGTTTGAAACAATATATAAGATTGGTGTACTTAAAGTCAATGGAATAGACATTCCTTGTATGACACCTTTTCCTGTTATAGGAAACTGTTGGTAGTAAAAACCAGATATAAGTTTTGTATTATAGCTCATATCGTTTATACTAAACTCAGTCGGACATCCAAACATAATGAAACCTGCTCTAGTTGCAGCACATGTTACATCCGTCCTTAAAGTATTAAATAAGTCAACAAAACCTGTTGGTGGTATATCTGAGTAAGTATCTTCAAAGAAGTATTTTTTACCATTCACAACAACAAAGTCTTCTGGTGTCAAAAGAGCAAAACAAGCTTTAGTCGTCATCGTGTTTAAGGTCAGTTTACAATATCGTCCTTGAGGACTTTGTAAGTTTGTTGTTATAGAATTATATGACTCAGGGTTTTTAGTCGTAATAGTATAAACCACTATGTCTTCTGCCATTTACTTAGCAACTAAATTTTAATGAAATGTTGTGGTCGTCAAATATTTTTATGACGTCTGGGAAACTATATTTTAAGTTCAACGTTTCACCTCCTTTCATAACGTATATCTTGTCAATGACATTATATGAAACACCACAGCAACTAACGTCGGGTTCTATTTCTTTGATGTTTATATCGTCTGCCTCTGTCAAAAGTTTCAATAGTTCTTTCAAAACTTCATGAGGTGCAATGACATATGAGTTCACTTTTACAGGGTTGTGTTCGACCAAGTTTAACATTATACCCAAAGCTTGACAAATCTTCTCCTGAGTTTTAAGTTTGTCTTTAAGTTGTTGGTAGTCGTTTCGAATATCTGCAACAGAACTTAAGTCTCTGCTAACTTCAGGATATGTTGGTTGTTCTTTTACAGGAACAATTGCTATACCATCTTCGTCTTCGTATGGTTTCCCCACTTCAACATCTCTTTCTTTGACATTGACAACAACACTTTGACTGTTTGTTTGAGTTGGTGAATTTAACTTCACATCTGCCACCGCCATTAAACCTTTTGAAACACTTACGCTTCTATTTTTCGGAAATGACATTTTACTTAGAATAAAAAGATGGACGTATTTGAGTATCTCTTCGAATTGAAGCAAAACAAAGTTTACACACACAAACAGTACAAATACATTGACAGAATAGTTCTTTACACAAACAATGGAAAATGTTATAGAATAGCAATATTTGCTGAACCAAAATATTTCCATAAAGCAAAGAAAGTTGGTATAACTGAAATGGTGAAAGTTCTTGACGTTGACAAAAATATAACAACAAAACTTACAGATATTTCTAAAGGTAAGTTTATCTTACAATATTATGTCAAAACTGGCGTACTGTCAATATTTGACGGAGAGAAGTCAGTTCAAGAACAACTTACTGACCTGCTGCCAAAATCTGCTCGATGGAAGCTGTCGTTATGCCAATCTGAGGAGCCCCAGCAGGTTTCATCGAACGAATCTTCAAAAGAGCATCTTCCGTGAAAAGTTGCTATTGGTTTTGTAAACTTCTTTGCTCTCAGTTCATCTGGACCGTCTCTGTCACCAGTATATTATTTGTACAGTACCAACAGTTGAAATACCACCCATAAAGTCTTCTGAGTCAGCAAATGGAATGCCAAGCCAAAAGTTTGAACGGTCTCCATTTGTATATTGAGTTTTTTGAACCTCCTGTATGAGTCCATACTTTCACATATGGCATAATAGAACTTTGCATTTCAGGGTTAATGGTTGTTGTGAAGTTGTTGTTAAAGTTCATAGCATCTAATGTCAAAGTTGTATGACCTCATATCCTCAACTGTAGAATATTCTTCTCTTGGATAATATTTGCCATCTATGTTTATATGATATTTAATACCAGGGTTGTAGAAGCAAGAATAGTCATTTATAGTTCGTCTGAACAGTACAAAACATAGTATCTGCATGTTTCATTGCAGTTGTTAAGGCAATATCTGTTCTTGCACCTGGTTCAGCACTTTGGTTTCCAACTTCACCTGCAAAGTCTTTGACAGATATTTGGTGTATAGGGAACATAAGTGGGAACTGCAATATATTTGGCAGCTAAAGCATTTGAAATACTGGGTCCAACATATAGACTGCAAGTCTGCTTTCTATTCTCTTGCATTCAAATTTTTCGCATGTGAACTTAACTGGGTCCCAAGCATCTCCAGCAGCATTGAAATAATAGTTTACTTCAGTGTTGAGGTTTGAGAAACCAAAGTCTAAGTCAACTTTGTTTTTTGCAAAAGTCGGCGAATGACATTTTATTTGTTCCCTACTTCTGTAAGAGTGAATGGGTCTTGTGTTGGTGCAATGACTAAGTTATTTTTGCTTGGAGTAAGTTCGATAGAAATTTTTCCTGCCCAGTTTGGCAAGTATCTTAAAAACCTGAAGATGAGGAAAGATGACAAAGGAACTCTAAGTTTCAGTTTTACTTTGGTTACTGCTGCTGCAGTTTGTCCAGAAAGGTCAACATAAACTCCTGGAACGTTAGGGTCAAGTCTTCTTATTTTTTCAATAGTTGCATACTGGTCTGTTTGTTCTCTAGCTTGTGGTTGTACTGAGTTTCTCAAAGCGAACCATTCATAGTTTGCCCATGTTACTGTTTGAACTAAGTCAGAGTTAGAATATATCTTATATCCCATGAAAACTTCTGGAGCATATTGGTATCCGACATAGAAAATTCCATTGCAACCTTTCTTGTCAGACAACTTGGCAGAAGGTTTTATTTCAATGTCTTGTTCCACGTATAAGAAGAGTTGTCATAGAAATAAATATGAAACCTGTCGCAAGCAATATCTACTGTTGTTGAAGAACCTTCTCCAAACTCACCTACGTTTCCATAAGAAACAGCAGTTGTATATTCGTAAGTTCCAGGAACTATTTCTGACCTTCTAATGGCATTGTCGCATTCGTTATACCATTCGGAAACATTTCCATTCATAGCATCCAAAACTGTTGGCGTTATATTCTGAGCGGCGTACATTTCATATGAGTAAAAATATAGAATAGTTGGATTTATATGTCATAATAGAACCCACTCCGACCAAGCTTTACTTTCTTCCTGACTGAGTTTTTAACTCTTCTTTTTCCTTCATTGCCCTCTGCTTGAAGTTGTTGCATCTTTGCATTATGTTCATCTAGTATGTTGCAAATTTCCCATGTCCTTTTTGCCTTTTGGCTCTGGTCGCCCATCTCAGGTAACCTATATCCTAGAAAGAGTTTGTCATAGTCTGTATTTGAGTCTTCGCGTATTGTTTGCATGACTCTTTCCTGAGTTTCCGGTTCAAGCTCTTCAAACAGTGCCTGTCCATATGGAATATGCTCGTTTCCAAATATATGTTTTTGTAGCCATTCTGGTTTTCTTTCCATGTTACCAACTATATCTTTTGTGAATGGGAAAGCTTCTACCCAATCTTTCAGTCTTGCGTCGTTTATTTCTGTAGTTGGTTTTATTTTGTCAAGGAACATGTTTTTCAATACTAACATTTCATTTGGTACTGTCCATTTGAGTTTCTTAAATATTCATCCCTTCTCAGTTCATTGTCTGCAAAGTAAGTTTTTATGACATTTTGTAAACTTTCGTTTGCAAGGTCATGTACAATAGGTTCTCTTCCTTCTCTCTCCCTAACTTTCTTTCTAAACTCTTCACCAAATATACCATCTCTATGGTTCTGTGTAGTTCTTTGAGATAAATGTTCTAGAACGTCAGGTGTTATATTTCCATCAGCCATGTTCATTTCATACTGGTCCAAAATATCTGCATGTTTCATATCTTTCAATGGCATTAAAGCCGCGCTTAAAATACCAGCTATATCTCGTTCACCATTCACTTCCATTGCGTCTACAACTTCTTGGAATTGAGGTTGTAAGTTTATGAACCACCTATCCGGGTTAGCTTTATGACCCCATCTCATTGTAGTTCCATCGTCTGCAGAAACAAAAGTAGGTTTGTTTCCATCTTGGTTAGGTTCTGAATGAACTTTAAACAATGTTTCATTTCTATATGTTTTCTTGAAATTTAACCTTTTATCTTCACCGAGTTCATCCGAAGATTGAACGTTAAATGCTCGTAAGTAAAAAGGGTTGTTGTATTTGTGTACATTTTCTTTCAGTACTTTCATTCTATGCTGAATATTTTCATCTGGTGTTGGAGTCTTTTGTATGTCGGCAAACATTTTTGATATTCTTCTACTATGTCAGCCGAATCTTTCTTAGACTCTTGGAAAGATTCCATATTCACCTCATGCTCTTGTTGAGGGTCAAGATTTTTCGGCTGTTCCAAATCTTCATCTAGTTCTGTGAAGTTAGTTTCCAAAGGAGTGACTTGTTCGTTTCCTTCAGGCTCTTCTAGCTGTTGTTGCTGAACTATTTCTTCCATGTCTGGTTGTATCTG
Source organism: Trichomonas vaginalis G3 (assembly GCF_026262505.1). NCBI lineage: Eukaryota > Parabasalia > Trichomonadida > Trichomonadidae > Trichomonas > Trichomonas vaginalis. The sequence goes on along the minus strand of NC_067204.1, from coordinate 16,179,070 downwards.
AACTTCTTCCTGTGGAGTTTCTTGTACCTCATCTGCTGGCATTTCATATATTCCGAGACCGTTTTTAAAAAGTTCCCTATCTAAGTCATCCGGACTCATAAACCTTTCTTCTTTCGTTCCGTCTCTATTTTTTACGCGTTTCATGAAGAGAGTTGTATTGTCATTTAGCTCTGACACCAAATATCTCGGAGTAAATTCGTTCATGTCATTTGGATGATATGCTATTAAATCATATCCCTTAGCGAGCTTGTATTTTCCAGGTTTGAAATTATATCCCATTTGGTGCTGAACCATAAAGCTAAATAGGTTCGGGTCAGTATTTCCTTCCTTGAACTTTCTAATAGCTTCTTTATATCTGTCACTAAAGTCAAGAGTATCTGGGTAACCATACTCTTCCTTAAGCCTTTTTAAGAATTCTTGGTTTCCTTGTTCTCTACTTCTTTTATGTCCTTGCTCTGTTTGTGGTTGTTGTTGTGCAGGGTTTTGAACTGTTGGTTGTGGTGCAGTGTTTTGAACTGTTGGTTGTTGTGCTGGTTGTGGAGGTGGTTGTTGTGCAGGGTTTTGAACTGTTGGTTGTTGTGTTGGTTTTGGTGCATGCCTGTGTCTATGTCCATGTGACGATGTAAATGTTTTAGGTAGTCCTGGTGCAGGTGCTTCTCTTGGAGGGTTTGGTGGTATATAAGTTCCACTAGCTAGTATATAAGTTCCACCAGCTGGTATATAAGTTCCACCAGCTGGCACATATGTTCCATCTGCAGCGTAATGTCCTACCTGACTTTTCGTTCTTAAGAAAGCATTTACTAGGTCTGTTTTGGTCTGTTGTAACTCTTTTTCTTGACTTTTCACAACAGTTGCTCTAACGGCGTCATAGGCACTTTGAACTGCCTGTCTCGTTGCTGCATCTGTTATTTTCGTCATATTTTGTGCTACTTCTCTTAACTCTTTGTCGAAACCTTCAGACTTCAGTTTCTTTCCAGATGAGAAGTCGTTCACTTGTTTCACCTTACTATGAAGAGCTTCGAAAGCGTTCTTAAAGTCAGCATTTGTTAAAGCTTCATTTGAACTATCTTCATCCGCTTGTATTTTTGTCCTTATTGACCTATGAGTTGGGCTGCTTTAGCGTTGGCTTGGGCATCTAACCAGTCATTATTAGCTTTTATATATTCTGCGCTTTTCATTGCCTTTTGCATGGCTGCGTCGTTATTTTTACTTTCTTGTGCTAAGTTTTCATACTGTACGTTTGGTTTTGCAACTGTAAAAGTTTTTCTGCCTTTACATTTGCTTCAACTTCCTTTTATACTCATCGCTATCCATATATGTCTTCAGGGCTTTTTGTTTTATCTCTTCATCTTTCAGTATTTTATATTGAGTAGTATGGTTTTTCAAATTTATGACATCTTGTTCCATTTTTGCTACTTCTGCTGCTTTTTCTGACACTTTTTTCGCATATTCCTCTGTACTTAGTTCTTTCAGTTGTTCTTCTTTCTTCTTTTTCTCTACGTTTAACTCATTTAGTTTCTTTGTGTGTCTGTCATATTCTAGTTTCTTTTCGTTTTCACTTATTTGCTTCTGTATGTCTATGTTTGACTTTTTGACATCTGTTATTTGATTTTTGAGTGAACTCAAATTCATTTGACTTTGAGGGTTATAAGCTGTTCCGTCTGCAGCTCCACCATAGCCTGCCATTTTCGCTAAAAGTGCCGCTCTTAAACCTCCACTCTGTGCACCAATGACTCGGTTTAAAAGCATAGGATTGCTTGACATTTGTTGCAACATAGTGGGGTCATTCAGCATTTGTTGTTGCAACTGTTGTTGTGGTGTCAGTTTTACTATTGGATGTTTCAATGCTCTCTTCCTCTTACGTATATTCTTACGTAGCTTACGTGCATTTTAAGTGAAGTTAAAAAGCGGTTTTTGACAGATGTTTTATTGAGACTTCTTCGTAAAGACTTTGTTGAGACTTCTTCGTAAATGAGTGTAAATGACCCAAAAATATATTTTAGGGTAGAAGGTTAGATATAACCTCTTTTCTAACCTCTTTTCTACCCTTTGAATTTTCATGAATTTCTTCGTAAAGACTTTGTTAAGACTTCTTCGTAAAGACTTTGTTGAGACTTCTTCGTAAAGACTTTGTCAAGACTTCATCGTAAAGACTTTGTTGAGATTTCTTCGTAAATGACCCTAGTAGTATATTTTTGGTGTAAATTTCATGAAAATTCAAGAGGGTAGAAAAGAGGTTAGAAAAGAGGTTATATCTAACCTTCTACCCTAAAATATATTTTTGGTGTAAATTTCATGAAAATTCAAGAGGGTAGAAAAGAGGTTAGAAAAGAGGTTATATCTAACCTTCTACCCTAAAATATATTTTTGGTGTAAATTTCATGAAAATTCAAGAGGGTAGAAAAGAGGTTAGAAAAGAGGTTATATCTAACCTTCTACCCTAAAATATATTTTTGTCTGATTTTACGAAGAAGTCTTGACAAAGTCTTTACGAAGAAGTCTCAACAAAGTCTTTACGAAGAAGTCTTAACAAAGTCTTTACGAAGAAATCTTGACAAAGTCTTTACGATGAAATCTTGACAAAACATTTACGAAGAAGTCTTGACAAAACATTTACGAAGAAGTCTTGACAAATTCAAGAGGGTAGAAAGGAGGTTAGAAAAGAGGTTATATCTAACCTTCTACCCTAAAATATATTTTTGTCTGATTTACACTCATTGACGATGAAGAAGTCTCAACAAAACATTTACGAAGAAGAAGTCTTGACAAAACATTTACGAAGAAGAAGTCTTGACAAAACATGAAAACATATATAATTTGTGAAAAGTGAAACATTATATAATGTTTTCGACCAAGAAGACTAACAATTTTCCGAATAAAAACTTCATTTATACTAAACATCTTCAGGGCTAGAAGGCACGAAGTGCCTGGAAGCCCCACTACCTTTTTTTTTTTTTTTTTTTTTTTTTTTATATTCATTAAACCCTCTACTTCATTTTCATTATATTTTTCAACTTCTCTTAATTCCTTAATTTTTTCATCTATTTCATCTCTTATTTTTTCCAGTTTTTCAATTTCATTGTATTCATCATCATCTTTAATTCGTTCTTCATAATATTCAGGGAAAACATCAGGTTCTTTAGGTTTTTCTTCTTCAGATGTGGGATATAAGAAATTTATAACATCATCTTTATTCATTTTTCCATCATAATCTAAATCATTTAATAACTCGGCAAATTTTTGACAATTTCTTAAATAATATTTACTAACTTCATAACACATCTCATCTAATATATCCTTTATTTCCTCGTTTGTGAATCCTAATTTTTTAACGTTGTTAGTTTTGACGCTCATTTCATACGAATTAAAAATAAATTATTCAAAAATGTAAGACATGAATTTTTAAAGTTTATTTTTTATTCATGAAAATAATTATTTCTAATTTCTTTTACTCTCTCGTACATACTAGATTTAAAGAATTCAGAACTTTTACCATAATCTCCTAAATGTTTTCTTATCCCTAACGTGTGCCAGTTATTATATGAAACTGTATAAACTTTATCTTTATCTTTGCATCTTTCATCACTTCCAATATATTTATATCTCAGTTTTGATTTAGCATTTTCATATTCATTAGCGTTTAATAATTCACAGTCTTCCTTTTTAAATTGATGTTTAAGATATTCAGGATTTAATACTCTACGTTTATATGCTCCTAACTTAGTTCTAAAGGTTTTTCTACAAAATTTAGGAATTCCATCCTCTTTAATGTCATCAATGATTTCCATTTCATTATTTTCAATTTCTTCTTCTCGTTTATGAGGCCTTTGATTATGACTCCATTGATTCCATGAAATTAAATATTCTTTATCATTATATTTATACCTCATTAGCTTATTTTGGCTTTCATATTCATTTAATAATTCACAATCTTCATTTTTAAATTGAAGTTTAACCCATTCAGGATTTAAACAATGTTTAATTAATCGCGGAATATCTGACATCATCTATATATAGCTTCTTTTATAAAAGATGAAAAAATAAATTATTTTAAAATTAATGTTAATTTTTTAATGATTTATAAATAAATATATTTTAATGCATCGTCTATATATAGATGTAACAAAAAAAGTCACACAACCCATCCTATCCTACTACTATTGTGGAATTATTTTATGTTTGTTATTTTAATATTGATTTCGGACAAATGATTGGGAGATAATGGATTTTCATGATGTTTTAAGGTTGCACTTATTCTCTTATGGCATGGCCTTCAATTCTGGTGTTTAGAGTTAATTTTATATGGTTCATCGAGCTAGTTTTCAGAAATTTAAATTAAAGTCGGATGTGTGTAATTGCACCCTTAATAATAAGGTAGAAAATGTGATTTTTCTATTCTTTTCGATTGCTTTTTTAAGGTCTCCTCAATCTAGTATGAATAATTGCTTCCTGTCAATATTGAGAGTACATTTATCACAATTTTTCATTAACGATTAGATTATAATGGAAGTGATTGGGTATTATACTACCCAGATTTGCTTTACTTTTACCACTCCCCATGTAATTTCTGGGGAAAACGATAATTCATTTTTTTATGGATGAATAGATCGTTTTCCTAGAAAGGACCTCATATCTCTGGCTAAAAAGAGTGTCAGATCCTAAATAGATTATTGATCTAGTGTACAAATCCAATAAAAAGCCTATTTTTTTGGCTTTTTTGGTGCTCATTTTTTCGAAGATCTACATGAATATGGGGAAACCATCGGATTTTTTTGGTTAACCCACATCTTCATGTAGTCTGGACTATCTTTCCTCGAAGGACCTCTTTACGGGTGTAAAAACTCATAAAGTTCTCAAAAGATTCATTCTCGATCTCCATGCTGAAAGAATTTACAATAAAAAAGAGATCTACGCATCAAACTACAGCCATAAATGAACTGAACCCCTAAAGCTCAGCTCTTAGTTTATCAAAAACGTCGAAATCCTTCTCATTGCAATCAAAATTTCTCAATAACTCATAAGAAAAATCGAATTTTGATTAAGCCGATGTTATAGGTATCACAAATACTACAAACTTGAGCAATATCGAAATTGCCAGCAAAAGTTTGAAATTGCATTGCTCATATTTGTTTTGTAAACTAAAAATCTGCTTATATTATTCATTAATTTTTTATATATTATTCATATACTTTAATAAAAACAATACTATTTCACCTTAAAAATGAATTTCATAAGTCAATATTATTTTTTTGAAAATGTATCAATTTTCGATTAAAACAACATGAGAATAAAATTTACGCAAAATTATTTTAAAAAATGGTTTTAAAAATTTACAATTGATTAAGAATAAGATTGGAAGAAGTTTTGAAGTTTAATTTTAAGAAAAAAAATTCGGATATTATTCATGGATCTAAGTAATCTGATATTTGAGTATCGGCACTATGCATAAAACATATATTTATAGTTTTTTTGGAGTTTTATGATTTTAAATATATTCAAATTTGGCAATCCAATAGATTTTTAAAAAATAGGTAAATAAAAATAGATTACATATGCAGCAGATTTAGAACATGAAACAAATCTTATAGTGACCCAAAAAAAAATTCATGATCCAAAAAAGAAAAAAATTAGCTAAATGGGAATCAAACCTTAGCATAACGCATCATTATGTCAGATGTTTCCACTACACTACACCAGCAGTTCGAAAAATACCCTTGGTGGTTCTATTTAATAGCTACTCCCAACGATAGGCGGTGTCCCCAGCTTTCGAGAGGTGGTAAAAGTAAAGCAAATCTGGGTATAATAATTTCTTATAAAACTATTCTTATGACTAGTTGAATGCCTTTTTATTGGAAGAGTATTAATGGAAATAACTTATAATTTCCATTGAAACTGAGTTGACTCTAAATATTTAGATTGTATAAAAATTGTAAGATAAAACATTTTAAAACATGCTTAGTATTGAGCTATATTACATGTCCACAATGTTTCATTCAAATTAAGAAAGTAACATGGAGTTATAACTCAAAATAAATTCAATCGATTATTTATTTTGAAATAAAAAAAAATCCAGATAATAGAGATTTTAACTAAGATTTTAAAGAGATGTTTAGTGATGAAAGAAAAACACAAAGAAAAGAAATATATTCACTATGTTGAATGTTTTGTTTGATTTCATAAATAATAGGAATATCTGCATGACAAAGAGCAGTTGAAAAATGAGAAAGATTATGAGTAAATTCATTTGTGATTTTATTTATAAAGTTAACAACTCCATTTGTTTTTGGAGATTTGTTATCAATGTAACATCCATCTAATGTAATTGTACCATCAAAATAATAAGCACCTTGAGGATCATTATTTATAAAACTACTATTTTTGATAATAACGGGAGTAGAATCCGATCCGACAACCCCACCCATCTTGTTATTTAAAAAATTACAATTTAGAATCTCAAAAGTTTTTTGAGAATTTTTATGAGAGATTTTATTAGTAGAATCTGTACCTGTTGAATTAGAATAAGTAGAAAATGAACAATTTGATTCTGATGAAAATGAATCAACTTCATAAAAATCTCTCCACTTTATTTTCGAAAATGAAATGTTGATTGATTTAATTTCAATTTGGCCGTTTATCAAATAAAGGTTTCTATATCCTTTGAAGCTTTCATCTCCAATTTTACTAATAGAGGAATCATAAATATAATTTTTGTAAGCATTAGTAACATCAATTTTACAGTAAACACCGAATGTACGATCTGAGTTTACTTTAGAAGCGAAACTGCAAACGCGATCTTGAACAAATTCGCCTTCTTGTTGATAGAAAATACAACCGCCTTCACCATTGTTACTACAGTTATTAAACGTTGTAGTATCAATGAGGAATTTGATTGTATTTTTTTGTGTGTTTAAGTAAACTGAACCTTGTGTGTTTACTTGAGTGAAAAAGCATGATGAAACATAATAACTGTTTTCATTTGCTGTAAGTTTACTACTATTTTTTGTATATTCTTTGAATTGTTCAGTTTCAGGATAAAATTCTGTCCAATCTTCGTGAATTTTTCTTCGTGATGCATTGAGAAGTTGATGTTTAAAGGAAATTGAATCATATTCATCTCCAAAAAGGATTTATGAAATAGCTTTTATCCCCTATAAAAAGGGATTTTTACTATTTCATAAATTTTGGATAAAAAAAGTGCTACTAAAAATTGTTTCTTTCTCAATAAAGCCAATGACACTAAATATCGTTGATATAATGATTAGATGTTATATTTTTTGATTGATTTTTCAATTTTACTTTATAAAAAAAATTAAAAACATTTTATTTCTTCTTTCCAAAGCTTCCCCAGCCAGGAGCAGATCCCTTAGGATGAGCAGCCTTCTTATCATCTTTTGGAGCTGGCTGTCTCTCTGTTTTCCTTGCTGATTGAGGATTTGTTGCCTGTGTCTTTTGTGGGAACCCAGTAGGTAGTTCTGTCTCAGCTTTTATGTGTGTTGAACGAACTACGCCTGATTCTTCGCTAACAAGCGATGACCAATCGTAATTATAGTCGTAAACGAATCCCTGTTGAATAAATAAGTTTCTGAACATTGCTCTGTACTCTGCATAATGCGGTTCTTCATCAAATTGTAGCTGACGAACCTTTTCAATGAAAATTCTGAATTCAGTTGGAATTCCTGAACATAATTGGATCAAAGACGTATTAGATTTAACTTCTGCTATCTTCTTGTACTTCTCGGCTTCATTATCGGCATGAAGGCCCATCCATGGTAATTCTCCTTTCAAAAAGTAAACAAAAACGTATCCAATCGCTTCTAAGTCATCTCTGCGTGATTGCTCGAATCCATTCGATGCATTGACGGAAGCATATCTCGCTGTGCCTATCATATCCTTTCCGCCAGTAAATGGTAAATGTTGATGAGATTTAGGGTCTCTGAACTTCTTTGATAAGCCGAAATCGATCATAAAGATTTGGTTTTTCGCATTTCCTCTTCCCATAAGGAAATTTTCGGGTTTAATATCACGATGAATAAAATTTTTGCTATGAATGTATTCAATGTTTGAAATGAGCTGCTCTGCGCACATTAATGTAGTTTTAAGAGAGAATTTATGCCCGCAAAGTTGATGGAGTTCATCTAACGATTTTCCGAGTAATTCCATGACTAAAATATTATAATTCGATTCTGTTCCATACCAAAAGAATTTGGGAATACAAACTCCCGTTGCAAGTATTAAATAAAGCTTGTATTCGTAGAATAATTGAGGTAATCTTGTTTTTGTAGGCTCTAATTTAATAGCTACTTCATCTCCTGTCTTTGTATCTTCACCTAAGAAGATTTCGCCAAAGCTTCCGCAGCCAATTCTCTTCTTGACGCGGAACTGATTACCTACAATTATTTCCATTGAAAACAACCAAATCACAAAAAGTGACGGATTTTCCAAGATTTTAGACAAAAACAGCATCTACAGCTATATTATCGATTATTAAAGAAGGAAGCCATTATTCTAAGCTTAGCCTACACCAAAGAATTGATTAATTGCTTCCAGAATTACAAATCTCCCAAATAATGATCAAAATTCATCAAACATTAGTCAATGTTATATGTAAACACATCTCGAAAAACTATCTATTTCAATATAATCAATGAAAGATTGTCCAATTTTACAAATTTGATATCGACCAAGACATAATTTAGAAATTGAAACACTAACGTTACATTATTTAAAATACTTTTTACTAAAATAACGCTTTACAAAAATAATTTAGCCTCTAAGCTCAGGATGTTGGTCGTACAATTCGACAAGTCTTGCTTCATATTTAGACTTAAGTTTTGAGAGCTGTGGCTTCTGAGAAGGAGTGAGGAGGCCATTTTCTATTGTAAACTCGACATCATCAAGGATAATTGCTGGTAATTTCTCAAATCCTCTGAGATTGCGTTCCTTAGCAAGTTCGTCAAGGTTCTTGAGCATTTCATCATTTGCGATCTTTGATTCCTTGAAATTATCTATACCTGCTTCCTTCCAAGCCTTAATTTGGTTTTCTGTTGGAACAATAACAGCAATTGGATGGTTGTGGTGGCCATCAGCATATATGTAGATTCCTGATACACCTTTTGTATTGGAATATGTATCAGTTAAAGATGTCAAAGAAATATATTCTCCTTGAGAGAGTTTAACTAATTGTTTGACTCTATCAATGATTTGTACTGTTCCATCACTTGTTATTATTCCAATATCTCCTGTTGCGAACCATCCATCTTGTAATGATTCTTTTGTTAAGGCTTCATCCTTATGATATCTGATGAAAATTGATGGACCACGAAAGAGAATTTCTCCTGATGGATTCTTTGCGTGTGGATCGTAATCCATTCCTTCAACTTTCCTCAATTTCATATCTGTTGAGATTGCGCAGGCACCAACAGTCATTGGATTCTTTGAATTGATCTGTTGGATGCAGCCAGCAGCAGAAATCTCTGTAAGTCCGTATCCTTGGATGATATTTGGAGTAATTGCAGCACGAAGGAAGTTGTAGACCTCTGGTAAAATTGGGGCTCCTCCAGATACAATAAGTCTGATCTTTCCGCCAAGAGCTTCACGGAATTTCGAGAAAATGAAGTTATCTATCAATAATGACGTTGGTTTGTCATTGAAAAGAGCATCTTCCTTAAGTTTTAGTGCTCCACGAATGAGAAGTCTCATTGGTGTTGGTAATTTGTTAATTTTTTGGTTCATTGTTTCAGCAATCTTATTAAAGACGCGAGGAACTACGAGCATCATTGTTGGTCTAAGTGCTTGAAGATCGTCCATGATGTTCCTTATGTTTCCTGTGTAGAAACCAATTCTGACGCCTTGTGCAAGGAAACAAGTCTGTGAAGCGAGTTCGTAGATGTGGGCGAGAGGAAGGAATGAAATGTATGTATCTGATTTAGTAATAGAGACATTTGAATCAGCAAGACCTGTTCCTCCTGCAATAATATTTCGATGTGTCAAAACACAGCCCTTAGGAGTACCCGTTGAGCCAGATGTATACATAATGATGGCAACATCGGTTGGAACAACTGGATATGGCTTGAAATCTGTTACTTTTTTACCATTTTCCAATATTTGGTCACATGTGTAAATATTTGAATGTTCAGCTGGTACTTCATTACCAATGACTATAATATTCTTCAATGGTGTGTTTGGTTCTTCTAAAATGTGAAGAGCTGATTCGAGTTTTGTTGTATGAGCAATAACTACTTTGCATTCAGCATGATTCACGATATATGATGCTGCACCTGCTCCCAACGAATCATACACTGGAACACAAACAGCTCCGAGCAAATGAGCTGCGTATTGACCAATTTGCCAATATAAGCAGTTATGGGAGTAAATACCAACTGAATCACCATATCCTACTCCTATTTGTTGTAATCCTGCAGCAAACTGCTTTACTCTTTCATAAAATTCTTTATAACTAATCCATTTATATTTTCCGTATTTTCCGTCAGCTAAAAGTTCTCTTTCGCCAAAGCAATCATGATCATTGTATTTGATACTTGATCCTTTAAGTAATTGTGGTGTTGTCAGAACATCTGGTTGGCTTCTGAATGTAGCAATATATGCTCCACCAACTTGAAGGATTCTGTTGTAATTAATATACACGGGGCCACAGTTTTCGTCTGTTTTTTCATCTGTTGGAACACAATATGTATGCGGATCAGTAGAAGGATAAGCGCCCATGATAAAATGTGATGTGAAATAGTTGATGACATAATTTCGCGTAATCTTAAATTAGATTATGTGTTTTGTTTTATTACTCAGCATGTACACATCGTTTTTACAGCAATTTTATTCCTGATTAATTTTTATTTCACTCACAAATTTGAGAGAACCGATTGGAACTATAAAAATCTTATTTTGAATTTTTTTGAAAGCAACACGGAAAGAAGGCTAACTTTCTGTTCATGAAATATACATAATAACAGTTTATTTATGGTAGTGCATCAGTTTTTGTTCAGAAATCATGATGATTCAAGATTCAATAAATTGGTTTTTAATGATAAGCACTCTAAGCTCAAAATTTTGGAGTTATTTTAGTAGGAATATTGATGACTTTCGTTGTAATAAATACAAATTGGTTATTAAAACCATGAAAATATTACAATAGATAATTTTGATGGAGTTGAATATGTATAGGTGTTATAAGCTCATGTTATAATTTTTAATTAGTGAAACGTGCCTGATAATGAGTATAATATCTCATTAGATCAAAAAATCGAGTCGTGTATCAAACAGAACAAGTTATTAAAGAAGTTTAGTTGTAACAATTCAATTACTAGTAGAAAAAAGTAACCATTCATGAAAATGATGGATGAATGTGTGTAATGAAAATAAAAGAGATTTTTATCAAACGGAAAAAACGCACATGAATCAAAAATGAGTTTTTAAGGAACGGTTACCCAATAACAGGTGGAAAGTCTTCAAAATGCTTTCGATACATTTGATGGCAGCTCAGATTACTGTTTAGAGCCAAATGAACTTGAATCTGCTTTAAGAGCTTTAGGTTTCAACCCTAAAAAGGCTTTACTTTGTTTATCATCATTCAAGAAATGTTGATGTAGAAAAAGAACTAATCGATTCCTTCAGAGTTTTTGATAAAGAATGTACTTCAAAGCTTCCAAAATCTAATATAAGATAAATTCTTAAGGGTGGCTTCCGACCAAATTGTCACCTTTTAGATCACGTTTTTTAAATCTATATAAAAAAAAAAAAAAAAAAGGTAGTGGGGCTTCCAGGGGCTGCGCCCCTTCTAGCCCTGATGATGTTTAGTAATAAATGAAGTTTTTTATTCGGAGGGCTTCCAGGCGCGTTGCGCCCTCTAGCCCTGAAGATGTTTAGTATAATTGAAGTTTTTATTCGGAAAATTGTTAGTCTTCTGGGTCGAAAACATTATATAATGTGTCGCTTTTCACAAATTATATATGTTTTCATGTTTTGTCACTTTTCTGTCACTTTTCGGGTAAAAACATTTTTATTATTATATATAAATGAATTTTACAAAACCACCGTTACCGTTCTTTGGAAATAAGAGTAGATGTAAAGATATTATATTGAGAGAACTTAAGAAACTACCGAATGGTCTAACATTTGTAGATTTGTTCGGTGGAAGTTTCTATATATCCCATTTATGTCATATAATATTCCCAGACTCAAAGATTATATGCAATGACTTCGACAACTATATGGACCGTCTCAAACATATTCCAGACACAAACAATATATTGAAAGAGTTAAAAGAAAAGATACCTATAGGTAAGATGGAACGTATACCATTAGATAAGAAAAATATTGTGAGAGAGGTTTTGAAAAAAGCAGAATATATAGACTGGGATAGTATATCTGCTAGACTATTATATAGTGGTGCTATAAGAGTTCATGACATTGAAACACTTATGTCAAAAGTTTTATATCTTAACTATACAAATGTTTTCAAAGAGGACATAGAAAAATATATTGAGGGTATAGAGTTTGTGAGATGTCATTGGACAGATTTGTATGAAAAATATAAAGACAAGGAAAATGTTTTCTTTATAGTGGACCCGCCGTTCTATAACACATGGGATTTTCAATACCAAGTAGACTGGACTTTGAGAGACTCTTTAGAAACTTTAGACGTTTTACATAACTGTCCATGCTTTTACTTTACATCCGATAAAAGTGGTTTGGAAACCGTTATGAGATGGTTAGAGGACATACATGACTATGAGTTTATATATGACAAGATAGAATATGAGAGAGGTCCTATAAACTGGAGAAAGTGTCACAATAAAGAAATTTTATTAGTAAGTAAATGTGGTTTGAAATAGGACTACTTGTTTTAGGTTTTTTCCATTGTGTCATTTATTTATTTGACGTGGCAGAAAAGTACAGAGAATATGAAGATGAACCAATGCCTGCAAATGTTCAGTATATGTACTCGTAAGAGATATTTTTATCTAATATTAAATGGACGCACAGAACTTAGCGAATGCACAGCAACCTGGACAACCAAACCCAGAGAATATTCCAAATGAAGTTAGAATACAAACTGCAATGGCAAACTATGGTCAAGTGCCAACAGATGTACAAATGCAAACTGCCATGTCAAATGACGCTGCGTTAGGTTTGCCACCATGGTATGCAAATATGAGATGGAAAGAGTTTTATACAAACCCTGAAGTGGGATATAAACAACTTTATGCAGATGACGCGAACACAGGAGTTGACCCAGAATATGTTTTCTACCAGAGGAGAAACAGAATGTATGAGCTCCAGTTAAAGAATGCTATGGAACTCAACAGGAAACGTAAGAGACTAGGCGGACATTAGATTTTTACACGTAGTAAATGGGTTTCTTTGGAAGAATAGGAAACTTCTTTCGAAATGTTGGAAGAGGTATATGGAATGGAATAAAATCTGTCGGAAAAGGAATTTGGAACGGAGTCAAAAATATTGGTAAAAGAGTAGGTCAGTTTGTTGGTATTATACCTAAAGACCCTGAACCAGAAGAACAAGCTCCTGTTATACAACAGCCTGAACCTGCACCACAGTCTAGTTGGCAACCACAACCGGTATATTAAAAAATTATATTTTTACCGTTCGATAGTAGTTGTATATGAAACTAAGTTCTAAGTAAAACGCATGGTATAATGGAATTATTCTTTTTCTTCCATCTGTAGTAAACCATACTTGAAAGTCTGAAATACTTCCACTCGGCGGTTCATATAACTTTGTAGGTTTTTCGTAAAAGTCATTTGCCAAGCATAAGAAAGAGTTTTGGGCGCCAGAAAATGAAGCATGAACAATAATAGCATCTGGGTCGAAAACATCTTTAAATAAATATGGTTCATCTCTTGCATATCGACTGTAAATATTTGCTAAAGGAAGTTCGACTTTCTGATTTAACATTCTTTGCAAATAATACCATGACATTGCAGTGAATTCTGTATATATTTGTTCGTCTTTATTTGGATTGTTTTCGTAGATTTGAAATGACACTTGTGAATTTTGTTTGTCATATACAATTCTCACATAAAGTGTGCTCTCGGTATTTGCATATTCATCAGCATATTTTGCATAACATGAATTTATTTTATCTTCTATATTTTTTAACGCAGTCTGTAGAGAAGATGAAAGGTCAACTTGTATTAGCTCAATTTCTTCCCACATTTTTCGTTTCCCTTCAGATATATAATCTATATGAAACTTTACAATAAATGGAAAACTTTTATCTTCTACAGACACAAACTTCATTCTACGAAAGCCAATAGCTTTTGTGACAGATGGGTCTCTTAGCCATCTTAATGGGTAGTCAAAACGATAGCCTTCATGCTTTACGGTCTCTGTCTCAAACTTTTGACCGACATTAGTAAAAAGTTCATCTAATGGTTTAGTTGTAGCAACTCTTGAATTTTCTTTTTCTATTGGAAGCATATTTTATCTATAATAAAAATGTCAAATGAAACAGCGTCTATGAGAGAAATACAACACAACCGACAACTCATTATGCAAGCTCTAAATAAGAACACAACAAACTTTTCAAACTATTCTAAGATATCTGAGTCATTGAAAGAAGGAAACTTAAAACTGACATTAAACCCAATGACAGATGAGTTTCTATTTCAAGACAATAAGAACCATACTGTCTGTATAAATCCAACAAAAGGAACTTTAAACGAGAAACCTATAAATGAACTTCTTTTGAAAGCAGATGTTGACAACAAAGCTAACAAAGAATATGTAGACGATGCAATAGCAAAAGAAGAAGAAAGAGCTAACAATGCTTATGCAACAAAAGAACATACTCATCCTGAACTAGCAGACAAAACATATGTTGACAATAAAATGTCAAGTGAAGTGACAAGAGCTGAAAACGAATATGCTAAAAAGACTCATATACATTATATTAACCAAATACCAAGTCTTAAGGAAACATTAGAGACAAAAGCAGATAAGACTCATACACATTCTATATCTGATATTACAAACTTACAAGAAACCTTAAACAGGAAAAGTGACGTTGGACATACACATACATCTTCTGAAATAACAGACTTAAACGTTAGCCTTGAAAATAAAGCAGATAAAACATATGTCAATGAAATATACCAAAGTTTGATAGGAACAAAAAATATTGAAACTATTGTTGGTGACTTTTCTGTCAATGAAGAAAATAAATATTTTAGATGGCAGTTGGTACAGTCCTTAGAAAATGGTACACGGTATAAACTCATTCCGAAAAATAACAATGAAATGTATGTAAGCTATATAAAGAATGATGGTACACAAGTTAAAGTTCATTAGACAACAACTGCTACTTAAACTTATATGGAGACGAACAAAAGAAATATTTAAGAGTTTATGAAATGGTGGATATGATATTACCTAACCCAGCTCCAGCACCAATATTATTATGACTATGGAGATGACGTCAGAACACCACATGTAGATGAAAAAGCTAACATTATATTTAGATTATTATAGATATAAAGATATAATGCAATAGAAAAAACGAGAATAGTATATTATTATACAGATGACAGAAATAAATATTATAGTCAAGATTTTACCTACCCCGAAAACATAAGATTATATTATAAAAAATATTCCGACATGAACCAGAAGAAACCTGAAATAGTTGCACTATATTTTAAGTTCAAAAGAGACAATCCTATATTATCTCATATGTTTGATTTAATGAACCCAGTAGGTTCTATTTATACGTCTATGGATGCGAGAGGTCCTCAAGTAATGTTTGGTGTTGGTGCATGGGAACAAATAGTCGACAGGTTTTTGTATTGTGCAAACTCTTCAAAGGAAACAGGTGGAAGTAAAACAATTTCAGGTGAAAATCTACCTGCACACAGTCACTACATAGATTTAAGTACATCTCAAGCAGGTTGGCATAAGCATAGATATTGGGATTGGACAGGAATGACAAAAGGTAAAGGATATGATGTTAAAGACAACGTTAAGTTTGCTATAAATTGTTACTGGAGTGACACTCAGGGAGAAGGAAACCATACACATTTCGTTTCAGGATATACACAAACAACGGGACAAAGTAAAGAATACATGCCACCTTACATGACAGTTTACGCATGGTATAGAATTGCTTAGTCGTCATTTTCAACTTCTTTAGCATATTCGTCAGGAGTTGTCTTATATTTGTTAGGAACTGTCTTTGAAAGTATACCACCTTGAACTTTGACAAGTTTGAAACGAGGTTGACAATAGTAGTTTTATCTTCTGCTTGCAGTGTGTACATTTTGCCATGTTTTGCCTAAAACTTCATAATATTCTCTTGTATACTTTCTTCTATTTTTACGAACACGAATGTGAGTACCTGTCGGGTTTCCCATTGTTGTCATAGTCAATAGTATTTTCATATGGGTCGCGTTTAGGTATTTCTATTTTTACTTTGTCACCCTTCCGAAGTTTGAAGCCCGGCATTCTTTCTTGTTTGTCTCTTTTGACTAAATTATTAAATATATAGTCTTTCTCTAAGTCAGGGTTGTTTTTTCATTTCTTCGGGGGAGTGGTTTCCCAAACCTTTTTGTTTACGGTTATTGTAAATATTTAAAACTTGTCTCATCTTTGCCATGGAGAAGTGTCTATACTTGTCGTCATATGACATTTCATTTGCTTCACCACTTGTGGTTTGGTTTAAGTCTCTTAACATTTTTATACAACCGTCAATGACACCAAGAGCAGAATGGTTTTGGTCGACAATGAAATATTGTTTACATTTTTTGAACGCAGATAGTTTTTAATATCATCTGATTTGAAAAGAACTTTCACAGTCAGATGTCAGTTTTGTTGGATGGTATTTGTCAACGAATATTGTCAAAGCAGTTTTCACATCTAAAATATTTTTGGACCATAATGGTATGGCTTCACAGTATCTTGTGTTTTGACCAACAAATATTAACCAGTATGGAGGTCCATCTTCTCTATACCTCGGAATGTTTTCCAAGATATCCATAAACCAAGCATTTGGTGTTGAACTAAAGATTTTTATCATGAGTGCTTTCTTTGTCGCTTTAGAAACATAGGGTCCTTGTTTGGATTCGTCATTTTTTACCCTATAAGAAATGGGTTTATTTGGCGCATTAGCAGGAGTTGCATCTAGATTTTTACCCGCAGTGGGAACAATAGCTAGAGGTGCATTTGGAATTGGAAGGAAGATTTTGAGTACATTAGGTATACTTAAAGAGAAAGCACAACCTATTATACAAACTGTACAGAAAGGTTGGGAGGTAGCACGAGATGCAACAAATCTTATTCCAAATCCTGAAACAAGAGGAAAAGTTCAAGGATGGATGGACAATGTAGGAAGACAAGCAGGAAACTATTATAACAAAGCAAATGACTACTATAACCAAGCAGGACACTATATGGACCAAGGTGAAAGATTCTTTAACAGAGGATATAACCATGCAAACAGTGGGTAAACAATAACCAACCGCAACCACCTCAAACTTGGGGAATGTAAAATTTTTTTACTGAGATGAAATGAACAATACAGCATTGAGACAAATGAGTTCAAGATGGATTTGTCGACTTCCAGCAGTTACACCACGTGTTTGTCAAGTTCTTCCTATACCTCAGGAAGTTTTAGACCGACTTAAAAAACCTAAACAACCAGTTGAAAACAAACCAAACTAAAATTTTTTACGGACCTGAAAATGACCGAAGAAGTTGAAACGGTAGATTTGACACCACAAACAAAAAGTTCAGAACCATTGTCAAAACCTGTCAAGAACTTACAGATGAAGAGAAAAATTCAATAATAGAAAGTGCCAGGTCTGGAAATACAAACCCTAACTTATAAAGTCACTTTTCATAGAAATGGAACGGCTAGTATCTCAAAAAAGAAACAGACTCTCACAAATAAAATATTGAAGTCTGAAGGAGCTTTCGAGACAACAGATGGAAAAGTTTACTTCACTGACCAACAGTTCATTATAGAACATCTCATTGACTTAGAGTCGAAATATTCTAAACTTTACAAAAACACAAAAAGTTGAAAGGAAAACAAAAACAAATGGCATATGATATTTATGAAGATGTTGACAACACAACTGTTCCTGCAAGTGAGGTAAAGTCAGAGGAAAGAAAAGTGACGAAAAACCGATAGAAGAAGAAAAACCAAAAAACTGAAGATAAACCAAAACCAAAGTTTAGTTTCCAAACTAAACCAAGTCAACCTTCATTAGCTGGTATGGGTTGCGTCAAAGACTTATGGCAGCAGGCGGTTATGTAAAGTAAAGAAAAAAATATTTTTTTATTTTTATAAAAAATGCCCCATATAGAATGGATAGAAAGTCTGCTAGAATAAAAGCAGAGTTGCAAGGATATGGTTGGAGAGTTTCGAAGAAGTTTAAATATAGGAAGGGAAGACCCATAAAAGTCTATGACAAATTGTCTGGTCTTCGCTACGAAATGGATTTGGAAACAGCACGTGCCAATTATCCAAACAGACTAGAGAGGTTAGAAGAAGAACGTCTTATGGACATGCCTTTCGATGTTAGTGAACCTCAAGTTGAAGGACACGACGGCTTTGCCAGATTTACTGGAAACATGACGACAATTGCATCCTTTGAAGAAGAAAAGGAAAAGGTGAAGACGCACATGCTCCCATGGAAAGAACAAGATATGCATATGAAAAGTATCGTGAAGTTAGAAGTCAAATTACATCTGGTCGAACCTTTACAGTAAACTTTGACGAAGGAAAGAACAAAGAAGGCTTCATGGGAGTACTTGCTGCCATACAAGACGGAAATAAGAAAGGACACAATCTCAAATTGACCATAACAGATTTGGATGGTCACATTTACTATGCACATGGCAATGAACAAACAGCCGCAAAACTTCTTGACGCTTTCAAGACTACAAAGAGAGAACAAATGGTTGACTCAGACTCAGACATTTTGAATGCAATTGAAGGAATTGCAAGTGTCAAGTTCGAATGGTACCAACCTAACCCTCAAGCAGTCAGACAACATGCTGGATACTTCCCCTTCATAAATAAGTCTGACATTGACTTGACAAGGTATGGAATTTACAATTCAATTGAAACAATTGTCAATGAACCTTGTATTCTTACATGTCTCAGGAACTCTGGTCTTGTTACAGATGAGAAGATGAAGTATCTTGAGTCATGTGTGAAGACAAGGTACATGCTCAGAGGTCAATTGGCAAAAATTGCACCGTTGGCAAATGTCAATATCCGAGTCAACATACCTACAGCTAAAGGTTCTTCACATGACGACTATGTTGTTGAGTTCAATTTACCATGGTTGAAGATTGTAATTGTCCACAACCACTTCATGTTGAACGAAAGTCTTACAAACCCATTGTTCGGAAAAGGCAAGTGCAACATTGTCAGAGCTGTAAACATTCTTTTCGAGAAAGGTTTGTTGGAACCAATTCCAGATGACAAGCTGACAGAAACTTTTGTACCAAAAGACGAAACAAACTTTTCACTGTTAGCAAGACCAAAAGTTGTTCCAGACAAAGTTCTAGTACAAAAGAAGTACACAATTCCACAAGGAGTTGGATTGTTCGGATACCAACCTGAACCAGAAGAACTTCCAATGAGGTTGCAAGAACTTCAAGATGCTATAAATAAACTTCCATTGAGACATCCAATTGACGTCAAATTGTATTGGAGAGCATCTGAGTTAGGTCAGAAGGTTTTATATGAAACAGGTTGCTTCGACGATGTTTATGAGATAACAGGAGAAGTTTCTCAGAAGATAAGAGACTCACTTGAATTTCCACAAACTGGACCAATTGGTTGCGACAAGTTCGACTCAAACGAAAAGATATACTATGTCGACCTTAACGCTGCGTACATGAGGTTTGTCCAATATATTCCGACTGGAATTCCAAACGAAGATGGTGAGTTCCCGGGAAGGAACTATACAGTTGGAAAGTCATACAACAACTATATGATATTAGGAAAGCTTCAAACCCCAAACTTGCAATGACACTCAAATTGCTTATGAATTCGACATGGGGATATTCCATTAAGAAACCTCAAGAGATGAAGAGTAAACATTATGAGAAGGTCGACAACTTTGTTGAAAGGTTTTCTCCTTTTGTTTTGAAGTACGAATTCACTCAAGGTCAAAGTGGTTAGTAACCACATTAAAACCTATTGTCGAACATTGGTCTTACCCTCAGTTCGCAAAGGCAGTCCTTGACAACTACAACAAATTCTTCTCCGAAGTCAAATCCAAAGTTGTGGTTTACTATGAGAACATTGACGCACTCATGACGAACGAAGAAGGATACAACAAACTCATTGAAATGGGTATGGTCGGTGAGAAGATGGGTCAATTCAAATTGGACAAAATTTTCACCGAAGTTCATGTCCTCTCCAAGCGTAAGTACTGGGCATACTTGAAGACGGCACAGAAATAAAAATTGCATGAAATAAAAAATTTTTATTCGAATTTGAATTAAAATGTGGGAATTCTTGGGAACGGGAAAGGCTTATTTACTTGAGGAACAGGTAAAGGTGGTGGAGGTGGAGGTGGTGGCAACCAGTCCATTTTATATTCCTTCCTAGGTAATTTCCGTTTAATTTCATGGTCGCCCTCGGAGTCTTTGAATCGGACAGGTCGAGTTACACCATTCTTGGTCTCAAACTCATATATAACCTGTTTGTCTGTATTTTCGTCGACTATGGCACGAGACACGAACATTGACCAAACGGACAAAAAGTGTCATTTCGGATGGTCACGCAGCCAATCGCATTCGAGCACTTCGAAGAAGCCTTACGTTCCAAGGGAGAGGGTGTCTGGTGCAAGGCAGAGGTCATGAGACTCTACGAGCAGTACATCCTCAATGCCTGGGGAGGACAAATCGTCCTTGATTGGCAATTCTACCAACTTCTCTGGGACGACCTCCTACGCAACTGGGATGACGAAAGAGTCCAATTCAAAGGTCGGGAACTAATTTTGCAAATTGACCTTAATTTCACATACTTATCCAAATAAACACCTAAATTTACTTGGGGTTTCCCCCTAAAATAAAATTTTTTTACTCTTAGAACCACTCGAGGTTCTCCTTACGGTTGTTGAGCTTGTCACCGTCAATGTGTCTGACCTTCGTCTTCTTGCCTGGATTTGGAACCCATTGAATTGCGACAAGCTTGCCCATGGAAATTGAACCGCGATTCCGAAGGTTAAGGTTCAAGTGTCCCAAGTTGTTGAGGACTGGGGTAAGAACCTTGCCTGTCTCCCTGTTGCGGATTTTGTATGGGTAGGGTTGGGAAATTTCGTAAGTGTCATCGGCAACAAGGGTTGCCCAAACTTCCTCTTCTTCGTGTTTCTCTTCTTCCTCTTCTTCCTCTTCTTCCTCGACAATTCCTTCTTCAATTTGGTACTCACGAAGTACGGTGTTGCATGTTCTGTCCTTTCCGAGTACCTTCCAGATGGCGTCTATCTCTTCGAAGAAACGGTAGATGAGTCTGGCAAGGTCTCGGTTCTCTCTCTCGTAATTGCGCAAGGTTTCCGCGAAATCGTTCAGGCATTTCTCATTGGAAGCTTGGTTCATGAGGACATCGGCTTTGAGATTGGTCATCTCTGTCATAAGACTACTTTGGAGAGTCTTAATGGTGTTTGTCAGATGAGCTTTCAATTGGGCAATTTGAATTTGAACTGGGCGCTTGTCTGGTAACCTTGAAAGGACATCTGCTATTGTGTTCGGCTTCGGTGCTTGTTCGGACATCGAAAAAATGAAGTGGTTTGAGAATGGCGGTTTTACTTCAAAAAGCTTGTTATGACAGTTATGTCATACAACAAGTTTAAAATAATATCTTGTTCTTCTTCTGAACGTTTGTTGTCTCTTCCGATAAAAGTTTGGAACATGAGAACCAAAAAACGTTTTTTAGGAACCGAAAGAGTTCAGGCAAATTTTCATATTCTGGATATGTTGGGAGCAGTTCGAAACATCTGAGCTGACTTTCGGACAAAATTGGGACAATGTCAGAAAATTCATCTTTGGTCGGACTGCTTGAAGGTAAGTCCCTTACATGTAAGTAGCTCTGGTAAAGTCTTCTCATTTCTGCTAACTTTTGGAGTATAGCTTCGTAGTTTAGAAGTTTTAATTTTAAATGTCTTATTCCACTCTTGACATCTAAACGGTAACTATCCATGAGGTCAAGAGTAGCTTTGGTAGCTTTAAGTGGAGCTATCTGTTCCTTGACTCCTGCAATTTTGGTTGCAATTGTGATTTGAGCTCCTTCAAGTTCGCCGTCTATGTCGTTCTCAACGTCTTCAAGCATGGCTTGAAACTCTTCATCGGTCCATTGAGATTGGTGTGGGACGAATTTAACTTGCTTCATTCAAAAAATGAAAAAAATGTTTTTACTCAAAGCGTGCCATGTATATGGCTATAAGAAACTTACCAGAAGGCTTCTTCTTCACATGAGTCTTTGGCAACTTGAGTGTTGGTGTTGGAGTTCTTGGGGGAGGTGGCTCTGAAATTTCAAATCTCTCTCGAGCGCAACAACAGATGTCAGAATAACATTCCCCACTGTCCTTCTTGCCACCATAAATTGTGTATTGACCGAACTTGCATTTGCAGGAAGACCGGTCAATACAAGGTTCACAGTTGAAATAGTTGTACACAAACCTGTTGAGTACGAGTGTGAGTAAAAACATAAAAAAAGTGAAGTTAAAACATAAAAAAAGTGAAGTTAAAATGAGATGTTTACTGAACTGGTTGGATGTCGCCTTCACAGGTTATGTAGAACGGCTGACCCGAGAAGTGAAGGAGACCCTTGAGAATTTGGCTCATTCTTGGGAAAGGGTTCTCTCTGTTTGGAAGTAGTATCCAAGGACGCTTGGCAAAGAACTTGAGAAGAGCTTCTTTCTTTGCTTGCTTTATGTCGTCGTAGGCTGTCCCGTCTGGTATTTGAATTGGAATTCCAGTCGAAGTCTCGAGATTCAAGGCAGCCCTTCCCGTTATCCAACAGTTAACAAGCTTGCCTTTTACATTCTGCCTGAGGAAGTCTTTAACAAGCTCGTTAATTTCAATTAGGTAAATTGCCTCGTCGGTAGGTTCGACCTCGACCATTGCTACTGTCAGTAAAAGTACTGCTACTGTCAGAAAAAGTACTGCTACTGTCAGTAAAAGTACTGCTACTGTCAGAAAAAGTACTGCTACTGTCAGTAAAAGTACTGCTACTGTCAGTAGCAGTACTGCTAGGAGCAGTAAAAAGGAAAATTTGAGAGGGTTTTCGACGATAAAGTACTGCTACTGTCAGTAAAAGTACTGCTACTGTCAGAAAAAGTACTGCTACTGTCAGTAAAAGTACTGCTACTGTCAGAAAAGTACTGCTACTGTCAGTAAAAGTACTGCTACTGTCAGTAGCAGTACTGCTAGTAGCAGAGATTTTTATCGTTGTGGTCCGACGGTTAAGCACAGACGAATGTCCGACGTCCCACCAACCGAGTCCATTCCCAAACCAGAGGAACCTAAAGCACCAGCCCCTGCACCTCAGTTCCAGCAAGTCCCTCCACCAAATTACTACCAATTTCCACCTCAAGGTTACTACCAATTTCCACTACAAGGCTTCCCGAACTACCCTCCTCAGCCTATGCCTTACTTCCCCAACCCTTGGATGTTCCAGCAAGCTCCACCCCAGCAATTCCAATCTCAATCCCAATCGAAGAGAGACCAAGACTTCGAAGAAGGCCTGAACCGCTTACGCAAAGAGTATGCTACAGCTCCTATGGAAGACGACAGGCTTTCAGTCTCTTCCCTAAGGTCGACCAATTCGACTCGTACCACAGATTCGGTTCGTGACCGTGAAGACTACCTCAAGCAGTCTGAGAGACTCTTCATCCTACAATCATTTACAACTGGAGCTCTCAAGAACATGCGCAATTACGAAGGTCAGACACCAGCTGGAGACCGCAAAACAGACGTACTCGCAAGAGCCGTCCAACTGGTCAAGACAAAGACTGAGATAGTCGACTTCATTCTTGCAGCTTGCCCATACAAGTAAAAAAATAAACAATTACGAGTTAAACTTTTTATTCTTTCTTTTCTGAGTTGTTTAGAGCTGGTTTCTCTTGTAGGAACCTTTCGTACTCTTCCATGGTCATGTAATTGCGAATTTGGTACGCAATTCCAGGTTCGTTGTTTTTGAACCTTACGTATGTAACGCTTCCATCCTCCTCAGGGAAGTAAGCTGCTAACATCTGACCAAGTTTTCTCGGTGACTCGGAGCTCATAAAAATGTCACTTTTTAAACGTTAAGTTTTTAGTCTTATTTTACCCTTTGTTTACCCTTTGTTTGTCAATGTAGTATTGGAGTGCAATTTCTCCAAATTCTCTGTGTCGGAGTTCTTCAGCATTTTCCAAGGTGTACTTGGAGAACTCAAAGAAGTTGTCAAGAAGATACTGCCATGCTGCTCTTCTGAGTTCGTCGGTATTTTGGAAGTGTTGCACCTTCGAGTCTTCGGACATGAAAAAATAACACTTTTTCTATTAAACCGTTTTGGCATTTCTCATGAGTGAGTATAGTTCTGCCGAACCATTGGAAGAGAAGAAGTACCCTTGCTGGCAAAAGACAAAAATAGTTGCCTTAGTTGTCATTGCAATTGTACTCGTAATTGAATTCATTGTACTTCTCTTCACGTACATAAAACTCAAGGACGGCATATGCTTTAAGAAGCTACCATCTTACTAAGACTAAACACTTAGATTTTTCAAGCTTGACTTTTTACAATTTGAATTTCCTCATATGCTTGCTTCCCTCGGAAAACCGAGGGAAGAGATTCCGTATGAAAACAGTGAAGAACAGCGAGTAGTTAAAAAACCCCAGTCGCCAAAACTCTATGAAAACAGTGAAGCACAGCGAGACCGACTTCTTTCGGGGTCGCCTTCAAACAAGTAGGGTAGATGAACTCTTTATTTTTACGCTTGACTTTTTACAATTTGAACTTTGTTTGCGTAGATATGAATTCTGAAAGAAGTATGAGGGTCTTGTATGACTTTGTACTTCTCCCATAGTTCATGTCTGTCAAACTTACCTGCCATGGACTCTTTCATAAGTTCCATGAAATCGTCTTCGGACAATCCGGGGAAAAGTATAATGTCAGTAAGTATTCTTTTAACATCCTTACTTAAACTCTTGGCTGTCTGTACACAAATGACAACTGAAATGTTAAAGTGTCTGAGCTTCTTAAGAATTCGACACATATCTTGTTCTCTGTTCTTTAACAAAGGATGAGAGGCGAAATCATCTAAGATAAGAAGACATCTATGAGGGTAAGTCTTCCAATCGTAAGATTGCAATTTCTTCGAAATGTATTCTATCTCTTTCTGTTTGTTTCTGAAGTGTTTCTTCTCTAATATTCTCTGCATTTCCTCATTTGGGTCTTTAAACTTAGAATTTATATACTCATTTATAGCATTATATTTCAAAACTCTTCTTTGGTACTTCTTTATCCAATCTAACAACTCAGTATCCTTTATACATACTAACTTAGACTTCTTTATAATATCTTTGAACGAATTGACGGTTTGGTCAAATTGACCAGAAGTACTACAAATAACAACTAACTCATAGAATGGGTTCTTCTCATCTAGTTCTTGTTGTTGTGCAGCCATTTTAAGATAAGTGAAAGTCTTACCCGACCCAGGTGGTGCAATTAGACCTGTTATACCATTCTGAGCAAATAAGAACTTGTCATGTATAGGTTTTATTGAGCATTTTCTAACTTCCTCTTGTTCTTGTTTAAAAACATTCTCAAATTTCTTGTCAATGTCAGCAAACTTTTTTTCTAACATATTTTTAGAAAAATTAAAATTTTATCTTTTAGAAAATGTCTAGTGATTTCGCTATCTATATTCGAGACAAGCTTTTTGACTCTAAAACTTCTGTCGACCATAAAATCTTACATAGTGTAAACAAGAAAGGTGAATTTGTTCTAAAGTTCTGTTTCTGGGAATATGACAAGAACCATAAAACATTAAGCAGAGCAGTCTTAAGTTTGTCATGACAGACTTGTTGACAGAGATGACGCCTCTTGGAGAGATGAAGTCCAACAAAACTTCTTAGAATGCAAGAAGACAACATGCGCTGTTCTTGAAGATGAAATAGAAAAACAGAATAGATGAGCTATTAAAGGACAAAGAACTTTACATAAATATAGTTGCGCCAAATTTGACATAACTCCACCAGAGAAGAAGAAGAGAGAAAAGAAAGAAAAGAAGAAAAGAAAGTAGAAGAAGAGAAGAAAGAACCAGAGCCAGTTTCAGAGAAGGGGAGATATGACATGTAAAAATAAAAATTTTATTTTTAGAACATTTCTGGGTCAATGTCAATGTTTCTCTTCCTCTTTAGGAGTAAACACTGGCTTAGACTCTAAAATCTTTTTTACCCAACTTACCTTGAACTTCAACTATCTTAGACTCATAATATTCATAGTCGTCTGCTTTCTTTGGTTCATAAGGTATAACAAGTTTGTATGCTTTACCTTCTTCGAGTTTTGAGAACTTTCTGTCAAAATTTTCTTTGACTGTCAACATACCGTCAATGTATAAGTCTTCAAAAGTTGCACCACTTTTTCTAACAACAGCAAACTTCTGGTGCAATGTTCCAAATTTTGTCAAATGTAGACTTATCAAAATTGTAGAAGTAAACATTCAAATATGCGAATGGAGCTAACTTATCTTTGACTTCTGTCATGTACTTATTTACTGAGATGAATTTCGTCATCTTTTCTATCGGATAAAAAAATATTTTTTTAAAAATTTACTCAGAAAAAATTTTCTTTGTATATACACCATTCTGAACATCTAAAAGACTTTTGACATTTGCCAAGAATGTACGTTTAGACGCTGCCATATAACCATATTCTTGACATATTGTTTATACGAATCGTACAATGACCTTTCATCTAATGACACAAAGTCAGTTTCATGCTATGAACAGTTCATATACACTCTTGTTTGCTTCTAACATGTTTGTCTCTCTTCGGTATGTGGAATTTGTCTTGGATTGAACTTAGAAATATCTAATGTCATGAAATATGAAGAACAAGTGGTTGTAAAAGTCAGATGTCAAAGTTTCTGCTAAGTCGTCAAAATATTCTGTATCTTGCATATGAGAATCTGACGTTCTGACAACTACATATCTTCTGTCAGAACTTTCTAACTTCATCGGAACAGCATTGTTTGAAACCATAATGAAGTTTGCAACATTTTCACAAACTCTTTGGTCTTTATACTTTCTTTCAACAACTCCAACTTTTGTCTGTTATAAGACTCTTCAAAGCATCTGAGTTTCAAAACTTTTGTTGTATCTATACTTTGAAGTTATTGCAAACTATAAGTTTCATATTCTCAATTGAAGAGTTAAATTACCGCAGATGTTTTCTAAGTTTGTCATATTAGGGTTCGAATAACCTTCTAATAGTTTGCATAAGATATCTGTAAAGAAAGTATTCTTACCTGTTCCTTGTTTTTCCAATTATAATGAGAGCAGTTTCATTTTTAGCACTTGGATGTTGTAAGATTTTGCAAACCAACATAAGATATACTCATAGACTCTTTCGTTTCCATTGCATATAATTTTCTTTGACATGGTTAACCAAGCTTCTTATAATATTTTCTTTCCATTCTACTTGTTCGTATTTATATCCAGTGAAGATAGAATAGAAGTTTGGAGAAGGTGTATAGAACTTTATACCTCGAACTGAAAAATCTTCTAACTTTGACAATAAGATATCCAAAGCATCTTCTAACATCTTCATTCCAACTTGTACAACTTTTATTTTCTTAAGTTTCTGTCTACATTCTTGTTCAGACACTATTGTGCTCTTGGTTTGTTAAAGACAACATCCATTCTTTCATAACATAACATTCTGGGGCAGAGTCAACATAAATGACTAAACGTTTCAAATTCTCGACTGCTTTGTTTATAGTCTCTAAATGGACACATATTTCTGAATGCTTGGAAGTCATAAAAATCTGAAACATCTATTCTGTACATTTTTATAAAAATAAAAAAAATATTATTTTTTATTCTTGACTTTGTTGTTCCATTTGTTTGCATTTGTTGTTCTTGAGCTATTTGTTGTTGAAGTTGTTTCTTGTAATACAATACTTTCACCAGTTGCATCTTCCAATTCGAAACTTTCTGCCGTCATTGACAAATACATAGGACATAAAAGTTTTACAGGAACAAAGTTTGCGTCAACTAATGTCAACGTTATACTTGCCAAAGTGTTTGAGTTCACTAAGGTTAAAATTCTGCATTCGAATGAACAATAGGCAAACCAGCAGAGAAAGTATTTGTTTATACGCATAAGTATCTTTTGGTCATAAAGTTTCTGTCGACATTCGAATAACACTTTGAACCTAAGTTTGAAACAATATATAAGATTGGTGTGCTTAATGTCAATGGAATAGACATTCCTTGTATGACACCTTTTCCTGTTATAGGAAACTGTTGGTAGTAAAAACCAGAAATAAGTTTTGTATTATAGCTCATATCGTTTATAGTAAACTCAGTCGGACATCCAAACATAATGAAACCTGCTCTAGTTGCAGCACATGTTACACTCGTACGTAAAGTATTAAATAAGTCAACAAAACCTGTTGGTGGTATATCTGAGTAAGTATCTTCAAAGGAGTATTTTTACCATTCACAACAATAAAGTCTTCTGGTGTCAAAAGAGCAAAACAGGCTTTAGTCGTCATTGTGTTTAAGGTTAGTTTACAATATCGTCCTTGAGGACTTTGTAAGTTTGTTGTTATAGAATTATATGACTCAGGTTTTAGTCGTAATAGTATAAACCATTATGTCTTCTGCCATTTATATATATTTAAAAGTTTTTCTGAAAGTGGAGAAGAACTTCATCTAAACTTTCACATGGCGTTTCTTGAAGTTCTCTGTCTAAGAAGTTCAAATATTTTGTAAAGACATAGAACTTTTCCTTTGTCTACACGAACAAACAAAACAGGGTCTTTCATATCGTTCAAAAGTGTGTAAAGTCCTTTACATGAAATAAAGTCTATATTATTTTTCTTCAAACATCTTTCAAGAAGTTTTGACATTTTTACTTAGCAAATAAATTTTAATGAAATGTTGTGGTCGTCAAATATTTTTATAACGTCTGGGAAACTATATTTTAAGTTCAACGTTTCACCTCCTTTCATAACGTATATCTTGTCAATGACATTAATGAAACACCACAGCAACTAATGTCGGGTTCTATTTCTTTGATGTTTATATCGTCTGCCTCTGTCAAAAGTTTCAATAGTTCTTTCAAAACTTCATGAGGTGCGATGACATATGAGTTCACTTTTACAGGGTTGTGTTCGACCAAGTTTAACATTATACTTAAAGCTTGACAAATCTTCTCCTGAGTTTAAGTTTGTCTTTCAGTTGTTGGTAGTCGTTTCGAATATCTGCAACAGAACTTAAGTCTCTGCTAACTTCAGGATATGTTGGTTCTTTTACAGGAACAATTGTTATACCATCTTCGTCTTCGTATGGTTTCCCCACTTCAACATCTCTGTCTTTGACATTGACAACAACACTTTGACTGTTTGTTTGAGTTGGTGAATTTAACTTCACATCTGCCACCGCCATTAAACCTTTTGAAACACTTACGCTTTTATTTTTCGGAAATGACATTTTACTTAGAATAAAAAGATGGATGTATTCGGATATCTCTTCGAATTGAAGCAAAACAAGGTTTATACTCACAAACAATACAAATACATTGACAGAATAGTTCTTTACACAAACAATGGAAAATGTTATAGAATAGCAGTCTTTGCTGAACCTAAATATTTTCATAAAGCAAAGAAAGTTGGTATAACTGAAATGGTGAAAGTTCTTGACGTTGACAAAAATATAACTTCAAAACTGACCGATATTACTAAAGGAAAGTTTATAATACAATATTATGTCAAAACTGGCGTACTGTCAATATTTGACGGAGAGAAGTCAGTTCAAGAACAACTTACTGACCTGCTGCCAAAATCTGCTCGATGGAAGCTGTCGTTATGCCAATCTGAGGAGCCCCAGCAGGTTTCATCGAACGAATCTTCAAAAGAGCATCTTCCGTGAAAAGTGCTATTGGTTTTGTAAACTTCTTTGCTTTCAATTCATCTGGACCGTCTCTGTCACCAGTATATTGTATTTGTACAGTACCAACAGTTGAAATACCACCCATAAAGTCTTCTGAGTCAGCAAATGGAATGCCAAGCCAAAAGTTTGAACGGTCTCCATTTGTATATTGAGTTTTTTGACCTCCTGTATGAGTCCATACTTTCACATATGGCATAATAGAACTTTGCATTTCAGGGTTAATGGTCGTTGTGAAGTTGTTGTTAAAGTTCATAGCATCTAATGTCAAGTTGTATGACCTCATATCCTCAACTGTAGAATATTCTTCTCTTGGATAATATTTGCCATCTATGTTTATATGATATTTAATACCAGGGTTGTAGAAACAAGAATAGTCATTTATAGTTCGTCTGAACAGTACAAACATAGTATCTGCATGTTTCATTGCAGTTGTTAAAGCAATATCTGTTCTTGCACCTGGGTCAGCACTTTGGTTTCCAACTTCACCTGCAAAGTCTTTGACAGATATTTGGTGTATAGGGAACATAAGTGGAACTGCAATATATTTGGCAGCTAAAGCATTTGAAATATCTGGGTCCAACATATAAACGGCAAGTCTGCTTTCTATTCTCTTGCATTCAAACTTTTCGCATGTGAACTTAACTGGGTCCCAAGCAGTTCCAGCAGCATTGAAATAATAGTTTACTTCAGTGTTGAGGTTTGAGAAACCAAAGTCTAAGTCAACTTTGTCTTTGCAAAAGTCGGCGAATGACGTTTGATTTGTTCCCTTTACGTCTGTAATAGTGAATGGGTCTTGTGTTGGTGCAATGACTAAGTTATTTTGCTTGGAGTAAGTTCAATAGAAATTTTTCCTGCCCAGTTTGGCAAGTATCTTAAAAACCTGAAGATGAGGAAAGATGACAAAGGAACTCTAAGTTTCAGTTTTACTTTGGTTACTGCTGCTGCAGTTTGTTCAGAAAGGTTAACATAAACTCCTGGAACGTTAGGGTCAAGTCTTCTTATTTTCTCAATAGTTGCATACTGGTCTGTTTGTTCTCTAGCTTGTGGTTGTACTGAGTTTCTCAAAGCGAACCATTCATAGTTTGCCCATGTTACTGTTTGAACTAAGTCAGAGTTAGAATATATCTTATATCCCATGAAAACTTCTGGAGCATATTGGTATCCGACATAGAAAATTCCATTGCAACCTTTCTTGTCAGACAACTTGGCAGAAGGTTTTATTTCAATGTCTTGTTCCACGTATAAGAATGAGTTGTCAATAGAAATAATATGAAACCTGTCGCAAGCAATATCTACTGTTGTTGAAGAACCTTCTCCAAACTCACCTACGTTTCCATAAGAAACAGCAGTTGTATATTCGTAAGTTCCAGGAACTATTTCTGACCTTCTAATGGCATTGTCGCATTCGTTATACCATTCGGAAACATTTCCGTTCATGGCATCCAAAACTGTTGGCGTTATATTCTGAGCGGCGTACATTTCATATGGGTAAAAATATAGAATAGTTGGATTTATATATCATAATAGAACCCATTCGGACCAAGCTTTACTTTCTTCCTGACTGAGTTTTGTTGCATCTTTGCATCATGTTCACCTAGTATGTTGTAAATTTCCCATGTCCTTTTTGCCTTTGGGCTCTGGTCGCCCATCTCAGGTAACCTATATCCTAGAAAGATTTTGTTATAGTTTGTATTTGAGTCGTCGCTTATTGTTTGCATGACTCTTTCCTGAGTTTCCGGTTCAAGCTCTTCAAACAGAGCTTGTCCATATGGAATAAGCTCGTTTCCAAATATATGTTTTTGTAGCCATTCTGGTTTTCTTTCCATGTAACCAATAATATCTTTTGTGAATGGGAAAGCTTTTACCCAATGTTCCAGTCTTGCGTC
Source organism: Trichomonas vaginalis G3 (assembly GCF_026262505.1). NCBI lineage: Eukaryota > Parabasalia > Trichomonadida > Trichomonadidae > Trichomonas > Trichomonas vaginalis. Next base: position 16,147,033 of record NC_067204.1, on the reverse strand, counting down.
ATTTATTTCTGTAGTTGGTTTTATTTTGTCAAGGAACATGTTTTTCAATACTAACATTTCATTTGGTACTGTCCATTTGAGTTTTCTTAAATATTCATCCCTTCTCTGTTCATTGTCTGCAAAGTAAGTTTTTATGACATTTGCAAACTTTCGTTTGCAAGGTCATGTACAATAGGTTCTCTTCCTTCTCTCTCCCTAACTCTCTTTCTAAACTCTTCACCAAATATACCATCTCTATGGTTCTGTGTAGTTCTTTGAGATAAATGTTTTAGAACGTCAGGTGTTATATTTCCATCAGCCATGTTCATTTCATACTGGTCCAAAATATCTGCATGTTTCATATCTTTCAATGGCATTAAAGCCGCGCTGAAAATACCAGCTATATCTGGTTCACCATTCACTTCCATTGCGTCTACAACTTCTTGGAATTGTGGTTGTAAGTTTATGAACCACCTATCCGGATTAGCTTTATGACCCCATCTCATTGTAGTTCCATAGTCTGCAGAAACAAAAGTAGGTTTGTTTCCATATTGGTTAGGTTCTGAATGAACTTTAAACAATGTTTCATTTCTATATGTTTTGTTGAAATTTAACCTTTTATTTTCACCGAGTTCATCCAAAGATTGAACGTTATATGGTCGTAAGTAAAAAGGATTGTTGTATTTGCGTACATTTTCTTTCAGTTCTTCCATTCTTTGCTGAATATTTTCATCTGATGTTGGAGTCTTTTGTATGTCGGCGAACATTTTTCGATATTCTTCTACTATGTCAGCCGAATTTTCCTTAGACTCTTGGAAAGATTCCATATTCTCCGCATACTCTTGTTGAGGGTCAAGATTTTTCGACTGTTCCAAATCTTCATCTGGTTCTGTGAAGTTAGTTTCCAAAGGAGGGACTTGTTCGTTTCCTTCAGGCTCTTCTAGCTGTTGTTGCTGAACTATTTCTTCCATGTCTGGTTGTATCTGAACTTCTTCCTGTGGAGTTTCTTGTACCTCATCTGGTGGCATTTCATATATTCCGAGACCGTTTTTAACAAGTTCCCTATTTAAGTCATCCGCATTCATAAGCCTTTCTTCTTTCGTTCCGTCTATATTTTTTACGCGTTTCATGAAGATAGTTGAATTATCATTTATCTCTGACACAAAATATCTCGGAGTAAATTCATTCATGTCATTTGGATGATATGCTATTAAATCATATCCCTTAGCGAGCTTGTATTTTCCAGGTTTGAAATTATATCCCATTTGGTGCTGAACCATAAAGCTAAATAGGTTCGGGTCAGTATTTCCTTCCTTGAACTTTCTAATAGCTTCTTTATATCTGTCACTAAAGTCAAGAGTATCTGGGTAATCATATTCTTCCTTAAGCATTTTTAAGAATTCTTGGTTTCCTTCTTCTCTACTTCTTTGATGTCCTTGCTCTGTTTGTGCTGGTTGTTGTGCTGGTTGTGGAGGTGGTTGTTGTGCTGGATTTTGAATTGTTGGTTGTTGTGCTGGTTGTGGAGGTGGTTGTTGTGCTGGTTGTGGAGGTGGTTGTTGTGCTGGTTGTTGTTGTTGTGCTGGATTTTGAATTGTTGGTTGTTGTGCTGGTTTTTGTGCATGCCTGTGTCTGTGTCCATGTGACGATGTAAATGTTTTACGTAGTCCTGGTGCAGGTGCTTCTCTTGGAGGGTTTGGTGGTATATAAGTTCCACTAGCTAGTATATAAGTTCCACCAGCTGGTATATAAGTTCCACCAGCTGGCACATATGTTCCATCTGCAGCATAATGTCCTACCTGACTTTTCGTTCTTAAGAAAGCATTTACTAGGTCTTTTTTGGTCTGTTGTAACTCTTTTTCTTGACTTTCCACAACAGTTGCTCTAACGGCGTCATAGGCACTTTGAACTGCCTGTCTCGTTGCTGCATCTGTTATTTTCGTCATATTTTGTGCTACTTCTCTTAACTCTTTGTCGAAACCTTCAGACTTCAGTTTCTTTCCAGATGAGAAGTCGTTCACTTGTTTCACCTTACTATGAAGAGCTTCGAAGGCATTCTTAAAGTCAGCATTCATTAAAGCTTCATTTGAACTGTCTTCATCCGCTTGTATTTTTGTCCTTATTGACCCTATAAGTTGGGCTGCTTTAGCGTTGGCTTGGGCATCTAACCAGTCATTATTAGCTTTTATATATTCTGCGCTTTTCATTGCCTTTTGCATGGCTGCGTCGTTATTTTTACTTTCTTGTGCTAAGTTTTCATACTGTACGGTTTGGTTTTGCAACTGTAAAAGTTTTTCTGCCTTTACGTTTGCTTCAACTTCTTTTTTATACTCATCGCTATCCATATATGTCTTCAGGGCTTTTTGTTTTATCTCTTCATCTTTCAGTACTTTATATTGAGTAGTATGGTTTTTCAAATTTATAACATCTTGTTCCATTTTTGCTACTTCTGCTGCTTTTTCTGACACTTTTTTCGCATATTCCTCTGTACTTAGTTCTTTCAGTTGTTCTTCTTTCTTCTTTTTCTCTACGTTAACTCATTGAGTTTCTTTGTGTTGTCTGTCATATTCTAGTTTCTTTTCGTTTTCACTTATTTGTTTCTGTATGTCTATGTTTGACTTTTTGACATCTGTTATTTGATTTTTGAGTGAACTCAAATTCATTTGACTTTGAGGGTTATAAGCTGTTCCGTCTGCAGCTCCACCATAGCCTGCCATTTTCGCTAAAAGTGCGCTCTTAAACCTCCACTCTGTGCACCAATAACTCGGTTTAAAAGCATAGGGTTGCTTGACATTTGTTGCAACATAGTGGGGTCATTCATCATTTGTTGTTGCAACTGTTGTTGTGGTGTCAGTTTTACTATTGGATGTTTCAATGCTCCTTCCTCTTACGTATATTCTTACGTAGCTTACGTGGCATTTTAAGTGAAGTTAAAAAGCGATTTTTGACAGATGTTTATATGACACTTTTTGTTCAGCACAAAAAACTACTCGGTCAAAGTGTTGTCAGTTTTGTAAAATAACCGTCCTATCTCATTCTATAAGGGGGAAAAGGCTTCTCAAAGTATACTTCCTTGGAACGCCTGTAACTTTTCCTGTAGCGACGATAGACCATTATTTGTCCGGACAAAGTTATACTATTTTGAGTGCTCTACAAAAAAGTCAACGGCGACGACTCTCAAAAACCGTTGTGTAAAAAGTTTTATCGTTGGACAAAAAAGTATATAGAAAAACAAAACGTTTATAGTTCATTCAATATTTGAGATGGAACGGTTTTCCAACGGTAACTATTAAATAAAATAAAAAAATAGAGGGGGTTACCGTTGACGAAAACGGTTTATTTTAAACTTTTCTATGAGTAGTCCGAAAAAAAAAGTTCATTTTTTGTCTAATGGAAGGAAGAAAAAGTGTCGCAAACAATTCAAACATTAACAATTCTCAACCGCTAACCAAAGCCAAAGCCCCACAACCTCCAAGAACCGGCACAGCGGTTAGAATAACCGCCAAAAGGTCTAACAGCGAATTAAGAGAAATTCTTCAACAAATTTGCTCTAAATATCTCAAAGACGCCGAAGAAAACACACAACCAGACGCTACATACAATACTCAGTTCTGTGAAGTTCTGAACAAAGCAATTACTAGTTCAATTGAACTTACTAAGACAATTCCAAGTCCAATTGAGCTTAGCGATGTCTTAGTTCAGTATTTTCCAACATTTACTAAGCCTTATAATGTTGAGAACTTTATACCAAGTTCGTCAAAATCTTCCTCGTTCCATCCAACGGTCATTCGACAAGAGAATTGCCGAATTTCAAGTCTTTAGTTACGGATATGACAAGATGAATACGAGGACGAGTTCGGAGACAACTGTACAAAATGGTTTGAATGTTATACGACAACACAATTTGAATTCGACTTTCTCGAATTCAACGCAGCAACCATTCATATCATTGCTCTTTACCTTTCGAAGAAAACAAGACCTCGCAGATGGAGATGTTGTTACTGTCGTCATGAAAACTCCTGAACAATTCGGAAAAAAGAAGTCTCTAATTGCCAAATTCGTTCCAGGACATCAGCTTTTCCAACGCACAGAAGTCTTCTGTATTCCTGGAACGAAGTTCTTTGTCAGGAGCGAACTCAAAGAAAGATATAATGTGTCATTCAATTACACATTATATAATGTTTTCGACCCAGAAGAAGACTTCTTCCCAGAAGCAATGGAGGAAGAAGAAGAGGAGGAGGAAATACAAGACTCAATCCAAGAAGAGTCCTCCGAATTCACACCCGAAGACTAACAATTTTCCGAATAAAAACTTAATTTATACTAAACATCTTCAGGGCTAGAAGGGGCGCAGCCCCTGGAAGCCCCATTCCCTTTTTTTTTTTTTTTTTTTTTTATATTTAATAAAGATTCTATTTTTCATATTAAATTTCAAAAATGAGGGGGTTCGGAATCGTCCACAAATTTCCGAAAGGGTTTTTGCCAGTTTTGAATCCGCTTATTTTTATCGTCCAAAATTATAATAAATATAATTTTCGATAAGTATTGAATATTCCTTCAAAAAAATTATTTTTCGGATTTTATTCCGTAACAAGGAAATTGTTTATTTTGAGGTCAGGTCAGGTGAGTGGGGCTTCCAGGCGCGTTGCGCCCTCTAGCCCCTAAGAAATTTTGCCCAAGACCCAAGAGGAGGACCGAACCCCAGCCGACCAGCCGGTGACAAAACCAAAACCGTTGTTATTTACATCATATTAATAGTGTCACTTTTTATGTCACTTTTTAAAATATCACTTTTATGTCACTTTTCACAAATTATATATGTTTTCATGTTTTGTCACTTTTCTGTCACTTTTCGGGTAAAAACATTTTTATTATTATATATAAATGAATTTTACAAAACCACCGTTACCGTTCTTTGGAAATAAGAGTAGATGTAAAGATATTATATTGAGAGAACTTAAGAAACTACCGAATGGTCTAACATTTGTAGATTTGTTCGGTGGAAGTTTCTATATATCCCATTTATGTCATACAATATTCCCAGACTCAAAGATTATATGCAATGACTTCGACAACTATATGGACCGTCTCAAACATATTCCAGACACAAACAATATATTGACTGAGTTAAAAGAAAAGTTACCTATAGGTAAGATGGAACGTATACCATTAGATAAGAAAAATATTGTGAGAGAGGTTTTGAAAAAAGCAGAATATATAGACTGGGATAGTATATCTGCTAGATTATTATATAGTGGTGCTATAAGAGTTCATGACATTGAAACACTTATGTCAAAAGTTTTATATCTTAACTATACAAATGTTTTCAAAGAGGACATAGAAAAATATATTGAGGGTATAGAGTTTGTGAGATGTCATTGGACAGAGTTGTATGAAAAATATAAAGACAAGGAAAATGTTTTCTTTATAGTGGACCCGCCGTTCTATAACACATGGGATTTTCAATACCAAGTTGACTGGACTTTGAGAAGCCTTTTTCCCTTATAGAATGAGATAGGACGGTTATTTTACAAAACTGACAACACTTTGACCGAGTAGTTTTTTGTGCTGAACAAAAAGTGTCATATAAACATCTGTCAAAAACCGTTTTTTAACTTCACTTAAAATGCCGCGTAAGCTACGTAAGAAATACGTAAGAGGAAGGGAGCATTGAAACATCCAATAGTAAAACTGACACCACAACAACAGTTGCAACAACAAATGATGAATGACCCCACTATGTTGCAACAAATGTCAAGCAACCCTATGCTTTTAAACCGAGTTATTGGTGCACAGAGTGGAGGTTTAAGAGCGGCACTTTTAGCGAAAATGGCAGGCTATGGTGGAGCTGCAGACGGAACAGCTTATAACCCTCAAAGTCAAATGAATTTGAGTTCACTCAAAAATCAAATAACAGATGTCAAAAAGTCAAACATAGACATACAGAAACAAATAAGTGAAAACGAAAAGAAACTAGAATATGACAGACACACAAAGAAACTCAATGAGTTAAACGTAGAGAAAAAGAAGAAAGAAGAACAACTGAAAGAACTAAGTACAGAGGAATATGCGAAAAAAGTGTCAGAAAAAGCAGCAGAAGTAGCAAAAATGGAACAAGATGTTATAAATTTGAAAAACCATACTACTCAATATAAAGTACTGAAAGATGAAGAGATAAAACAAAAAGCCCTGAAGACATATATGGATAGCGATGAGTATAAAAAAGAAGTTGAAGCAAACGTAAAGGCAGAAAAACTTTTACAGTTGCAAAACCAAACCGTACAGTATGAAAACTTAGCACAAGAAAGTAAAAATAACGACGCAGCCATGCAAAAGGCAATGAAAAGCGCAGAATATATAAAAGCTAATAATGACTGGTTAGATGCCCAAGCCAACGCTAAAGCAGCCCAACTTATAGGGTCAATAAGGACAAAAATACAAGCGGATGAAGACAGTTCAAATGAAGCTTTAATGAATGCTGACTTTAAGAATGCCTTCGAAGCTCTTCATAGTAAGGTGAAACAAGTGAACGACTTCTCATCTGGAAAGAAACTGAAGTCTGAAGGTTTCGACAAAGAGTTAAGAGAAGTAGCACAAAATATGACGAAAATAACAGATGCAGCAACGAGACAGGCAGTTCAAAGTGCCTATGACGCCGTTAGAGCAACTGTTGTGGAAAGTCAAGAAAAAGAGTTACAACAGACCAAAAAAGACCTAGTAAATGCTTTCTTAAGAACGAAAAGTCAGGTAGGACATTATGCTGCAGATGGAACATATGTGCCAGCTGGTGGAACTTATATACCAGCTGGTGGAACTTATATACTAGCTAGTGGAACTTATATACCACCAAACCCTCCAAGAGAAGCACCTGCACCGGGACTACCTAAAACATTTACATCGTCACATGGACACAGACACAGGCATGCACCAAAACCAGCACAACAACCACAACCAGCACAACAACAACCAACAGTTCAAAACCCTGCACAACAACAACCAAAACCAGCACAGCAACAACAACCAGCACAACAACAACCAAAACCAACAGTTCAAAATCCAGCACCACAACAACAACCAAAACCAACAGTTCAAAATCCAGCACCACAACCAACAGTTCAAAATCCAACACAACAACAAACAGTTCAAAATCCAACACAACAACCAACAGTTCAAAATCCAGCACCACAACAACAAACAGAGCAAGGACATAAAAGAAGTAGAGAAAAAGGAAACCAAGAATTCTTAAAAATGCTTAAGGAAGATTATGGTTACCCAGATACTCTTGACTTTAGTGACAGATATAAAGAAGCTATTAGAAAGTTCAAGGAAGGAAATACAGACCCGAACCTATTTAGCTTTATGGTTCAGCATCAAATGGGATATAATCTCAAACCTGGAAAATACAAGCTCGCTAAGGGATATGATTTAATAGCATATCATCCAAATGACATGACTGAATTTACTCCGAGATATTTGATGTCAGAGATAAATGATAATTCAACTATCTTCATGAAACGCGTAAAAAATAGAGACGGAACGAAAGAAGAAAGGTTTATGAATGCGGATGACTTAGAAAGGGAATTTGTTAAAAACGGTCTCGGAATATATGAAATGCCACCAGATGAGGTACAAGAAACTCCACAGGAAGAAGTTCAGATACAACCAGACATGGAAGAAATAGTTCAGCAACAACAGCTAGAAGAGCCAGAAGGAAACGAACAAATCCCTCCTTTGGAAACTAACTTCACAGAACTAGATGAAGATTTGGAACAGCCGAAAAATCTTGACCCTCAACAAGTGTATGCGGAGAATATGGAATCTTTCCAAGAGTCTAAGAAAAATTCGGCTGACATAGTAGAAGAATATCGAAAAATGTTCACCGACATACAAAAGACTCCAACATCAGATGAAAATATTCAGCATAGAATGGAAGTACTGAAAGATAATGTACGCAAATACAATAATCCTTTTTACTTACGACCATATAACGTTCAATCTTTGGCTGAACTCGGTGAAAATAAAAGGTTAAATTTCAACAAAACATATAGAAATGAAACATTGTTTAAAGTTCATTCAGAACCTAACCAATATGGAAACAAACCTACTTTTGTTTCTGCAGACTATGGAACTACAATGAGATGGGGCCATAAAGCTAATCCGGATAGGTGGTTCATAAACTTACAAACCACAATTCCAAGAAGTTGTAGACGCAATGGAAGTGAATGGTGAACCAGATATAGCCGGTATTTTCAGCGCGGCTTTAATGCCATTGAAAGATATGAAACATGCAGATATTTTGGACCAGTATGAAATGAACATGGCTGAGGGAATATAACACCTGACGTTCTAGAACATTTATCTCAAAGAACTACACAGAACCATAGAGATGGTATATTTGGTGAAGAGTTTAGAAAGAGAGTTAGGGAGAGAGAAGGAAGAGAACCTATTGTACATGACCTTGCAAACGAAAGTTTACAAAATGTCATAAAACTTACTTTGCAGACAATGAACCGAGAAGGGATGAATATTTAAGAAAACTCAAATGGACAGTACCAAATGAAATGTTAGTATTGAAAAACATGTTCCATGACAAAATAAAACCAACACTACAGAAATAAATGACGCAAGACTGAAACGTTGGGTAAAAGCTTTCCCTTCACAAAAGATATTTTATTGGTAACATGGAAAGAAAACCAGAATGGCTACAAAACATATATTTGGAAACGAGCTTATTCCATATGGACAAGCTCTGTTTGAAGAGCTTGAACCGGAAACTCAGGAAAGAGTCATGCAAACAATAAACGAAGACTCAAATACAAACTATGACAAAATCTTTCTAGGATATAGGTTACCTGAGATGGGCGACCAGAGCCCAAAGGCCAAAAGGACATGGGAAATTTACAACATACTAGGTGAACATGAGGCAAAGATGCAACAACTTAAAGCAGAGGGCAAGTTACCAAAAGCGACACCAAAGAAGAAGAGAAGAGTAGAACAAAGTGAAAGTAGTGATGAAGTAACTTCATCTAGTGAAAGTAGTGGCAATGAAGGAAAAAGAAGAGTTAAAGATTCAGTTAAAAAGTCAGCCAGGAAGAAAGTAAAGCTTGGTCCGAATGGGTTCTATTATGACACATAAATCCAACTATTCTATATTTTTACCCATATGAAATGTACGCCGCTCAGAATATTACGCCAACAGTTTTGGATGCCATGAACGGAAATGTTTCCGAATGGTATAACGAATGCGACAATGCCATTAGAAGGTCAGAAATAGTTCCTGGAACTTACGAATATACAACTGCTGTTTCTTATGGAAATGTAGGTGAGTTTGGTGAAGGTTCTTCAACAACAGTAGATATTGCATGCGACAGGTTTCATATTATTTCTATTGACAACTCATTCTTATACGTGGAACAAGACATTGAAATAAAACCTTCTGCCAAGTTGTCTGACAAGAAAGGTTGCAATGGAATTTTCTATGTCGGATACCAATATGCTCCAGAAGTTTTCATGGGATATAAGATATATTCTAACTCTGACTTAGTTCAAACAGTAACATGGGCAAACTATGAATGGTTCGCTTTGAGAAACTCAGTACAACCACAAGCTAGAGAACAAACAGACCAGTATGCAAATATTGAAAAAATAAGAAGACTTGACCCTAACGTTCCAGGAGTTTATGTTAACCTTTCTGGTTCAGATGGAAATGCTGCCACTAAAGTAAAACTGAAACTTAGAGTTCCTTTGTCATCTTTCCTCATCTTCAGGTTTTTAAGATACTTGCCAAACTGGGCAGGAAAAATTTCTATCGAACTTACTCCAAGCAAAAATAACTTAGTCATTGCACCAACACAAGACCCATTCACTATTACAGACGTAAAGGGAACAAATCAAACATCATTCGCCGAATTTTGCAAAGACAAAGTTGACTTAGACTTTGGTTTCTCAAACTTCAACAATGAAGTAAACTATTATTTCAATGCTGCTGGAGATGCTTGGGACCCAGTTAAGTTTACATGCGAAAAATTTGAATGCAAGAGAATAGAAAGCAGACTTGCAGTCTATATGTTGGACCCAGATATTTCAAATGCTTTAGCTGCCAAATATATTGCAGTTCCACTTATGTTCCCTATACACCAAATATCTGTCAAAGACTTTGCAGGTGAAGTTGGAAACCAAAATCCAGGAGCCGCAGGTGCAAGAACAGATATTGCTTTAACAACTGCAATGAAACATGCAGATACTATGTTTGTGCTGTTCAGACGAACTATAAATGACTATTCTTGTTTCTACAACCCTGGTATTAAATATCATATAAACATAGATGGCAAATATTATCCAAGAGAAGAATATTCCACAGTTGAAGATATGAGGTCATACAACTTGACATTAGATGCTATGAACTTTAACAACAACTTCACAACAACCATTAACCCTGAGATGCAAAGTTCTATTATGCCATATGTAAAACTATGGACTCATACAGGAGGTCAAAAAACTCAATATACAAATGGAGACCGTTCAAACTTTTGGCTTGGCATTCCATTTGCTGACTCAGAAGACTTTATGGGTGGTATTTCAACTGTTGGTACAGTTCAAATACAATATACTGGTGACAGAGACGGTCCAGATGAATTGAGAGCAAAGAAGTTTACAAAACCAATAGCACTTTTCACGGAAGATGCTCTTTTGAAGATTCGTTCGATGAAACCTGCTGGGCTCCTCAGATTGGCATAACGACTGCTTCCATCGAGCAGATTTTGGCAGCAGGTCAGTAAGTTGTTCTTTGACACTTTTCTCACCATCGTAAATAGTTATGACACCTGTTTTGACATAATATTGTATTATAAACTTACCTTTAGAAATATCGGTCAGTTTTGTTGTTATATTTTTGTCAACGTCAAGAACTTTCACCATTTCAGTTATACCAACTTTCTTTGCTTTATGAAAATATTTAGGTTCAGCAAATATTGCTATTCTATAACATTTACCATTGTTTGTATAAAGAACTATTCTGTCAATGTATTTGTATTGTTTGTGTGTGTAAACTTTGTTTTGCTTCAATTCAAAGAGATATCCGAATACGTCCATCTTTTTATTCTAAGTAAAATGTCATTTCCGAAAAATAGAAGCGTAAGTGTTTCAAAAGGTTTAATGGCGGTGGCAGATGTGAAGTTAAATTCACCAACTCAAACCAACAGTCAAAGTGTTATTGTCAATGTCAAAGACAGAGATGTTGAAGTGGGGAAACCATACGAAGACGAAGATGGTATAACAATTGTTCCTGTAAAAGAACAACCAACATATCCTGAAGTTAACAGAGACTTAAGTTCTGTTGCAGATATTCGAAACGACTACCAACAACTGAAAGACAACTTCAAACTCAGGAGAAGATTTGTCAAGCTTTAAGTATAATGTTAAACTTGGTCGAACACAACCCTGTAAAAGTGAACTCATATGTCATTGCACCTCATGGAGTTTTTGAAAGAACTATTGAAACTTTTGACAGAGGCAGACGATATAAACATCAAAGAAATAGAACCGACATTAGTTGCTGTGGTGTTTCATATAATGTCATTGACAAGATATACGTTATGAAAGGAGGTGAAACGTTGAACTTAAAAATATGTTTCCCAGACGTTTATAAAAATATTTGAGACGACCACATTTCATTAAATTTATTTGCTAAGTAAATGGCAGAAGACATAATGGTTTATACTATTACGACTAAAAACCCTGAGTCATATAATTCTATAAACAAACTTACAAGTCCTCAAGGACGATATTGTAAACTAACCTTAAACACATGACGACTAAAGCCTGTTTTGCTCTTTTGACACCAGAAGACTTTATTGTTGTGAATGGTAAAAAATACTCCTTTGAAGATACTTATTCAGATATACCACCAACAGGTTTTGTTGACTTATTTAATACTTTAAGGACGGGTGTAACATGTGCTGCAACTAGAGCAGGTTTCATTATGTTTGGATGTCCGACTGAGTTTACTATAAACGATATGAGCTATAATACAAAACTTATTTCTGGTTTTTACTACCAACAGTTTCCTATAACAGGAAAAGGTGTCATACAAGGAATGTCTATTCCATTGACATTAAGCACACCAATCTTATATATTGTTTCAAACTTAGGTTCAAAGTGTTATTCGAATGCCGACAGAAACTATTATGACCAAAAGATACTTATGCGTATAAACAATACTTTCTCTGCTGGTTTGCCTATTGTTCATTCGAATGCAGAATTTTCAACCTTAGTGAACTCAAACACTTTGGCAAGTATAACGTTGACATTAGTTGACGCAAACTTTGTTCCTGTAAAACTTTTATGTCCTATGTATTTGTCAATGACGGCAGAAAGTTTCGAATTGGAAGATGCAACCGGTGAAAGTATTGTATTACAAGAACAACTTCAACAACAAATATCTCAAGAACAACAAATGCAACAAATGGAACAACAAAGTCAAGAATAAAAAAATAATATTTTTTTTATTTTTATAAAAATGTACAGAATAGATGTTTCAGATTTTTATGACTTCCAAGCATTCAGAAATATGTGTCCATTTCGAGACTATAACAAAGCAGTCGAGAATTTGAAACGTTTAGTCATTTATGTCGACTCTGCCCCAGAATGTTATGTTATGAAAGAATGGGATGTAGTCTTTAACAAACCTAAAGCGACAATAGTTTCAGAACAAGAATGTAGACAGAAACTTAAGAAAATAAAAGTCGTACAAGTTGGCATGAAGATGTTAGATGCTTGGGATATCTTATTGTCAAAGTTAGAAGATTTTTCAGTTCGAGGTATAAAGTTTTATACACCTTCTCCAAACTTCTATTCTATCTTCGCTGGATATAAATATGAACAAGTAGAATGGAAAGAAAATATTATAGAAGCTTGGTTAGACCATGTCAAAGAAATTATATGCAATGGAAACGAAAAGGTTTATGAGTATATCTTATGTTGGTTTGCAAACATCTTACAACATCCAAGTGCTAAGAATGAAACTGCTCTCATTATAATTGGAAAACAAGGAACAGGTAAGAACACATTCTTTACAGATATCTTATGCAAACTGTTAGAAGGTTATTCGAACCCTAATATGACAAACTTAGAAAACATCTGTGGTAAATTTAACTCTTCAATTGAGAATATGAAACTTATAGTTTGCAATGAACTTCAAAGTATAGATACAACAAAAGTTTTAAACTCAGATGCTTTGAAGAGTCTTATAACAGACAAAGTTGGAGTTGTTGAAAGAAAGTATAAAGACCAAAGAGTTTGTGAGAATGTTGCAAACTTCATTATGGTTTCAAACAATGCTGTTCCGATGAAGTTAGAAAGTTCCGACAGAAGATATGTAGTTGTCAGAACGTCAGATTCTCATATGCAAGATACTGAATATTTTGACGCTTTGTCAGAATGTTTGACATCTGACTTTTACAACCACTTGTTCTCATATTTCATGACATTAGATATTTCAAAGTTCAACTCAAGACAAATTCCACATACCGAAGAGAGACAAACATTGTTAGAAGCAAACAAGAGTGTTTATGAACTGTTCATATATGAAACTGACTTTGTGTCATTAGATGAAAGGTCTTTATATGATGAATATAAACAAATTGTCAAGAGTATGGTTAATGCCAGCGTCTAAACGAACCTTGGCAATGTCAAAACTCTTTTAGACGTACAGAATGGTGTATATACAAAGAAAAATTTTTCTGAGTAAATTTTAAAAAAATATTTTTTATCCGATAGAAAAAAGATGGCAAAATATATTTCAGTAAACAAGTACATGTCAGGACTTAAAAGAAGAACTAGACCCATTCACATATTTGAATGTTTACTTCTACCATTTTGAAAAGTCTTCATTCAGCAAAGTTTGGAACATCGAACCAGTTAAGTTTGCTATTGTGACTAAAAATGGTGCGAAATTTGAAGACTTAGACATAGAAGGTTTGTTAACAGTCAAAGAAGTAGGACAGAAGGTTGTCAAACCTTAAAGAAGGCAAAGCATACAAACTTGTTATACCTTATGAACCAAAGAAGACAGACGACTATGAATATTATGAGTCTAAAGTTGTGTAAAGTAAAGGGGTAAAAAGATTTTAGAGTCTAAGCCGGTGTTTACTCCTAAAGAGGAAGAGAACATTGACATTGACCCTGAAATGTTCTAAAAATAAAATTTTATTTTTACATGTCAAATTTCTTCTTCGGTGGAACTGGCTCTGGTTCTTTCTTCTCTTCTTCTACTTTCTTTTCTCTCTTCTTCTTTTCTGGTGGAGTTATGTCAAATTTCTCCGAACCATATTTATGTAAAAGTTCTTTGTCCTTTAATAGCTCTTCTATTCTGTTTTCTATTTCATCTTCAAGAACAGCGCATGTGTCTTCTTTGCATTCTAAGAACTTTTGTTGGACTTCATCTTTCCAATCGGCGTCATCTCTGTCAACAAGTCTGTCATTGACGAATTTTAAAACTGCTCTGCTTAATGTTTTATGGTTCTTGTCATATTCCCAGAAACAGAACTTTAGAACAAATTCACCTTTCTTGTTTACACTATGTAAGATTTTATGGTCGACAGATGTTTTGCTGTCAAAAAGTTTGTCACGGACATAGATAGCGAAATCGCTAGACATTTTTTAAAAGATAAAAATTTTAATTTTTCTAAAAATATGTTAGAAAAAAAGTTTGCTGACATTGACAAAAAATTTGAGAATGTTTTAAACAAGAACAAGAGGAAGTTGGAAAATGCTCAGATAAAACCCATACATGACAAGTTCTTATTTGCTCAGAATGGTATAACAGGTCTAATTGCACACCTGGGTCGGTAAGACTTACTTATCTTAAAATGGCTGCACAACAACAAGAACTAGATGAGAAGAACACATTTTATGAGTTGGTTGTTATTTGTAGTACTTCGGGTCAATTTGACAAACCGTCAATTCGTTCAAAGATATTATAAAGAAGTCTAATTAGTATGTATAAAGGATACTGAGTTGTTGTTAGATTGGATAAAGAAGTACCAAAGAAGAGTGTTTTGAAATATAATGCCTATAAATGAGTATATAAATTCTAAGTTTTAAAGACCCAATGAGGAAATGCAGAGAATATTAGAGAAGAAACACTTCAGAAACAAACAGAAAGAGATAGAATACATTTCGAAGAAATTGCAATCTTACGATTGGAAAACGTACCCTCACAGATGTCTTCTTATCTTAGATGATTTCGCCTCTCATCCTTTGTTAAAGAATAGAGAACAAGACATGTGTCGAATTCTCAAGAAGCTCAGACACTTTAACATTTCAGTTGTCATTTGTGTACAGACAGCCAAGAGTTTAAGTAAGGATGTTAAAAGAATACTTACTGACATAATACTTTTCCCCGGATTGTCCGAAGACGATTTCATGGAACTTATGAAAGAGTCCATGGCAGGTAAGTTTGACAGACATGAATTATGGGAGAAGTACAAAGTCATACAAGACCCTCATACTTCTTTCAGAATTCATATCTACGCGAACAAAGTTCAAATTGTAAAAAGTCAAGCTTGAAAAATGTAAGTGTTTAGTCTTAGTAAGATGGTAAATTCTTAAAGCAAATACCATTGCTGAGTTTTATGTACGTGAAGAGAAGTACAATGAATTCAATTACGAGTACAAATGCAATGACAACTAAGGCAACTATTTTTGTCTTTTGCCAGCAAGGGTACTTCTTCTCTTCCAATGGTTCGGCAGAACTATACTCACTCATGAGAAATGCCAAAACGGTTTAATAGAAAAGTGTCATTTTTTCATGTCCGAAGACTCGAAGGTGCAACACTTCCAAAATACCGACGAACTCAGAAGAGCAGCATGGCGGTATGTTCTTGACAACTTCTTTGAGTTCTCCAGGTACACGTTGGAAAATGCTGAAGAACTCCGACACAGAGAATTTGGAGAAATTGCACTCCAATACTACCTTGACAAACAAAGGGTAAAATAAGGCTAAAAACTTAACGTTTAAAAAGTGACATTTTTAATGAGCTCCGAGTCACCGAGAAAACTTGGTCAGATGTTGGCAGCTTACTTCCCTGAGGAGGATGGAAGCGTTACATACATAAGGTTCAAAAACAACGAACCTGGAATTGCGTACCAAATTCGCAATTACATGACCATGGAAGAGTACGAAAGGTTTCTACAAGAGAAACCAGCTCTAAACAACTCAGAAAAGAAAGAATAAAAAGTTTAACTCGTAATTGTTTATTTTTTTACTTGTATGGGCAAGCTGCAAGAATGAAGTCGACTATCTCAGTCTTTGTCTTGACCAGTTGGACTGCTCTTGTAAGCACGTCTGTTTTGCGGTCTCCAGCTGGTGTTTGACCTTCGTAATTGCGCATGTTCTTGAGTGCTCCAACTGTAAATGGTTGTAGGATGAAAAGTCTCTCAGACTGCTTGAGGTAGTCTGAGTGTGGTAGAATTTACGAAAAAGTGACACTTAACCTTAAATTTCCAAACACTATTTTTTGATTGTATTTTGTTATTTATATATGTATATATTTATATTGTTGTAAACAGAAATTCATCAAAAGTGACACCTCAGAAAAGCTAAAATATTGAATTTTTGGAACTTTTGATAGAGCACGTTTTTAAATATTAATTAAAGTAAATGTATATTTGGTAAAGATTCTTTTTAATAAAAAAATAAAATTTTGAAGAAGAACACAAAATCTTCTGAAAAATAATATCACATAAACTCATATTATTTTCTAATATATAACTATTTTATATAAAAATCAAATTCAATGATCTTAAAAGCGAAGGATAAACCTCAAAATTTACGAATATAATGAGTGGGAATATAATGCTTATCTATCATAAAACCATATGAAATATCAATTTTTGCTTTACGCCTAATTTTTGACGACAATTAGCAAAAAATGTTAAATGTTAACACTCAGTCCATTTGAATATGAAAAATAAAATTGACTTTGATTAAATGTTTTTATTTATCATGCAATTCTTCTTGCGACCAAAAGATTTGAATAAAAGTTCAAAAAATAAGATAGCTTAAAAAATAATATACGGTAGTGTTTACTAATAGATGAATAGTATATAAATTCTATTAAAATGGATTTGATCCAAAAAAATATAAAACCAAAAATAATTGTTATAATTTAAATGAAGAAGTAATTTAAAACGATTTTATTTATGATCAAATTTTATATATTTTTTTGGATCAAATCCATTTTAATAGAATTTATATACTATTCATCTATTAGTAAACACTACCGTATATTATTTTTTAAGCTATCTTATTTTTTGAACTTTTATTCAAATCTTTGGTCGCAAGAAGAATTGCATGATAAATAAAACATTTAATCAAAGTCAATTTTATTTTTCATATTCAAATGGACTGAGTGTTAACATTTAACATTTTTTGCTAATTGTCGTCAAAAATTAGGCGTAAAGCAAAAATTGATATTTCATATGGTTTTATGATAGATAAGCATTATATTCCCACTCATTATATTCGTAAATTTTGAGGTTTATCCTTCGCTTTTAAGATCATTGAATTTGATTTTTATATAAAATAGTTATATATTAGAAAAAATATGAGTTTATGTGATATTATTTTTCAGAAGATTTCATTCTATATGCCTATGAAAAGTATTCTCAAAACTAACTTTTTCCTAATTATAATTAAATCTAGAATATTGTATTATGCTTAGTATTATTTCATTTTTCTCATTCAATTTAGAATTTACAAATGTCAAAAAATTGAGAGATGTCACTTTTGATGAATTTCTGTTTATTACAATATATGTATATATTTATATATGTATATATTTATATATGTATATATTTATATATGTATATATTTATATATGTATATATTTATATATGTATATATTTATATATGTATATATTTATATATGTATATATTTATATATGTATATATTTATATATGTATATATTTATATATGTATATATTTATATATGTATATATTTATATATGTATATATTTATATATGTATATATTTATATATGTATATATTTATATATGTATATATTTATATATGTATATATTTATATATGTATATATTTATATATGTATATATTTATATATGTATATATTTATTAGAAACTGCTTCATGCTGTGTTGAGTATTGTTGAATTGGAAACTGCTTCATGCTGCATTGAGTATTGTTGAATAATTTGAAGTAGTGGTTTTTGAAATCAGCACCCCTATGAGAGCGCTGGCGACCGAAACACCACTAGTAAGATTGTGTATTAGAAACTGCTTCATGCTGTGTTGAGTAAGCTTCGATGTCTTTGTAGGATAGCTTTCTGAGAGCGAAACAAGATAGTGTTGAAAAAAAATTTTGAAAATCTGAGAGACTGTGCAAGAGCCAACGACCAAAACACTACCAGTAAGATACAGCAGTAGTAGCTGCTTCATGCTGCATTGAGTATTGTTGAATAATTTGAAGTAGTGGTTTTTGAAATCAGCACCCCTATGAGAGCGCTGGCGACCGAAACACCACTAGTAAGATTGTGTATTAGAAACTGCTTCATGCTGTGTTGAGTAAGCTTCGATATCTTTATCAGACCACCTTTAAATTAACCACTCACATTCTCACTGTGGTCCATCTAAAATTTGTAAGCTTTATGACATAAAATTATATTATATGCAGGATCCCACCTATTACTTGATCTTTTTGGAATAAATGTTTTATAATATTTATCGATTGATTGTAATTTTTTGTATAAAAAAGTTTTTTATTTATATTAAAAATATATTCGGTTAATGATATTATCTTATAATTTGTAAATAAATCTAGTAATAAAATAACTTTAATAGTTGGTGTCACTTTTTCGAAAATTCTGGTTTTTTCTCGTAATTGCGCATGTTCTTGAGTGCTCCAACTGTAAATGGTTGTAGGATGAAAAGTCTCTCAGACTGCTTGAGGTAGTCTTCACGGTCACGAACCGAATCTGTGGTACGAGTCGAATTGGTCGACCTTATGGAAGAGACTGAAAGCCTGTCATCTTCCATAGGGGCTGTGGCATAATCTTTGCGTAAACGGTTCAGACCTTCTTCGAACTCTTGGTCTCTCTTCGATTGGGATTGAGATTGGAATTGCTGGGGTGGAGCTTGCTGGAACAACCAAGGATTAGGAAAGTAAGGCATAGGTTGAGGAGGGTAGTTCGGGAAGCCTTGTGGTGGGTAGTAACCTTGAGGTGGAAATTGGTAGTAATTCGGAGGTACTTGTTGGAACTGAGGTTGCTGAGGAGACTGTTGTGGTTCTGCAGCTTTCGGTTCTTCTGGCTTTGGAAGGCATTCAGGAAGAGGAACGTCAGTCATCTGTTTGTGTCCTGTCGGAAGGAAAATTTTTTCCAGTTGTCGGGAAAAACTTTTCCTGTCGTCGGGAAAAACTTTTTCTGTCGGAAGGAAAATTTTTCTGAAGTTCGACCAAAAAGTTCTCAATTTTCGAAAATTTGAATGGTTTACGGACGGACAACTGGAAGAACTCTTCCTGTCGTCGGGAAAAATTTTTCCCTTTGTCCGGAAAATTTTTTCCAGTTGTCGGGAAAATATTTTCCTGTCGGATGGAAGGACTCGGAATGCCAGAAGGATTTGACGAGGCAATTTACCTCATTGAACTTAACGACTGCGTAAAAGACTACTTGCGCAAGGTAATGAAGCCCAAGGTCAAGTTCACCAGTATTTCTGGAAGGGCTGCATTGAATCTCGAGACTTCGACCGGAATTCCAATTCAAATACCAGACGGGACAGCCTACGACGACATAAAGGACGCCAAAAGAGAAGCTCTTGTTAAGTTCCTAAACAAACGTCCTTGGATAAAAATACCAAACAAGGAGAACCCCCTACCCCATATGAAATTGGCAATTCAGTCTCTCTTACACTTCTCAGGACAGCCATTCTACATAACCTGTGAAGGCGACATTCAGCCAGTTCAGTAAACATATACATGGCACGTTTAGAGTAAAAACATTTTTTTCATTTTTTGAATGAAGCAAGTTAAATTCGTCCCACACCAATCTCAATGGACCGATGAAGAGTTTCAAGCCATGGTTGAAGGCGTTGAGAACGACATAGACGGCGAACTTGAAGGAGCTCAAACCACAATTGCAACCAAAATTGCAGAAGTCAAGGAACAGATAGCTCCACTTAAAGCTACCAAAGCTACTCTTGACCTCATGGATAGTTACCGTTTAGAAGTAAAGAGTGGAATAAGACAATTAAAATTGAAACTTCTAAACTACGAAGCTATACTCCAAAAGTTAGCAGAAATGAGAAGACTTTACCAGAGCTACTTACATGTAAGGGACTTACCTTCAAGCAGTCCGACCAAAGATGAATTTTCTGACATTGTCCCAATTTTGTCCGAAAGTCAGCTCAGATGTTTTGAACTGCTCCCAACATATCCAGAATATGAACGTTTGCCTGAACTCTTCCGCAATCTCAAAAAAACGTTTTTTGGTTCTCATGTTCGAAACTTTTATCGGAAGAGACAACAAACGTTCAGAAGAAGAACAAGATATTATTTTAAACTTGTTGTATGACTTAACCGTCATAACAAGCTTTTTGAAGTAAAACCGTCATTCTCAAACCACTTCATTTTTTCGATGTCCGAACAAGCACCGAAGCCAAACTCAATGGAAGATGTCCTTTCAAGGTTGCCAGACAAGCGCCCAATTCAAATTCAAATTGCCCAATTGAAAGCTCATCTGACAAACACCATTAAGACTCTCCAAAGTAGTCTTATGACAGAGATGAAGGGACTTAAAGGTGAGTTCCTCATGAACCAAGCTTCCAATGAAAAAGTCCTGAACGATTTCGCGGAAACCTTGCGCAATTACGAGAGAGAGAACCGAGACCTTGCCAGACTCATCTACCGTTTCTTCGAAGAGATTGACGCCATCTGGAAGGTACTCGGAAAGGACAGAACATGCAACACCGTACTTCGTGAGTACCAAATTGAAGAAGGAATTGTCGAGGAAGAAGAGAAACACGAAGAAGAGGAAGAGGAAGAAGAGAAATACGAAGAAGAGGAAGTTTGGGCAACCCTTGTTGCCGATGACGCTTACGAAATTTCCCAACCCTACCCATACAAAATCCGCAACAGGGAGACCGGCAAGGTTCTTACCCCAGTTCTCAACAACTTGACGGTTAACCTTCGGAATCGCGGTTCAATTTCCATGGGCAAGCTTGTCGCAATTCAATGGGTTCCAAATCCAGACAAGAAGACGAAGGTCAGACACATTGACGGTGACAAGCTCAACAACCGTAAAGAGAACCTCGAGTGGTTCTAAGAGTAAAAAATTTTATTTTAGGGGGAAACCCCAAGTAAATTTAGGTGTTTATTTGGATAAGTAGGTTAAATTAATGGTAATTTGGAAAATTAGCTCCCGACCTTTGAATTGGGCTCTTTCGTTATCCCAGTTGCGTAGGAGGTCGTCCCAGAGGAGTTGGTAGAATTGCCAATTCAAGGACGATTTGTCCTCCCAGGCATTGAGGATGTACTGCTCGTAGAGTTTCATGACCTCTGCCTTGCACCAGACACCCTCTCCCTTGGAACGTAAGGCTTCTTCGAAGTGCTCGAATGCGATTGGCTGCTTGACCATCCGAAATGACACTTTTTGTCCGTTTGGTCAATGTTCGTGTCTTGTGCCATAGTCGACGAAAATACAGACAAACAGGTTATATATGAGTTTGAGACCAAGAATGGTGTAACTTGACATGTCCGATTCAAAGACTCCGAGGGCGACCATGAAATTAAACGGAAATTAGCTAGGAAGGAATATAAAATGGACTGGTTGCCACCACCTCCACCACCTTTACCTGTTCCTCAAGTAAATAAGCCTTTCCCGTTCCCAAGAATAGTTAGTATGACTAAGTCGTGTACTGAGGCACTGCGCGCCTCCGTACACCACTTAACCTTAAATATTTACAAAACCAGTAACGTATATTTTACAACACAAACGACAACACTAACTTAACCTTAAATATTTACAAACCGCCAACCACTAATGACTTCACTAATGTAAAAAATAAACGTTCTCACTTACAAAAGTATTGCAACTCCTCCCATTGCTGTGCTTCACATAACAGCTCATAATCTTCTGACTCACTTTCTTCTTCATATAGGTCAAAGTCACTGTCAAAATAAATGTTAGTAAGTTTTGACAAATGTAATGAAACACGCTTACCGTTTGTATCGTATGCTTGTATAAACTTTCCATTCTTCATTCCTTCATAAACGCTCAAACTAACTTTACCCTTTCTCCCTCGTATCTGATAGAATGTATTTTCACGAGGAACGAAGAACAAATTCTTGAACTCATGACCGTTGTAGTTTGTTATCTCAATAGTTTTCGTCATTTATATAAAAATAAACTTAAAAAATAATGATATCACCACCCTCACACGTATGAAAACATAGCGCAAAAATAAGTTTAGGGTAGAAGGGTAGATCTACCCTCATTTCTACCCTCATTTCTACCCTCAGCCGCTAAGCGGCGAGACCCAAAGGGTCTTGAATTTTCATGATTTCTTCGTAAATGATTTGTCAAACATGAACGTAAATGTTTTGTCATGATTTCTTCATCGTAATGAGTGTAAATGTTTTGTCAAACATGAGCGTTTATGCTTTGTCATGATTTCATCGTAAATGTTTTGTCAAACATGAACGTAAATGTTTTGTCAAAACTTCATCGTACATGTTTTGTCAAGTCTTCTTCATCGTAATGAACGTATATGCTTTGTCAACATGAGTGTATATGTTTTGTCATGATTTCTTCATCGTAAATGTTTTGTCATGATTTCTTCATCGTAATGAGCGTATATGCTTTGTCAAGACTTCTTCGTATATGTTTTGTCATGATTTCATCGAAACTAAACGTATATGTTTTGTCATGATTTCTTCGTAAATGATTTGTCGAAACTTCTTCATCGTAATGAGCGTATATGTTTTGTCAAACATGAACGTATATGTTTTTGTCATGACTTCTTCATCGTAATGAACGTAAATGACCCAAAAATAATGTTTAGGGTAGATGGTTAGATCTAACCTCATTTCTACCCTCATTTCTACCCTCATTGAATTTTCATGATTTCTTCATCGTAAATGTTTTGTCATGACTTCTTCATCGTAATGAACGTAAATGACCCAAAAATAATGTTTAGGGTAGATGGTTAGATCTAACCTCATTTCTACCCTCATTTCTACCCTCAGCCGCTAAGCGGCGAGACCCAAAGGGTCTTGAATTTTCATACGGAATCTCTTCGTATATGTTTTGTCATGACTTCTTCATCGTAATGAGCGTATATGCTTTGTCAAACATGAGCGTAAATGTTTTGTCAAGACTTCTTCATCGTATATGTTTTGTCAAGGTTTCATCGTATATGCTTTGTCATGATTTCTTCATCGTAATGAGCGTATATGCTTTGTCAAACATGAGCGTAAATGTTTTGTCAAGACTTCTTCATCGTATATGTTTTGTCAAGGTTTCATCGTATATGCTTTGTCAAACATGAACATAAATGTTTTGTCAAACATGAGCGTAAATGTTTTGTCAAACATGAACGTATATGTTTTGTCATAGATTTCATCGTATATGTTTTGTCATAGATTTCATCGTACATGTTTTGTCATGATTTCATCGTACATGTTTTGTCATGATTTCATCGTATATGTTTTGTCAAGATTTCATCGTAATGAGTGTAAATGATTTCATATAATTGCTTACCTCGGAAAACCGAGAGAAGAGATTCCATATGAAAATCGCAAGAATTTGGCTCCTGGTTTGAAATATTATTATGTTCATAGATTTCATCGTATATGTTTTGTCAAACATGAGCGTATATGTTTTGTCATAGATTTCATCGTATATGTTTTGTCATAGATTTCATCGTACATGTTTTGTCATGATTTCATCGAAACTAAACGTATATGCTTTGTCATGATTTCATCGTATATGTTTTGTCAAGATTTCATCGTAATGAGTGTAAATGAACCAAAAATAATGTTTACGTTCATGTTTGACAACAACACAGGAGGAAGGCAGTTATGAATTATTTTTGAAGAACTGAAGGTGTCACTACGTCACCATGTGTCACTCGGTTATTTAATTCATGACATTTTGACAACAACACAGGAAATAAATGTTTACGTAAATGTTTTGTCATGATTTCTTCATCGTAATGAACGTATATGCTTTGTCGAACCTTCACTTTTTTGACGAAGTGCAAATCTTCACTTCGTGTCAAAACTTCATCGTAATGAACGTATATGCTTTGTCGAACCTTCACTTTTTTGACACGAAGTGCAAATCTTCACTTCGTGTCAAAACTTCATCGTAATGAACGTATATGCTTTGTCGAACCTTCACTTTTTTGACGAAGTGCAAATCTTCACTTCGTGTCAAACTTCATCGTATATGCTTTGTCATGATTTCATCGTACATGTTTTGTCATGATTTCATCGTACATGTTTTGTCATGATTTCATCGTATATGTTTTGTCAAGATTTCATCGTAATGAGTGTAAATGAACCAAAAATAATGTTTACGTTCATGTTTGACAACAACACAGGAGGAAGGCAGTTATGAATTATTTTTGAAGAACTGAAGGTGTCACTACGTCACCACGTCACCAGGTTAATTAACTTCTCTTAAAATTACTGACAACATGACATTTAGACAACAGTCGGGGAAATAAACTTCATCGTTTATGCTTTGTCAAACATAAACGTATATGTTTTGTCAAGGTTTCATCGTTTATGCTTTGTCAAACATGAGCGTAAATGTTTTGTCATGATGCAAAAATAATGAGTTCATTTACTCACAATATTTTTGTACAAAATGTAAAGTATGGCGGTTTGAAACCGTCGGGAACCTTCACTTTTTTGACGAAGTGCAATTCTTCACTTCGTGTCAAACTTCATCGTAATGAGTGTAAATGAACCAAAAATAATGTTTTCATTAATGGTTTCAGGTTATTCAATAATTAATTATTTTTGAAGAACTGAAGGTGTCACTATGTCACCATGTGTCACTCGGTTAATTAACTTCTCTGAAAAAATGAGACAACATGACATTTTGACAACAACACAGTGAATAAATGTTTACGTAAATGTTTTGTCATGATTTCATCGTAATGAGTGTAAATGAACCAAAAATAATGTTTACGTTCATGTTTGACAACAACACAGCAGGGGAAGGCAGTTATGAATTATTTTTGAAGAACTGAAGGTGTCACTACGTCACCAGGTCACCAGGTAATTTAACTTCTCTGAAAAAATGAGACAACATGACATTTTGACAACAACACAGGAGGAAGGCAGTTATGAATTATTTTTGAAGAACTGAAGGTGTCACTACGTCACCATGTGTCACTCGGTTAATTAACTTCTCTGAAAAAATGAGACAACATGACATTTTGACAAAACACAGCAGGGGAAGGCAGTTTATGAATTATTTTTGAAGAACTGAAGGTGTCACTACGTCACCATGTCACCAGGTCATTTAACTTCTCTGAAAAATGAGACAACATGACATTTTGACAACAACACAGGAAATAAATGTTTACGTAAATGATTTGTCGAAACTTCTTATCGTAAATGTTTGTCATGATTTCTTCGTTTATGCTTTGTCATGACTTCTTCATCGTAATGAGTGTAAATGTTTTGTCAAACATGAGCGTAAATGTTTTGTCATGATTTCTTCATCGTACATGTTTTGTCAAGACTTCTTCGTACATGTTTTGTCGAAACTTCATCGTACCTGTTTTGTCATGATTTCATCGTAAATGATTTGTCGAAACTTTTTCATTCGTAATGAGTGTAAATGTTTGTCAAACATGAACGTAAATGTTTTGTCAAACATGAACGTAAATGTTTTGTCATGACTTCATCGTATATGTTTTGTCATGATTTCTTCGTTTATGTTTTGTCATGACTTCTTCATATCGTAATGAGTGTAAATGTTTTGTCAAACATGAACGTTTATGTTTTGTCATGATTCTTCATCGTAATGAGTGTAAATGTTTTGTCATGACTTCTTCATCGTAATGAGTGTAAATGTTTTGTCAAACATGAGCGTAAATGATTTGTCAAACATGAGCGTATATGTTTTGTCGAAACTTCTTCGTAAATGTTTTGTCGAAACTTCTTCGTACATGTTTTGTCAAGACTTCTTCGTATATGTTTTGTCATGATTTCATCGAAACTAAACGTATATGTTTTGTCAAGACTTCTTCGTATATGTTTTGTCATGATTTCTTCATCGTACATGTTTTGTCAAAACTTCATCGTATATGTTTTGTCATGATTTCTTCATCGTAAATGTTTTGTCAAGACTTCTTCATCGTAATGAGCGTATATGCTTTGTCATGATTTCATCGTATATGTTTTGTCATGATTTCTTCATCGTACATGTTTTGTCATGATTTCTTCATCGTAATGAGTGTAAATGACCAAAAATAATGTTTAGGGTAGATGGTTAGATCTAACCTCATTTCTACCTCATTTCTACCTCAGCCGCTAAGCGGCGAGACCAAAGGGTCTTGAAATTTTCATGACTTCTTTCATCGTAATGAGCGTATAGCTTTGTCATGATTTCATCGTATATGTTTTGTCAAACATGAGCGTAAATGATTTGTCAAAACTTCATCGTATATGCTTTGTCAAGACTTCTTCATCGTAAGGCGTAAATGTTTTGTCATGATTTCTTCATCGTACATGTTTTGTCGAAACTTCATCGTACATGTTTTGTCGAAACTTCATCGTACATGTTTTGTCATGATTTCTTCATCGTAATGAGCGTATATGCTTTGTCAAACATGAGCGTAAATGATCCAAAAATAATGTTTAGGGTAGATGGTTAGATCTAACCTCATTTCTACCCTCATTTCTA
Organism: Trichomonas vaginalis G3; assembly: GCF_026262505.1. NCBI lineage: Eukaryota > Parabasalia > Trichomonadida > Trichomonadidae > Trichomonas > Trichomonas vaginalis. Next base: position 16,120,123 of record NC_067204.1, on the reverse strand, counting down.
CCCTCAGCCGCTAAGCGGCGAGACCCAAAGGGTCTTGAATTTTCATACGGAATCTCTTCGTAATGTTTTGTCATGATTTATTCATCGTAATGAGTGTAAATGTTTTGTCAAACATGAACGTTAATGTTTACGTTAATGGTTTCGTCGTCAATGGTTTTGTCAAACTTAAACGTATATTCTTTGTCAACATGAACGTAATGTTTTGTCATGATTTCTTCATCGTAATGAGTGTAAATGTTTTGTCATGACTTCTTCATCGTACATGTTTTGTCAAGACTTCTTCATCGTACATGATTTGTTAAAACTTCATCGTACATGTTTTGTCATGACTTCTTCATCGTAATGAACGTAAATGACCCAAAAATAATGTTTAGGGTAGATGGTTAGATCTAACCTCATTTCTACCCTCATTTCTACCCTCATTTCTACCCTCATGAATTTTCATACGGAATCTCTTCGTAAATGTTTTGTCATGATTTCTTCATCGTACATGTTTTGTCATGACTTCTTCATCGTACATGTTTTGTCATGACTTCTTCATCGTAATGAGCGTATATTCTTTGTCAAACATGAGCGTACATGTTTTGTCATGACTTCTTCATCGTAATGAGCGTATATGTTTTGTCAAACATGAGTGTAAATGTTTTGCATGATTTCTTCATCGTAATGAGTGTAAATGATCCAAAAAATAATGTTTAGGGTAGATGGTTAGATCTAACCTCATTTTACCCTCATTTTCTACCCTCATGAATTTTCATACGGAATCTCTTCGTAAATGTTTTGTCAAGACTTCTTCATCGTAATGAGCGTATATTCTTTGTCAAACATGAGTGTAATGATCCAAAAATAATGTTTAGGGTAGATGGTTAGATCTAACCTCATTTCTACCCTCATTTCTACCCTCAGCCGCTAAGCGGCGAGACCCAAAGGGTCTTGAATTTTCATACGGAATCTCTTCGTAAATGTTTTGTCATGATTTATTCATCGTAATGAGTGTAAATGTTTTGTCAAACATGAGCGTAATGATCCAAAAATAATGTTTAGGGTAGATGGTTAGATCTAACCTCATTTCTACCCTCATTTCTACCCTCATTTCTACCTCATGAATTTTCATACGGAATCTCTTCGTAAATGTTTTGTCAAGACTTCTTCATCGTACATGTTTTGTCATGATTCTTCATCGTACATGTTTTGTCGAAACTTCTTCATCGTAATGAGCGTATATTCTTTGTCAAACATGAGTGTAAATGATCCAAAAATAATGTTTAGGGTAGATGGTTAGATCTAACCTCATTTCTACCCTCATTTCTACCCTCATTGAATTTTCATGATTTCTTCATCGTAAATGTTTTGTCATGACTTCTTCATCGTAATGAACGTAAATGACCCAAAAATAATGTTTAGGGTAGATGGTTAGATCTAACCTCATTTCTACCCTCATGAATTTTCATGATTTCTTCATCGTATATGTTTTGTCGAAACTTCTTCATCGTAATGAGCGTATATTCTTTGTCAAACATGAGCGTATATGTTTTGTCATGACTTCTTCATCGTAATGAGCGTATATGTTTTGTCGAAACTTCTTCATCGTAATGAGCGTATATTTTTGTCAAACATGAGCGTATATGTTTTGTCATGACTTCTTCATCGTAATGAGCGTACATGTTTTGTCATGATTTCTTCATCGTAATGAGCGTAAATGATCCAAAAATAATGTTTAGGGTAGATGGTTAGATCTAACCTCATTTCTACCCTCATTTCTACCCTCATGAATTTTCATACGGAATCTCTTCGTAAATGTTTTGTCAAGACTTCTTCATCGTACATGTTTTGTCATGATTTCTTCATCGTACATGTTTTGTCGAAACTTCTTCATCGTAATGAGCGTATATTCTTTGTCAAACATGAGTGTAAATGATCCAAAAATAATGTTTAGGGTAGATGGTTAGATCTAACCTCATTTCTACCCTCATTTCTACCCTCATTTCTACCCTCATGAATTTTCATACGGAATCTCTTCGTAAATGTTTTGTCATGATTTCTTCATCGTAAATGTTTTGTCAAGACTTCTTCATCGTAATGAGTGTAAATGTTTTGTCATGATTTATTCATCGTAATGAGTGTAAATGTTTTGTCAAACATGAGCGTAAATGATCCAAAAATAATGTTTAGGGTAGATGGTTAGATCTAACCTCATTTCTACCCTCATTTCTACCCTCATTTCTACCCTCATGAATTTTCATGATTTCTTCATCGTATATGTTTTGTCGAAACTTCTTCATCGTAATGAGTGTAAATGATCCAAAAATAATGTTTATGTTAGAATGTTAGATCTAACACCTTTTCTAACATGTTTTCTAACATGGAGGATTTCATTAGATATAAATATTCTTCATTCATTTCATTCTATACACAATTTACATCATAGACGATTTAATAGATATAATACTTTACTGTTTCATTAGATATACACATTCTTCCTTCATTTCATTCTATACACAATTTACATCATAGACGATTTAATAGATATAATACTTTACTGTTTCATCTGATATAAACATTCTTCCCTAAACATTATTTTAGTTAAAGTCCATCAAATATTTTTAGGATACTTTCAGCAAATAATATTTATATCTAATGAAATCCTCCATGTTAGAAAACATGTTAGAAAAGGTGTTAGATCTAACATTCTAACATAAACATTATTTTTGGATCATTTACACTCATTACGATGAAGAAGTTTCGACAAAACATATACGATGAAGAAATCATGAAAATTCATGAGGGTAGAAATGAGGGTAGAAATGAGGGTAGAAATGAGGTTAGATCTAACCATCTACCCTAAACATTATTTTTGGATCATTTACGCTCATGTTTGACAAAACATTTACACTCATTACGATGAAGAAGTCTTGACAAAACATTTACGATGAAGAAATCATGACAAAACATTTACGAAGAGATTCCGTATGAAAATTCATGAGGGTAGAAATGAGGGTAGAAATGAGGGTAGAAATGAGGTTAGATCTAACCATCTACCCTAAACATTATTTTTGGATCATTTACACTCATGTTTGACAAAGAATATACGCTCATTACGATGAAGAAGTTTCGACAAAACATGTACGATGAAGAAATCATGACAAAACATGTACGATGAAGAAGTCTTGACAAAACATTTACGAAGAGATTCCGTATGAAAATTCATGAGGGTAGAAATGAGGGTAGAAATGAGGTTAGATCTAACCATCTACCCTAAACATTATTTTTGGATCATTTACGCTCATTACGATGAAGAAATCATGACAAAACATGTACGCTCATTACGATGAAGAAGTCATGACAAAACATATACGCTCATGTTTGACAAAGAATATACGCTCATTACGATGAAGAAGTTTCGACAAAACATATACGCTCATTACGATGAAGAAGTCATGACAAAACATATACGCTCATGTTTGACAAAGAATATACGCTCATTACGATGAAGAAGTTTCGACAAAACATATACGATGAAGAAATCATGAAAATTCATGAGGGTAGAAATGAGGTTAGATCTAACCATCTACCCTAAACATTATTTTTGGGTCATTTACGTTCATTACGATGAAGAAGTCATGACAAAACATTTACGATGAAGAAATCATGAAAATTCAATGAGGGTAGAAATGAGGGTAGAAATGAGGTTAGATCTAACCATCTACCCTAAACATTATTTTTGGATCATTTACACTCATGTTTGACAAAGAATATACGCTCATTACGATGAAGAAGTTTCGACAAAACATGTACGATGAAGAAATCATGACAAAACATGTACGATGAAGAAGTCTTGACAAAACATTTACGAAGAGATTCCGTATGAAAATTCATGAGGGTAGAAATGAGGGTAGAAATGAGGGTAGAAATGAGGTTAGATCTAACCATCTACCCTAAACATTATTTTTGGATCATTTACGCTCATGTTTGACAAAACATTTACACTCATTACGATGAATAAATCATGACAAAACATTTACGAAGAGATTCCGTATGAAAATTCAAGACCCTTTGGGTCTCGCCGCTTAGCGGCTGAGGGTAGAAATGAGGGTAGAAATGAGGTTAGATCTAACCATCTACCCTAAACATTATTTTTGGATCATTTACACTCATGTTTGACAAAGAATATACGCTCATTACGATGAAGAAGTCTTGACAAAACATTTACGAAGAGATTCCGTATGAAAATTCATGAGGTAGAAATGAGGGTAGAAATGAGGGTAGAAATGAGGTTAGATCTAACCATCTACCCTAAACATTATTTTTGGATCATTTACACTCATTACGATGAAGAAATCATGACAAAACATTTACACTCATGTTTGACAAAACATATACGCTCATTACGATGAAGAAGTCATGACAAAACATGTACGCTCATGTTTGACAAAGAATATACGCTCATTACGATGAAGAAGTCATGACAAAACATGTACGATGAAGAAGTCATGACAAAACATGTACGATGAAGAAATCATGACAAAACATTTACGAAGAGATTCCGTATGAAAATTCATGAGGGTAGAAATGAGGGTAGAAATGAGGTTAGATCTAACCATCTACCCTAAACATTATTTTTGGATCATTTACGTTCATTACGATGAAGAAGTCATGACAAAACATGTACGATGAAGAAATCATGACAAAACATATACGATGAAATCATGACAAAGCATATACGCTCATTACGATGAAGAAGTCATGACAAAACATTTACACTCATTACGATGAAGAAATCATGACAAAACATTTACGTTCATGTTTGACAAAGAATATACGTTTAAGTTTGACAAAACCATTGACGACGAAACCATTAACGTAAACATTAACGTTCATGTTTGACAAAACATTTACACTCATTACGATGAATAAATCATGACAAAACATTTACGAAGAGATTCCGTATGAAAATTCAAGACCCTTTGGGTCTCGCCGCTTAGCGGCTGAGGGTAGAAATGAGGGTAGAAATGAGGTTAGATCTAACCATCTACCCTAAACATTATTTTTGGATCATTTACGTTCATTACGATGAAGAAGTCATGACAAAACATGTACGATGAAGTTTTAACAAATCATGTACGATGAAGAAGTCATGACAAAACATTTACACTCATTACGATGAAGAAATCATGACAAAACATTTACGTTCATGTTTGACAAAGAATATACGTTTAAGTTTGACAAAACCATTGACGACGAAACCATTAACGTAAACATTAACGTTCATGTTTGACAAAACATTTACACTCATTACGATGAATAAATCATGACAAAACATTTACGAAGAGATTCCGTATGAAAATTCAAGACCCTTTGGGTCTCGCCGCTTAGCGGCTGAGGGTAGAAATGAGGGTAGAAATGAGGTTAGATCTAACCATCTACCCTAAACATTATTTTTGGATCATTTACGCTCATGTTTGACAAAGCATATACGCTCATTACGATGAAGAAATCATGACAAAACATGTACGATGAAGTTTCGACAAAACATGTACGATGAAGTTTCGACAAAACATGTACGATGAAGAAATCATGACAAAACATTTACGCTCATTACGATGAAGAAGTCTTGACAAAGCATATACGATGAAGTTTTGACAAATCATTTACGCTCATGTTTGACAAAACATATACGATGAAATCATGACAAAGCATATACGCTCATTACGATGAAGAAGTCATGAAAATTCAAGACCCTTTGGGTCTCGCCGCTTAGCGGCTGAGGGTAGAAATGAGGGTAGAAATGAGGTTAGATCTAACCATCTACCCTAAACATTATTTTTGGGTCATTTACACTCATTACGATGAAGAAATCATGACAAAACATGTACGATGAAGAAATCATGACAAAACATATACGATGAAATCATGACAAAGCATATACGCTCATTACGATGAAGAAGTCTTGACAAAACATTTACGATGAAGAAATCATGACAAAACATATACGATGAAGAAATCATGAAAATTCATGAGGGTAGAAATGAGGGTAGAAATGAGGGTAGAAATGAGGTTAGATCTAACCATCTACCCTAAACATTATTTTTGGATCATTTACACTCATGTTTGACAAAGAATATACGCTCATTACGATGAAGAAGTCTTGACAAAACATTTACGAAGAGATTCCGTATGAAAATTCATGAGGGTAGAAATGAGGGTAGAAATGAGGGTAGAAATGAGGTTAGATCTAACCATCTACCCTAAACATTATTTTTGGATCATTTACACTCATTACGATGAAGAAATCATGACAAAACATTTACACTCATGTTTGACAAAACATATACGCTCATTACGATGAAGAAGTCATGACAAAACATGTACGCTCATGTTTGACAAAGAATATACGCTCATTACGATGAAGAAGTCATGACAAAACATGTACGATGAAGAAGTCATGACAAAACATGTACGATGAAGAAATCATGACAAAACATTTACGAAGAGATTCCGTATGAAAATTCATGAGGGTAGAAATGAGGGTAGAAATGAGGGTAGAAATGAGGTTAGATCTAACCATCTACCCTAAACATTATTTTTGGATCATTTACGTTCATTACGATGAAGAAGTCATGACAAAACATGTACGATGAAGTTTTAACAAATCATGTACGATGAAGAAGTCATGACAAAACATTTACACTCATTACGATGAAGAAATCATGACAAAACATTTACGTTCATGTTTGACAAAGAATATACGTTTAAGTTTGACAAAACCATTGACGACGAAACCATTAACGTAAACATTAACGTTCATGTTTGACAAAACATTTACACTCATTACGATGAATAAATCATGACAAAACATTTACGAAGAGATTCCGTATGAAAATTCAAGACCCTTTGGGTCTCGCCGCTTAGCGGCTGAGGGTAGAAATGAGGGTAGAAATGAGGTTAGATCTAACCATCTACCCTAAACATTATTTTTGGATCATTTACGCTCATGTTTGACAAAGCATATACGCTCATTACGATGAAGAAATCATGACAAAACATGTACGATGAAGTTTCGACAAAACATGTACGATGAAGTTTCGACAAAACATGTACGATGAAGAAATCATGACAAAACATTTACGCTCATTACGATGAAGAAGTCTTGACAAAGCATATACGATGAAGTTTTGACAAATCATTTACGCTCATGTTTGACAAAACATATACGATGAAATCATGACAAAGCATATACGCTCATTACGATGAAGAAGTCATGAAAATTCAAGACCCTTTGGGTCTCGCCGCTTAGCGGCTGAGGGTAGAAATGAGGGTAGAAATGAGGTTAGATCTAACCATCTACCCTAAACATTATTTTTGGGTCATTTACACTCATTACGATGAAGAAATCATGACAAAACATGTACGATGAAGAAATCATGACAAAACATATACGATGAAATCATGACAAAGCATATACGCTCATTACGATGAAGAAGTCTTGACAAAACATTTACGATGAAGAAATCATGACAAAACATATACGATGAAGTTTCGACAAAACATGTACGATGAAGAAATCATGACAAAACATATACGAAGAAGTCTTGACAAAACATATACGTTTAGTTTCGATGAAATCATGACAAAACATATACGAAGAAGTCTTGACAAAACATGTACGAAGAAGTTTCGACAAAACATTTACGAAGAAGTTTCGACAAAACATATACGCTCATGTTTGACAAATCATTTACGCTCATGTTTGACAAAACATTTACACTCATTACGATGAAGAAGTCATGACAAAACATTTACACTCATTACGATGAAGAAGTCATGACAAAACATAAACGTTCATGTTTGACAAAACATTTACACTCATTACGATGAAGAAGTCATGACAAAACATAAACGAAGAAATCATGACAAAACATATACGATGAAGTCATGACAAAACATTTACGTTCATGTTTGACAAAACATTTACGTTCATGTTTGACAAAACATTTACACTCATTACGATGAAGAAGTTTCGACAAATCATTTACGATGAAATCATGACAAAACAGGTACGATGAAGTTTCGACAAAACATGTACGAAGAAGTCTTGACAAAACATGTACGATGAAGAAATCATGACAAAACATTTACGCTCATGTTTGACAAAACATTTACACTCATTACGATGAAGAAGTCATGACAAAGCATAAACGAAGAAATCATGACAAAACATTTACGATGAAGAAGTTTCGACAAATCATTTACGTAAACATTTATTTCCTGTGTTGTTGTCAAAATGTCATGTTGTCTCATTTTTCAGAGAAGTTAAATGACCTGGTGACATGGTGACGTAGTGACACCTTCAGTTCTTCAAAAATAATTCATAACTGCCTTCCCCTGCTGTGTTGTTGTCAAAATGTCATGTTGTCTCATTTTTTCAGAGAAGTTAATTAACCGAGTGACACATGGTGACGTAGTGACACCTTCAGTTCTTCAAAAATAATTCATAACTGCCTTCCTCCTGTGTTGTTGTCAAAATGTCATGTTGTCTCATTTTTTCAGAGAAGTTAAATTACCTGGTGACCTGGTGACGTAGTGACACCTTCAGTTCTTCAAAAATAATTCATAACTGCCTTCCCCTGCTGTGTTGTTGTCAAACATGAACGTAAACATTATTTTTGGTTCATTTACACTCATTACGATGAAATCATGACAAAACATTTACGTAAACATTTATTCACTGTGTTGTTGTCAAAATGTCATGTTGTCTCATTTTTTCAGAGAAGTTAATTAACCGAGTGACACATGGTGACATAGTGACACCTTCAGTTCTTCAAAAATAATTAATTATTGAATAACCTGAAACCATTAATGAAAACATTATTTTTGGTTCATTTACACTCATTACGATGAAGTTTGACACGAAGTGAAGAATTGCACTTCGTCAAAAAAGTGAAGGTTCCCGACGGTTTCAAACCGCCATACTTTACATTTTGTACAAAAATATTGTGAGTAAATGAACTCATTATTTTTGCATCATGACAAAACATTTACGCTCATGTTTGACAAAGCATAAACGATGAAACCTTGACAAAACATATACGTTTATGTTTGACAAAGCATAAACGATGAAGTTTATTTCCCGACTGTTGTCTAAATGTCATGTTGTCAGTAATTTTAAGAGAAGTTAATTAACCTGGTGACGTGGTGACGTAGTGACACCTTCAGTTCTTCAAAAATAATTCATAACTGCCTTCCTCCTGTGTTGTTGTCAAACATGAACGTAAACATTATTTTTGGTTCATTTACACTCATTACGATGAAATCTTGACAAAACATATACGATGAAATCATGACAAAACATGTACGATGAAATCATGACAAAACATGTACGATGAAATCATGACAAAGCATATACGATGAAGTTTGACACGAAGTGAAGATTTGCACTTCGTCAAAAAAGTGAAGGTTCGACAAAGCATATACGTTCATTACGATGAAGTTTTGACACGAAGTGAAGATTTGCACTTCGTGTCAAAAAAGTGAAGGTTCGACAAAGCATATACGTTCATTACGATGAAGTTTTGACACGAAGTGAAGATTTGCACTTCGTCAAAAAAGTGAAGGTTCGACAAAGCATATACGTTCATTACGATGAAGAAATCATGACAAAACATTTACGTAAACATTTATTTCCTGTGTTGTTGTCAAAATGTCATGAATTAAATAACCGAGTGACACATGGTGACGTAGTGACACCTTCAGTTCTTCAAAAATAATTCATAACTGCCTTCCTCCTGTGTTGTTGTCAAACATGAACGTAAACATTATTTTTGGTTCATTTACACTCATTACGATGAAATCTTGACAAAACATATACGATGAAATCATGACAAAGCATATACGTTTAGTTTCGATGAAATCATGACAAAACATGTACGATGAAATCTATGACAAAACATATACGATGAAATCTATGACAAAACATATACGCTCATGTTTGACAAAACATATACGATGAAATCTATGAACATAATAATATTTCAAACCAGGAGCCAAATTCTTGCGATTTTCATATGGAATCTCTTCTCTCGGTTTTCCGAGGTAAGCAATTATATGAAATCATTTACACTCATTACGATGAAATCTTGACAAAACATATACGATGAAATCATGACAAAACATGTACGATGAAATCATGACAAAACATGTACGATGAAATCTATGACAAAACATATACGATGAAATCTATGACAAAACATATACGTTCATGTTTGACAAAACATTTACGCTCATGTTTGACAAAACATTTATGTTCATGTTTGACAAAACATTTATGTTCATGTTTGACAAAGCATATACGATGAAACCTTGACAAAACATATACGATGAAGAAGTCTTGACAAAACATTTACGCTCATGTTTGACAAAGCATATACGCTCATTACGATGAAGAAATCATGACAAAGCATATACGATGAAACCTTGACAAAACATATACGATGAAGAAGTCTTGACAAAACATTTACGCTCATGTTTGACAAAGCATATACGCTCATTACGATGAAGAAGTCATGACAAAACATATACGCTCATGTTTGACAAAACATATACGCTCATTACGATGAAGAAATCATGACAAAACATATACGAAGAGATTCCGTATGAAAATTCAAGACCCTTTGGGTCTCGCCGCTTAGCGGCTGAGGGTAGAAATGAGGGTAGAAATGAGGGTAGAAAAGAGGTTAGATCTAACCATCTACCCTAAACATTATTTTTGGATCATTTACGTTCATTACGATGAAGAAGTCATGACAAAACATTTACGATGAAGAAATCATGACAAAACATATACACTCATGTTTGACAAAGCATATACGCTCATTACGATGAAGAAATCATGACAAAACATTTACGTTCATGTTTGACAAAGCATATACGCTCATTACGATGAAGAAATCATGACAAAACATTTACGTTCATGTTTGACAAAGCATATACGCTCATGTTTGACAAAGCATATACGCTCATGTTTGACAAAGCATATACGCTCATGTTTGACAAAGCATATACGCTCATTACGATGAAGAAGTCATGACAAAGCATATACACTCATTACGATGAAGAAGTTTCGACAAAACATTTACGATGAAGTCTTGACAAAGCATATACGCTCATTACGATGAAGAAATCATGACAAAACATTTACGATGAAGAAATCATGAAAATTCAAGACCCTTTGGGTCTCGCCGCTTAGCGGCTGAGGGTAGAAATGAGGGTAGAAATGAGGTTAGATCTAACCATCTACCCTAAACATTATTTTTGGGTCATTTACGTTCATTACGATGAAGAAGTCATGACAAAACATTTACGATGAAGAAATCATGAAAATTCAATGAGGGTAGAAATGAGGGTAGAAATGAGGTTAGATCTAACCATCTACCCTAAACATTATTTTTGGGTCATTTACGTTCATTACGATGAAGAAGTCATGACAAAACATATACGTTCATGTTTGACAAAACATATACGCTCATTACGATGAAGAAGTTTCGACAAATCATTTACGAAGAAATCATGACAAAACATATACGTTTAGTTTCGATGAAATCATGACAAAACATATACGAAGAAGTCTTGACAAAGCATATACGCTCATTACGATGAAGAAATCATGACAAAACATTTACGATGAAGAAATCATGACAAAACATATACACTCATGTTTGACAAAGCATATACGTTCATTACGATGAAGAAGACCTGACAAAACATGTACGATGAAGTTTTGACAAAACATTTACGTTCATGTTTGACAAAACATTTACGATGAAATCATGACAAAGCATAAACGCTCATGTTTGACAAAACATTTACACTCATTACGATGAAGAAATCATGACAAAACATTTACGTTCATGTTTGACAAATCATTTACGAAGAAATCATGAAAATTCAAGACCCTTTGGGTCTCGCCGCTTAGCGGCTGAGGGTAGAAATGAGGGTAGAAATGAGGGTAGAAATGAGGGTAGAAATGAGGGTAGATCTACCCTTCTACCCTAAACTTATTTTTGCGCTATGTTTTCATACGTGTGAGGGTGGTGATATCATTATTTTTTAAGTTTATTTTTATATAAATGACGAAAACTATTGAGATAACAAACTACAACGGTCATGAGTTCAAGAATTTGTTCTTCGTTCCTCGTGAAAATACATTCTATCAGATACGAGGGAGAAAGGGTAAAGTTAGTTTGAGCGTTTATGAAGGAATGAAGAATGGAAAGTTTATACAAGCATACGATACAAACGGTAAGCGTGTTTCATTACATTTGTCAAAACTTACTAACATTTATTTTGACAGTGACTTTGACCTATATGAAGAAGAAAGTGAGTCAGAAGATTATGAGCTGTTATGTGAAGCACAGCAATGGGAGGAGTTGCAATACTTTTGTAAGTGAGAACGTTTATTTTTTACATTAGTGAAGTCATTAGTGGTTGGCGGTTTGTAAATATTTAAGGTTAAGTTAGTGTTGTCGTTTGTGTTGTAAAATATACGTTACTGGTTTTGTAAATATTTAAGGTTAAGTGGTGTACGGAGGCGCGCAGTGCCTCAGTACACGACTTAGTCATACTAACTAGAATTTCCACATTTAAATTCAAATTCGAATAAAAATTTTTTATTTCATGCAATGTTTTATTTCTGTGCCGTCTTCAAGTATGCCCCAGTACTTACGCTTGGAGAGGACATGAACTTCGGTGAAAATTTTGTCCAATTTGAATCGACCCATCTTTTCACCGACCATACCCATTTCAATGAGTTTGTTGTATCCTTCTTCGTTCGTCATGAGTGCGTCAATGTTCTCATAGTAAACCACAACTTTCGATTTGACTTCGGAGAAGAATTTGTTGTAGTTGTCAAGGACTGCCTTTGCGAACTGAGGGTAAGACCAATGTTCGACAATAGGTTTTAATGTGGTTACTAAGCCACTTTGACCTTGAGTGAATTCGTACTTCAAAACAAAAGGAGAAAACCATTCAACAAAGTTGTCGACCTTCTCATAATGTTTACTCTTCATCTCTTGAGGTTTCTTAATGGAATATCCCCATGTCGAATTCATAAGCAATTTGAGTGTCATTGCAAGTTTGGGGTTTGAAGCTTTCCTAATATCATACAGTTGTTGTATGACTTTTCCAACTGTATAGTTCCTTCCCGGGAACTCACCATCTTCGTTTGGAATTCCAGTCGGAATATATTGGACAAACCTCATGTATGCAGCGTTAAGGTCGACATAGTATATCTTTTCGTTTGAGTCGAACTTGTCGCAACCAATTGGTCCAGTTTGTGGAAATTCAAGTGAGTCTCTTATCTTCTGCGAAACTTCTCCTGTTATCTCATAAACATCGTCGAAGCAACCTGTTTCATATAAAACCTTCTGACCTAACTCAGATGCTCTCCAATACAATTTGACGTCAATTGGATGTCTCAATGGAAGTTTGTTATAGCATCTTGAAGTTCTTGCAACCTCATTGGAAGTTCTTCTGGTTCAGGTTGGTATCCGAACATACCAACCCTTGTGGAAATGTGTACTTCTTTTGTACTAGAACTTTGTCTGGAACAACTTTTGGTCTTGCTAACAATGAAAGTTTGTTTCGTCTTTTGGTACAAAAGTTTCTGTCAGCTTGTCATCTGGAATTGGTTCCAACAAACCTTTCTCGAAAAGAATGTTTACAGCTCTGACAATGTTGCACTTACTTTTACCAAAGAATGGGTTTGTAAGACTTTCGTTCAACATGAAGTGGTTGTGGACAATTACAATCTCAACCATGGTAAGTCTTTGTCAACAACATAGTCGTCATGTGAAGAACCTTTAGCTGTAGTATGTTGACTCGGATATTGACATTTGCCAACGGTGCAATTTTTGCCAATTGACCTCTGAGAATGTACCTTGTCTTCACACATGACTCAAGATACTTCATCTTCTCATCTGTAACAAGACCAGAGTTCCTGAGACATGTAAGAATGCAAGGTTCGTTGACAATTGTTTCAATTGAATTGTAAATTCCATACCTTGTCAAGTCAATGTCAGACTTATTTATGAACGGGAAGTATCCAGCATGTTGTCTGACTGCTTGAGGGTTAGGTTGGTACCATTCGAACTTGACACTTGCAATTCTTTCAATTGCATTCAAAATGTCTGAGTCGGAGTCAACCATTTGTTCTCTCTTTGTAGTCTTGAAAGCGTCAAGAAGTTTTGCGGCTGTTTGTTCATTGCCATGTTCATAGTAAATGTGACCATCCAAATCTGTTATGGTCAATCTGAGATTGTGTCCTTTCTTATTTCCGTCTTGAATTGCAGCAAGTACACCCATGAAGCCTTTCTTGTTCTTTCCTTCGTCAAAGTTTACTGTAAAGGTTCGACCAGATGTAATTTGACTTCTAACTTCACGATACTTTTCATATGCCATATCTTGTTCTTTCCATGGGAGCATGTGCGTCTTCACCTTTCCTTTTTTCCTTCTCAAAGGATGCAATTGTTCGTTATGTTTCCAGTAGAATCTGGCAAAGCCGTCGTGTCCTTCAACTTGAGGTTCACTAACATCGAAAGGCATGTCCATAAGACTTCTTCTTCTAACCTCTCTAGTCTTTTTGGATAATTGGCACGTGCTGTTTCCAAATCCATTTCGTAGCGAAGACCAGACAATTTGTCATAGACTTTTATGGGTCTTCCCTTCCTATATTTAAAATTCTTCGAAACTCTCCAACCATATCTTTGTAACTCTGCTTTTATTCTAGCAGACTTTCTATCCATTCTATATGGGGGCATTTTTATAAAAAATAAAAAAATTTTTTTTCTTTACTTTACATACCCGCCTGCTGCCATAAGTCTTTGACGCCAACCCATACCAGCTAATGAAGGTTGACTTGGTTTAGTTTGGAAACTAAACTTTGGTTTTGGTTTATCTTCAGTTTTTGGTTTTCTTCTTCTATCGGTTTTTCGTCACTTTTCGGTTCTCTTGACTTTACTTCACTTGCGGGAACAGTTGTGTCGTCAACATTTCATAAATATCATATGCCATTTGTTTTTGTTTTCCTTTCAACTTTTGTGTTTGTTGTAAAGTTTAGAATATTTCGACTCTAAGTCAATGAGATGTTCTATAATGAACTGTTGGTCAGTGAAGTAAACTTTTCCATCTGTTGTCTCGAAAGCTCCTCAGACTTCAATATTTTATTTGTGAGAGTCTGTTTCTTTTTTGAGATACTAGCCGTTCCATTTTTATGAAAAGTGACTTTGTAGTTAGGATTTGAGTTACCAGATCTGGCACTTTCTATTATTGAATTTTTCTCTTCATCTGTAAGTTCTTTGACAGGTTTTGACAATGGTTCTGAATTTTTGTTTGTGGTGTCAAATCTACCGTTTCAATTCTTCGGTCATTTCATCTCAGTAAAAAATTTTAGTTTGGTTTGTTTTCAACTGGTTGTTGTTGGAGGTGGGATGGTTCCTTTAATAATCATTCAGTTCACATGCTGAGCCTGACTATATGGTATCGGTTTAAATGCTGGAAGCCGACAAATCCATCTTGAACTCATTTGTCTCAATGCTGCATTGTTCATTTCATCTCAATAAAAACTTTACATTCCCCAAGTTTGAGGTGGTTGCGGTTGTTATTGTTTACCCATTGTTGTGCATGGTTATATCCTCTGTTAAGAATCTTTCACCTTGGTCCATATAATTTCCTGCTTTATGGTTATAGTCATTCATTGCTTTGTTATAATAATTTCCTGCTTGTCTTCCTACATTGTCCATCCATCCTTGAACTTTTCTCTTGTTTCAGGATTTGGAATAAGATTTGTTGCATCTCGTGCTACATCCAACCTTTCTGTACAGTTTGTATAATAGGTTGTGCTTTCTCTTTAAGTATACCTAATGTACTCAAAATCTTTCTTCCAATTCCAAATGCACCTCTGGCTATTGTTCCCACTGCGGGTAAAAATCTAGATGCAACTCCTGCTAATGCGCCAAATAAACCCATTTCTTATAGGGTAAAAAATGACGAATCCAAACAAGGACCTATGTTTCTAAGGCAACAAAAAAAGCACTCAATGATAAAAATCTTTAGTTCAACACCAAATGCTTGGTTTATGATATCTTGGAAAACATTCCGAGAGTTAGAACAGATGGACCACCATACTGGCTAATATTTGTCGGTCAAAACACAAGATACTGTGAAGCCATACCATTATGGTCCAAAAATATTTAGATGTGAAAACTGCTTTGACAATATTCGTTGACAATACCATCCAACAAAACTGACATCTGACTGTGAAAGTTTTTCAAATCAGATGATGTAAAAAACTATCTGCGTTCAAAAAAATGTAAACCAATATTTCATTGTCGACCAAAACCATTCTGCTCTTGGTGTCATTGACGGATGTAAAAATGTTAAGAGACTTAACCAACCACAAGGTGGTGAAAGCAAATGAAATGTCATATGACGACAAGTATAGACACTTCCCCAGGCAAAGATGAGACAAGTTTTAAATATTTACAATAACCGTAAACAAAAAGGTTTGGGAAACCACTCCCCCGAAGAAAATGAAAAACAACCCTGACTTAGAGAAAGACTATATATTTAATAATTTAGTCAAAAGAGACAAACAAGAAAGAATGCCGGGCTTCAAACTTCAGAAAGGTGACAAAGTAAAAATAGAAATACCCAAACGCGACCCATATGAAAATACTATTGACTATGACAACAATGGGAACCCGACAGGTACTCACATTCGTGTTCGTAAAAATAGAAGAAAGTATACAAGAGAATATTATGAAGTTTTAGGCAAACATGGCAAAATGTACAGACTGCAAGCAGAAGATAAAACGACTATTGTCAGACCTCGTTTCAAACTTGTCAAAGTTCAAGGTGTATACTTTCAAAAACAGTTCCTAACAAATATACAACTCCAGACGAATATGCTAAAGAAGTTGAAAATGACGACTAAGCAATTCTATACCATGCGTAAACTGTCATGTAAGGTGGCATGTATTCTTTACTTTGTCCCGTTGTTTGCGTATATCCTGAAACGTGATGTGTATGGTCTCCTTCTCCCAAGTGTCATCCCAGTAACAATTTATAGCAAACTTAACGTCGTCTTTAACATCATATCTTTACCTTTTGTCATTCCTGACCAACCCCAATATCTATGCCTATGCCAACCTGCTTGAGATGTACTTAAATTTATGTAATGACGGTGCAGGTAAATTTTCACCTGAAATCGTTTTACTTCCACCTGTTTCCTTTGAAGAGTTTGCACAATACAAAAACCTGTCGACTATTTGTTCCCATGCACCAACACCAAACATTACTTGAGGACCTCTCACATCCATAGATGTATAAATAGAACCTACCGGGTTCATTAAATCAAACATATGAGATATTATAGGATTGTCCCTTTTGAACTTAAAATATAGTGCAACTATTTCGGGTTTCTTCTGGTTTGTGTCAGAATATTTTTTATAATATAATCTTATGTTTTCAGGGTATGTACAATCTTGACTATAATATTTATTTCTGTCATCTGTATAATAATATACTATTCTCGTTTTTTCTATTGCATTATATCTTTTATATCTATAATAATCTAAATATAATGTTTGCTTTTGTTCATCTACATGTGGTGTTCTGTCGTCATCTCCATAGTCATAATAATATGGTGCTGGAGCTGGGTCAGGCAATGTCATATCTGCCATTTCATAAACTCTTAAATATTTCTTTTGTTCGTCTCCATAGAAGTTTAAGTAGCAGTTGTTGTCTAATGGAACTTTAACTTGTGTACCATTATTCTTTATATAGCTTACATACATTTCATTGTTATTTTTCGGAATGAGTTTATATCGTATACCATTTTTTAAGGAATGTACAAACTGCCATCTAAAATATTTATTTTCTTCATTGACAGAAAAGTCACCAACAATAGTTTCAATATTTTTTGTTCCTATCAAACTTTGGTATATTTCATTGACATATGTTTTATCTGCTTTTGTCTCTAATGTTTCTTGTAAGTTTGTAATATTTGCAATGGTATGTGTATGTCCAACGTCACTTTTCCTGTTTAAGGTTTCTTGTAAGTTTGTAATATCAGATATAGAATGTGTATGAGTCTTATTTGCTTTTGTCTCTAATGTTTCTTGTAAGTTTGTAATATCAGATATAGAATGTGTATGAGTCTTATTTGCTTTTGTCTCTAATGTTTCTTGTAAGTTTGTAATATTTGCAATGGTATGTGTATGTCCAACGTCACTTTTAGTGTTTAAGGTTTCTTGTAAGTTTGTAATATTTGCAATGGTATGTGTATGTCCAACGTCACTTTTCCTGTTTAAGGTTTCTTGTAAGTTTGTAATATTTGCAATGGTATGTGTATGTCCAACGTCACTTTTCCTGTTTAAGGTTTCTTGTAAGTTTGTAATATCAGATATAGAATGTATATGAGTCTTTTTAGAATATTCGTTTTCAGCTCTTGTCACTTCACGAGATTGGGACAAAGTTGCAATTCGGCACTTTTTGTAAAAAAATGGGGTCATACTCATAATGAATAGAGACTTATAGCCAAGTCTTGATATCATGCAGGGAGAATATACATTGATAAGCAATTATATTTTATAGTAGTAGTATTCAGAAATTCTTACAATTTACAATACAATTTTCAAAAATGGATAAAGACTAATAGCCAAGTCTTGATATCATGCAGGGAGAATATACATTGATAAGCAATTATATTTTATAGTAGTAGTATTCAGAAATTCTTACAATTTACAATACAATTTTCAAAAATGGATAAAGACTAATAGCCAAGTCTTGATATCATGCAGGGAGAATATACATTGATAAGCAATTATATTTTATAGTAGTAGTATTCAGAAATTCTTACAATTTACAATACAATTTTCAAAAATGGATAAAGACTAATAGCCAAGTCTTGATATCATGCAGGGAGAATATACATTGATAAGCAATTATATTTTATAGTAGTAGTATTCAGAAATTCTTACAATTTACAATACAATTTTCAAAAATGGATAAAGACTAATAGCCAAGTCTTGATATCATGCAGGGAGAATATACATTGATAAGCAATTATATTTTATAGTAGTAGTATTCAGAAATTCTTACAATTTACAATACAATTTTCAAAAATGGATAAAGACTAATAGCCAAGTCTTGATATCATGCAGGGAGAATATACATTGATAAGCAATTATATTTTATAGTAGTAGTATTCAGAAATTCTTACAATTTACAATACAATTTTCAAAAATGGATAAAGACTAATAGCCAAGTCTTGATATCATGCAGGGAGAATATACATTGATAAGCAATTATATTTTATAGTAGTAGTATTCAGAAATTCTTACAATTTACAATACAATTTTCAAAAATGGATAAAGACTAATAGCCAAGTTTGATATCATGCAGGGAGACTCTCTACAAATACAAAAATTGATTATCATAAGGAAATACAAATTTATCAATTTTCATGTGAAAATTACATAAATTTGTTCTCCAATAAATAGCAATAATACTTTGAATGTTATATTAAGTAATATAGCTTCAGGTAAATAAGCTTACACTTCAAAAATATACTGTTTATTCATTAATTTTAAAAAAAGTCCAAATTATCTAATCTTGCTTACTCTTCCTTTAAACTTCTTTGTGCCAAATTTAATATTGCCTTCAAAGATGGAATAAGGACATTAGGTTCAATCCTTCGGCTTTCGACAATTTCCAAAATGTGTTGAATTAATTTCAAACATTCATCGTGTTTTGAAGCTCTTTGCTCAACAATCTGATTACCTGCCCTTGTAAGAATTCTTACTGCTCTTTCTTCACTCAAAACATTAGCGACTTGAACCTTAATAATCGCATTTGGAATCACAACAGTGATGAGAGTTATGACGATGTCATCAATGCGCTCATTTTTCTTACCCAAGAAAAATGTTTGCTTTAATTGATGAAAGTGTGATTCCGCAATGTTATTCGTGGAATCACCTTCTCCACGATATAACATCATCCAATGTTCTTTGGTTCTTCTCCATTGTTTATCGAAATACTTCAAAGCGCGCGGTTCTTCTTCTTCTAACATTGTTGTCAAGAACTCATATGTTTCATCAGACTCTTCAGCCAGCTTTTCTGCATTCGTTGCATCTGCACGTAATGTCAAAAAGTCCATTGCTAAATAGAAGTTCTCAAAATTCTGTGGATTGTCAAAATAGCTTCCAACTTTTGCACATGCGCGTAAAACATGCACAGCGCACCAACTGAGCTGCGCAAGAGGAAATCCGTCCTCAATTGCGCGAGCAATGTTTAGCGCACAGTTAGCGCTCCAATGCTGTGGATCCAGGTGCGCAAACTCACAGAATTTCACCAAACATTCTTGAATTTTTTCAGATGTCTGAGGGTTCACTAAAAAATAGCAAAAGGGGAAAATTGTGTTTTGACTTGTTTTCATTGTTACTGCAAACAATTGGATCTTTCCTTTAATTAAAGAATGAGTGGAATCGACGTGGAGAGGGTTATCAATGCTATGCACCAATTCTTTTGCAGCAAAAGGTGCATATATGATTGTAAACTCGGAAAAATCGCCATTGTAATCAAATTGAACGAGATCATCTGGGCACTCTTCCTGTAAATTATTCAAAAATGCTTCCAAAGAAGTGTAAGGATCGTTTGATAATCTTTGTGCAATAATCTCATCAAGGCGATAAAATTTGTGCTTTAAAGCATCAGTAGACTGCGCGAAAAGTTTCATCGTTTTTTGTTATTCGTATCAATTCCGAACTTATCAAAAAATGCTTTTGAGCAAGAAATTGCTTTCCACCGTTTTTAATATAAAGTTCGATCCATTTTTGATAAAATTTACTCGCGTAATGTGAACCCATTTCAACTCCTATATGATGGCAATGTTCTTCATTAACTTTGCTTATAGTAAACACTCCATTTTGTTCTTCAACCCTAAATTTTGCCTTGCATAGGGGATACGAACATGAATAAGTGACATATTGCTTTGGAGATCCCGTTCTTCTTCTGTATGGGACACCGCCCTTGACTTCCTGTTTAATACCAAAAGCAATAAGCTCCTCTAAGTCCACCGAAATCATAAAAATGAAGTGATTTTGAAAAGAGTTAACAAAATTCAAATCACATCAAAAACAAAAACACATAAAAAATATTTTATTATACTCATTCGAAATTAAAAATAATAAAATTTATATATATTAATTTCATTAAATCAAGGTTAAAAATCTCACCGGAAAAATAACCTCAGTGTGATAAATTTATCACCGGAAAAATTTACAATAAGGTTAATACCGAAAATATCGAAAAATCAACATTTAAGGTTAATTTAAGAGTATGCACTTTTGTCACCTACTCGTCACTTCACTTGACATTTTATTGTCAACATATGTTTTGTCTGCTTTGTTGTCAACATCTGCTTTCAAAAGAAGTTCATTTATAGGTTTCTCGTTTAAAGTTCCTTTTGTTGGATTTATACAGACAATATGGTTCTTATTGTCTAGAAATAGAAACTCATCTGTTAAAGGGTTTAATGTCAGTTTTAAGTTTCCTTGTTTCAATGACTCAGATATTTTAGAATAGTTTGAAAAGTTTGTTGTGTTCTTATTTAGAGCTTGCATAATGAGTTGTCTGTTGTGTTGTATTTCTCTCATAGACGCTGTTTCATTTGACATTTTTATTATAGATAAAATATGCTTCCAATAGAAAAAGAAAATTCAAGAGTTGCTACAACTAAACCATTAGATGAACTTTTTACTAATGTCGGTCAAAAGTTTGAGACAGAGACCGTAAAGCATGAAGGCTATCGTTTTGACTACCCATTAAGATGGTTAAGAGACCCATCCGTCACAAAAGCTATTGGATTTCGTAGAATGAAGTTCATTTCAGAAGCCATACATGGTTTCCCATGTATGGTCGGTTTTGAAGTTCGATATTATAACAAAGAAAAACGTATGTATGAGAAATTTGAACAAGGAAAACTTTTACAAGTTAATTTGCTTATAAACTTAGAAACAACTCTTCAAGCTTTTCAAGAAAAAATAAACGATATCTATATTGAATATGCAAACCAGTATAACATTGACGAAGGAGAATACCATCTCGATATTATTTATGACAGGAAAAATGCAACTGTTAAAATCAATAAAATAGAAGACCTTGGAGAAAACGTTTATATTTCTACAAAATATAACAACTTGGCATGGTATAGATTTATGAGGATGTTAAATCAGCCTGCAGCATATCCAGTACACCCGGACTATTATGAAGTCGAAAACCCTAATGGAACATATGAAAATGTTTTCGACCCAGATGCTATTATTGTTCATGCTTCATTTTCTGGTGCGCAAAACTCTTTCTTATGTCTGATGAATGATTTTTACGAAAAACCTACAAAGTTATATGAACCACCAAGTGGAAGTATTTCAGACTTTCAAGTATGGTTTACTACAGATGGAAGAAAAAGAATAATTCCATTATACCATGCGTTTTACTTAGAACTTAGTTTCATATACAACTACTATCGAACGATAAAAATATAATGTTTTAATACGGTTGAGGTGTTGGATTTGGTTGCCAACTTGACTGTGGTGCAGGTTCAGGTTGTTGTATAACAGGGGCTTGTTCTTCTGGTTCAGGGTCTTTAGGTATAATACCAACAAACTGACCTACTCTTTTACCAATATTTTTGACACCGTTCCAAATTCCTCTTCCGACAGATTTTATTCCATTCCATATACCTCTTCCAACTCTTCTGAAGAAGTTTCCAATACTACTGAAGAAACCCATTTTACTAGTAGTAAAAATCTAATGTCCGCCTAGTCTTTTGCGTTTCCTGTTGAGTTCCATAGCATTCTTTAACTGGAGCTCATACATTCTGTTCTCCTCTGGTAGAAAACATATTCTGGGTCAACTCCTGTGTTCGCGTCATCTGCATAAAGTTGTTTATATCCCACTTCAGGGTTTGTATAAAACTCTTTCCATCTCATATTCATACCATGGTGGCAAACCTAACGCAGCGTCATTTGACATGGCAGTTTGCATTTGTACATCTGTTGGCACTTGACCATAGTTTGCCATTGCAGTTTGTATTCTAACTTCATTTGGAATATTCTCTGGGTTTGGTTGTCCAGGTTGCTGTGCATTCGCTAAGTTCTGTGCGTCCATTTAATATTAGATAAAAATATCTTACGAGTACATATGCTGAACATTTGCAGGCATTGGTTCATCTTCATATTCTCTATATCTTTGCCACGTCAAATAAATAAATGACACAATGGAAAAAACTAAAACAAGTAGTATCTATTTCAAACCACATTTACTACTAATAAAATTTCTTTATTGTGACACTTTCTCCAGTTTATGGGACCTCTCTCATACTCTATCTTGTCATATCTAAACTCATAGTCATGTATGTCTTCTAACCATCTCATAACGGTTTCCAAACCACTTTTATCGGATGTAAAGTAAAAGCATGGATGGTTATGTATAACGTCTAAAGTTTCTAAAGAGTCTCTCAAAGTCCAGTCTACTTGGTATTGAAAATCCCATGTGTTATAGAACGGCGGGTCCACTATAAAGAAAACATTTTCCTTGTCTTTATATTTTTCATACAACTCTGTCCAATGACATCTCACAAACTCTATACCCTCAATATATTTTTCTATGTCCTCTTTGAAACATTTGTATAGTTAAGATATAAAACTTTTGACATAAGTGTTTCAATGTCATGAACTCTTATAGCACCACTATATAATAGTCTAGCAGATATACTATCCCAGTCTATATATTCTGCTTTTTTCAAAACCTCTCTCACAATATTTTTCTTATCTAATGGTATACGTTCCATCTTACCTATAGGTATCTTTTCTTTTAACTCTTTCAATATATTGTTTGTGTCTGGAATATGTTTGAGACGGTCCATATAGTTGTCGAAGTCATTGCATATAATCTTTGAGTCTGGGAATATTGTATGACATAAATGGGATATATAGAAACTTCCACCGAACAAATCTACAAATGTTAGACCATTCGGTAGTTTCTTAAGTTCTCTCAATATAATATCTTTACATCTACTCTTATTTCCAAAGAACGGTAACGGTGGTTTTGTAAAATTCATTTATATATAATAATAAAAATGTTTTTACCTGAAAAGTGATATAAAAGTGACAAAACATGAAAACATATATAATTTGTGAAAAGTGACATAAAAGTGATATTTTAAAAAGTGACACAAAAAGTGACACTATTAATATGATGTAAATAACAACGGTTTTGGTTTTGTCGCCGGCTGGTCGGCTGGGGTTCGGTCCTCCTCTTGGGTCTTGGGCAAAATTTCTTAGGGGCTAGAGGGCGCAACGCGCCTGGAAGCCCCACTCACCTGACCTTTTTGTCTTGTTTAAATTAAAGATTTCTACTATTTCTTTGTAATTACGCCTGGATGCTATATAAAGAGGGGTAGATCCATCTTTGTTTTTAGCATTGATATCTGCACCATTTGAAATAAGAATTTCTGCGGTTTCTTTACTCTTATATCTAGCTGCCCAATGAAGAGGGGTCCACCCACCATGTTCTTTAGCATTGATATCTGCACCATTTGAAATAAGAATTTCTGCAATTTCTTTACTATTATCTCTGGCTGCATAATGAAGAGGGGTCCACCCACCATGTTCTTTAGCATTGATATCTGCACCATTTGAAATAAGAATTTCTGCAATTTCTTTACTATTATCTCTGGCTGCATAATGAAGAGGGGTAGATCCATCTTCGTTTTTAGCATTGATATCTGCTCCATTTGAAATAAGAATTTCTGCGGTTTCTTTACTATTATATCTAGCTGCACAATGAAGAGGGGTCCATTCATTTTTGTCTTTAGCATTGATATCTGCACCATTTGAAATAAGAATTTCTGCGGTTTCTTTACTATTATTACTGGCTGCATAATGAAGAGGGGTAGATCCATCTTCGTCTTTAGCATTGATATCTGCACCATTTGAAATAAGAATTTCTGCGGTTTCTTTACTATTATTCATGGCTGCATAATGAAGAGGGGTCCATTCATTTTTGTCTTTAGCATTGATATCTGCACCATTTGAAATAAGAATTTCTGTGGTTTCTTTGTTATTATTACTGGTTGCATAATGAAGAGGGGTCCATCCATCTTTGTCTTTAGCATTGATATCTGCACCATTTGAAATAAGAATTTCTGCGGTTTCTTTACTATTATATCTAGCTGCCCAATGAAGAGGGGTCCACCCACCATGTTCTTTAGCATTGATATCTGCTCCATTTGAAATAAGAATTTCTGCGGTTTCTTTACTATTATTCATGGCTGCACAATGAAGAGGGGTCCATTCATTTTTGTCTTTAGCATTGATATCTGCACCATTTGAAATAAGAATTTCTGCGGTTTCTTTACTATTATCTCTGGCTGCATAATGAAGAGGGGTAGATCCATCTTCGTTTTTAGCATTGATATCTGCTCCATTTGAAATAAGAATTTCTGCGGTTTCTTTACTATTATATCTAGCTGCATAATGAAGAGGGGTAGATCCATCTTTGTTTTT
>NC_067204.1:15354164-15494479 GCF_026262505.1 Trichomonas vaginalis G3 | reverse complement strand
AAATTTGCACCTAAAAATGCGTAATATTAAAAATTAAGGTATTAATTATGATTATCTTTCTTTAGCTTTACATGCTGTATGCTACTTTTGTGCTTGTAGAATGTTTTTATTCCCTATGCGTAATATAAAATTAAGTATTAATTATGATAGCTTTACATGCTGTATGCAACGAGAGATCATGTATTAAACTTCAGAATTTAGAACCTTATTTTTAGGCATTATCTTGGCTACCTATTTAGGCTCGAAAAGCAAAAAATATCAAAAAAAAACTTGAGTCCATTATGACCCTTTCATGGAGGTAGTTTTTATCCGCT
Organism: Trichomonas vaginalis G3; assembly: GCF_026262505.1. Classification (NCBI taxonomy): domain Eukaryota; phylum Parabasalia; order Trichomonadida; family Trichomonadidae; genus Trichomonas; species Trichomonas vaginalis. The sequence continues at coordinate 15,494,165 of NC_067204.1, read as the reverse complement.
AGTATTTTCCCTTTGAATCTCTTTACAATTCGAAATCAAATTCAAAACTCAGTAGAAGAAAGGAAGAATCGACTTACTACGGCTGTAATACGAATAAATACATATATTTAATTATTTTTATTTACATAATAATTGTTTGAAGCTCATATTCCATCAAATTTTTAAATAAAAACATTAAAATGTTGAAAATGTTCATATATTTTAATAGGTTTTGGCACTTTATTGAGGAATTACTACATACATAGTCGAACTGAACTTGATATTTTGAAATTTAAATTATTTATCAAAATTAAAATTTAACTTGAAATTTATAATTATTTAGTCATATTTTGCATAATTCTAAGTAGATTTTGTAAAAAATCAAGAAAGAAAAATTTTAACGTGCTTTATTTTTTCTTTTTTTAATAATACATATTATTATATAATTAACATATTCATAATGTTTCACACTTTCAAAAATATAATCCTCCTCCTCGCAAATAAACGTACATACGGGTGGCCTCTTTTTCAAAAAATTAAAATTTGAAATTTTTGGCTCAAATATTAGAGATTTTTTCAACCTTCAACGATATATGTTGTCTATATCAGACCTCCTTTCTTTTTGATACTTAACATTGTTCCTAAATCTTAGCCGTTAAGGCTGTTCTGAAAATATTTTTTTTTTCGAAAAAATTCGAAAAAAATTCTTAAAATTCAAAAATCCCTTAATTCCTGAGGATTTTGGAAAAAAGTTTTTACATGAACATGTGTATATTATATGAAGTATATTGATAAGGTAAAAATCAAATTTTATTGCATATTCATCGAGAAAATAAACTAACGAATCCCTCAAAATTGAGAGGGTAATCCTCCTCCTCTCAAATAAACGTACATACGGGTGCACCCTTAAAAAAAATGCAAAAAAAATGTAATAAAATAAAAAAATTTTTAGTATCGATAATCTGAAATATGTTGTTTACTTAAGCCGCTCGCTTCGCTCGCGGCTTAGTTTCGTAATTTCGTACAATCTTTTTTCGAATCTATTCTTTTTGTCAGCCGCGAGCGAAGCGAGTGGCTTAGTTTGGTAATTTCATACAATTATTTTTCGAATTTGTTCTTTTTGTCAACCGCGAGCGAAGCGAGTGGCTTTTTATTTTTTAAAATTTTTTTCTTTCTTACTTTTTTTCCCCCTTACTTACAATTTTGATAGTAACTTACCAAATCTCTCTATCATATAATAATAAATTAATCCATTTTTTGTTTCAAATCTGACACTTTACATTTCTGACATGTAAATATGTCACTTTTCACTTCACCTCACTGGGCAAGTTTGTGCCCCCCTCAAAAATTTGAATTAATGCTCTCCTGCTATTTTTTTTCTCTCTGTTACCATTTAGGCGCACATATATAGTTACTATATTTCAAACTTTGAAGTCTCTATGAAAGCTAATTGTAGAGTTATACAAGCATCTAGATTTTTTAAAATGTATTATTAGATTATCTAAAAAAGTTTTCTAAACTAAGGTGGTGATCCCTTAAAATTATTTTAAATATAAATAATACATTTTATTATGATGTGAGGAGTTCCTCTAGTGTTACATTTGACTTTTATCGATCAAAGAATCTGGAATAGGCGGATCTACAATTACAAATCGACCTCCGACATCGCTTTCTTCTTTAATGAACTCAAACTGTGTTTCAACGTTTATTTTGATTGACATAGAGAGGGAATAAATTTCTTTGAGTTGACAATCTTCAAGAATCTCCTTCTGACATTGAAGAACTCAATGAAAGACATGAATGGAGAGTACAATCCGAGAATTGCAAAAATTATTATTAACATTTTCCTCAAAAAGTTTAATAAAGCAGCAGTAGACTCCGAAACAACAACTTTTATGGGTATTCTGTAATCGATGTTGTCATACAACTATTGTCAGAATCTGACGTTTGGCCTCTCCCAATTGAGACAAATTTTGGTTTGTTACGTAAGACATTAAACCAAGCAGGGCATACTATATTTAGTAATATTTTGTATTCAAAATATTGCTTTGCATTATATAATCAGTCAAATGATTTGAAGGACTAATCAAGCTTGTATGTATTTGGCTAAAATAGTTAATCATTAGTGAAGTTAATTTAAAATTCTTGATCAAAATACAGCCTTGACAATGCTTTGGTAAAAATGCAAATTCCGATATTCATTTCAGTTTCAAAAATTGAGTAAATATATTTGATATACAAAACATTATTGATATTTCAGTTTTTCAGATACTTTAAGCTTCAAATTTGAGTAAATTCTAAGATTTGAGCAAAATTTTAACAATAAAAATAAGGATGTCAATTCGGAAAATAGTTTTAACTTTAGGAAAATATAAATTTAGAGTAGGTGCCAAAAGTGCTTACTCTTAAACAACCGTCGGATTTCCGGGTGAAATCGTGACACACTTTCGTCTTTCGTAGGCAGTGGTGGTTGTTACAAAAGGTAACTTCGAATGTAGCGTGAAATCTGCAAAAAAAATTCTGAAATTTGAATTGAGAACACAAAAATTGAATAGTTTACGTCAATAAAAAAGAGAAAAATGAAGCCAATGTATCTCGAACCTAGGACTTAGAAAAGCAATTCCACTCTTTATACCATTACACTACATGCATCTCTCACCTCAGTGAATGAGATCAACTATATGATAACTTTTTCCCCATTATATTCTTGTGGAAAAGTGACAAATAGCAACTTTGACCCTCTCTCTATAAATTTATATTTGGAAAATATAAAAAATAAGATGCGCGAGGTTCGAACTTTTGATAAAAATGTTTCTACAAATAATTTTATAGATATAATGTTGTAAACAGAAATTCATCAAAAGTAACACCTCAGAAAAGCTAAAATATTGAATTTTTGGAACTTTTGATAGAGCACGTTTTTAAATATTAATTAAAGTAAATGTATATTTTGTAAAGATTCTTTTTAATAAAAAAATAAAATTTTGAAGAAGACCACAAAATCTTCTGAAAAATAATATCACATAAACTCATATTATTTTCTAATATATAACTATTTTATATAAAAATCAAATTCAATGATCTTAAAAGCGAAGGATAAACCTCAAAATTTACGAATATAATGAGTGGGAATATAATGCTTATCTATCATAAAACCATATGAAATATCAATTTTTGCTTTACGCCTAATTTTTAACGACAATTAGCAAAAAATGTTAAATGTTAACACTCAGTCCATTTGAATATGAAAAATAAAATTGACTTTGATTAAATGTTTTTATTTATCATGCAATTCTTCTTGCGACCAAAGATTTGAATAAAAGTTCAAAAAATAAGATAGCTTAAAAAATAATATACGGTAGTGTTTACTAATAGATGAATAGTATATAAATTCTATTAAAATGGATTTGATCCAAAAAAATATAAAACCAAAAATAATTGTTATAATTTAAATGAAGAAGTAATTTAAAACGATTTTATTTATGATCAAATTTTATATATTTTTTTGGATCAAATCCATTTTAATAGAATTTATATACTATTCATCTATTAGTAAACACTACCGTATATTATTTTTTAAGCTATCTTATTTTTTGAACTTTTATTCAAATCTTTGGTCGCAAGAAGAATTGCATGATAAATAAAAACATTTAATCAAAGTCAATTTTATTTTTCATATTCAAATGGACTGAGTGTTAACATTTAACATTTTTTGCTAATTGTCGTTAAAAATTAGGCGTAAAGCAAAAATTGATATTTCATATGGTTTTATGATAGATAAGCATTATATTCCCACTCATTATATTCGTAAATTTTGAGGTTTATCCTTCGCTTTTAAGATCATTGAATTTGATTTTTATATAAAATAGTTATATATTAGAAAATAATATGAGTTTATGTGATATTATTTTTCAGAAGATTTTGTGGTCTTCTTCAAAATTTTATTTTTTTATTAAAAAGAATCTTTACAAAATATACATTTACTTTAATTAATATTTAAAAACGTGCTCTATCAAAAGTTCCAAAAATTCAATATTTTAGCTTTTCTGAGGTGTTACTTTTGATGAATTTCTGTTTACAACATTATAACAATACACTGATACCAAGTCTTCTGCCTAATCATATAACCAGAGAATCCGGCAGGAACATTTTTTAACGTTCTCTTTGCTAAACTATAGTCACCATCGTTAGGATCTACAAAGTCAGTCTTGATGTAGTTCATAAAAATGAAGAATTCCTTTGAATCAATGAAAATATTCAAAAAGCACATTCTATATTTACGTTTATTTTATATTTTATTTTTCAATATTGTTTGTGATCGACTAAATATTAAAAATGATATTTTTCTCACTCAGAAATAATTTCCAATAGAATTTTCTTTCTCACAAAAATTTTTATACAACTATATCAGAAACAGTGAATGTAATAAAAATTTAAAGTTTTCTTTTCTCATGAAAATTTTTTTCCTCATATAGAATATCATTTTACTCGGCATGATGTACCGAGTCTGTTTTTGCAATTTTGTATTTTCTTCTTTCCAAATTTATTTTTTCCAAAACCGTGTTTTTATTCAAATTTTCAATAGTTTATATATTTTCTCAAACCGTCTTAGATTTTCTCACTTTTTGGGGATTTTCTCTCAAAATATACAAAAATAGTAATATCAATACATGTGTCTAATATACTTTAAAACCCTCGTGACAAAATTCAAAAACGAAGAGATCTTCTTTCCGAATTTTTTTCAAAATCAAATAAATGAGATAAAAAAGTACGTTTGGAAAATTCATTTTTACCATTTTAGGAATTTTCTCACTTTTCTTCCAAATTGACATCCTTAATAAAAAGCAAAAGCATATATAAAATAGTAATAATATCTAACGAAAAAGCCTTGACCATATGATAATAGAAATTTGGCAGAAAAATTTGAATTCAATTTAAGTTTCAGAACCAATCACGAACAATCGATTAAAATATTTCAAAGAGTATTATTCTGTAATTCCGGTTTTATATTGTGAACGGATATTTTTGAAAGCATTGAAAAAGTTTTTCGTGATTTTTTTCGTTTTCTCAATATTAAATTTTTATTATTCTCCCATAGTAGAATTAAAATTTTTCTAAAATTTAAGATATTCAATTTTTGAAATCAATTGTGTTCGTTAACAAAATTCTCAAAAAAATGAACGAAGAGATTATGAAGCTACAAGACGAATTAGAAGAAATAAGTCACAGCTTATCGCAACAAGATATATCCGAAGTTATTGATAATGAAAGACGAATATGTTTTATTTGCTGCAATTCTTATACAAAGCCAGAATTTCATTTAGGATCTGCTCCAATTAACGATTCAATCACGGTCGCATTACTACATCATGCCAAAGGTTATAAAAATATTCATCTACTCAATCCAAGCCCACAAAAATTCATGTCAATTTTTGATAAACTCTTACAAATGAAATTAGAAAAGCTTACGATATTTTATTGCGGTCATGGAAGTAAAATTGGCAATGAAAGTGTCCTCATTTTCGATAATGGCTGCATAAAAGGTTCCCAAATTCTGGATCATTTCCGTGCTTACAGCCTTGATTCATGCCAAAAAACAATTATTGCTGATTGCTGCAACGCTGAGTCAATTTGGGCCGGCGAAAATCTTCCAAAAAATACAATAATTTTGTGTTCTTCTATTGGTGATACACCTTCCAAACAAGCTAAAGTTTTTGGAAGAGATCATGGACTATTTACACTATTCTTTTGGAGAGCTTTCCGCAAGAATCCAAATTTCTCCATCAAAGAAATTGTTCAAAATGTAAATACTTATTTGGCAAAGTTTGACCAGAAGATCATGTGCACATCTACACCGTCAAACCTTGTCGACTTTTCCATGTTCGATGGAAAGAAGCGAATTATTAACAATGCATAAGAATTATTATTTATTGTTTTGTTTTATTATAAATTATATTATTCTATCCGGTAATTTAGGCTCTAATTTTTTTCTGATCCAATTCATCATCTTCTTATTAACATTATTAACATTCATATATGCATTAAATTAATGGAAATAAGTTAGACTTTATATTTATGTTAGAAAAGCAGCTTGTTGGACGTTGCTCGTTAAATTCTTTTCTCCATCATTCTATTCTATGGATAAGCAAGCGCAAATCTATCTGTATATGGAAAATAACAACGAATGGTTTAACTGTAGCTTCCGTTTCGGAATCTTTTAAAAATCTTTGCTATTTAGAGCATCATAACTTTTATATTGGATGATAAAATTCGAAATATTTTCCATAGACTTATATGAAAATAATACATATAGTTAATGTTTTAATTAAATAATAATAAATTAACAATTATTTAACCTCAAAGAAAGGTTTTTGATCTGGTAAGCATCAGCCAATCTTTGCCTGATCATATTAGGATCAGGTGCTGGTACCGGCGGAATCCTTATCTTCGATCTTGGATCAATATAAATCTGAGGAGAGCTTGGTAACGATCCAGACTGTTGAGGAACACCAGGAAGAGGCATCTGAGGCTGTGCGGAAGGTTGTTGAGCTTGGTTTTCATTTCCTTCCTCTTCTCCTTCGTCTTCCTCTTCTTCCTCGTAATATTCTTCCTCTTCCTCGTCTTCTTCCTCCTCTTCCTCTTCATCCTGATCGACTGTTAAGAACTTTGGCCTGCATTCCGATGGAATTGCGATCTTTGGGTTTCCTTGTCGAACAATTTCCATCAAATCGAGAAGTAGCGGGTCCTTGATCTTATATTTATCATCGAAGAACGTAATGGAAAGGTTAACACCTCTTCTTGCGAAAGATTTGTAAAATTTATTCAAAGCATCGCCTTCTGTAATGCCATTGCCTACAGCTTTGACGGTAACGACTGCTCTGTTGTGCATTAATGCGTCCGATAAGCTGTCAAGGATCGCAGGAGGGAATCCTTGGTTTGATAAATCAATATGAGACAAAGAACGATTGGTTTTGAGGGCAACAATGATATATTTGACATGATCAAGTAATATCTTGCTCTCCGAGCCAGCGCAAAATAGATATCTTAAACGTTTTGTGAAGGCAATATATCTATAAACGTTTTCAAGCACTTTTTCACCTTGGTTTATGCATCCATTGATAGATAACCATGCAATACGGCATTCCGATAAGTAATCAACGAGATCTGGGAAGAGTGGGTTGTTATCCCAATTAAATTCTGTCAATTTTTCGGTTGAGAAGTTATCGAGGTTTTGTTTGAACTCATCCCATTTATTATCTTCGACTTTCGTGTTCGCTAGTTCCAAACGAAGCTTCTGCGATGCGGTTTGATGATCTGTTATGACAAGGAAGATTGCTACGAGGGCGGAAGCGTTCCATGTGTTATTGGAAAGGTCTATTGACTCAAGATTAGGTGGAAGAAGTAAGTCTTCAGGTACAGATTTCTTAGTTATATTATTTTGAAGCTCTAATCTTCTCAGTTTGATATTTCTCTTAGTTGACAGTAATTGGAATACATCGGCAACTTCAACTTCGCATGAATTCAACGCTAACTCTGTTAAATTAGGGAAATTGAAAATCGGAGCGTAATTAATACTCATTTTGCTGAAATTCAAGATCTCTATGTCCTCAAATTTGTTTGCATTTGACTCAAACTGCTTGTTGAACTCATGGTTTGCGGATTGGTCGAGAAATGGATTTTCTAATTTGTAAGAAGTCAGGAAAGGAACGTGTGCGAGGTCCAAAAGATATTTAACATCTAATCTTTCTGTTTTAGAGTTAATTAATTGGATACTATTGATGCGGCGCTTACCATCCATTTTTTCTTCTTTTAATGCAGATATAACTTTCCTTATATCTTCATTAACGGTATCTCTTGATACCAATGTTGTAATATTTGACGAATTCTTAAGGAATTTGGCAACATCTTTCCATTTTGGATTTTGAAACAGAGGAATTTCTATAGTATCGATATTTGTGACGTTAATTGACTCAAGAAGGATAATTAATCCTTTGTTTAATAATGCAACGAGAGAATCAAAGTTAAAAGAGTGGCCTAAAAAGTTGTAGTTCTGAAGATAGCCAGAAATCTCATGATTAGGCTTTTCATCACGAAGATAAGTGAGGAATTTGTAACGCTTAATCGGAGCATTATCAGGCTTCTTCATTCTTAATAATGGAGTGATTTGAGGGAGTTCTTCAGTTGGAAGGATGGTAAATATAGCTTCGAACAATTTCTTAAAAGCATCATCCATCTCTGGACCACTAATGAGATGCTCTTCTGACTCATATTTTATTCGTAAGATTTTATCGTTTGTAAGTTCTATTTCTTTAACATCTTGGTGAGTAAAGTACTTATACTGTGCAACTTTACCAAAAGCTTTGGATTTAAATATCTGTATATCGAAATCTGTCATCAATAAAATGCATTTCGAGCCTTTTTTGATATTTCCTTCATCAGACATCGTGACATGATTGATATAGAACGGTTTGCATGCTTTTTCTCGATACATGCCACCTATCGATATCTTAGCTTTTTCATCAATCATTTTTTCAAGAGATCCAATGTAAAGCTTTTTTTTCTCGGAATTTTTCACCGTCCCTTTGAAAATGAATTGCAAATATATAATTTTGTTTGAAAATGTTGCCTATAATCATATGCAAATATTAAAAAAATTATTCCGAATCTGAGAAATGAATCAGAATTACAAATGAAATCCGTTAAGAAGCTGAATTCGAATTTAATAGGACAAAGTGGTAAAGAATATTTGGCAGCGGTAATAGTGTGCACACTATTTTCCAATATTTCGTATTCAACATTTTAATTTGACATTGGAATTCATCACGCTGCAACTAACAAACACAGTTGACTAATTCTAAAATGTTTTTGAACATCTAAATATCATAAAATTTTTGATTGCTTATGATGATGAATTCTATATTCCATTAATCATGGATACATCATATACTGCGAAATCTCAATTGAAATCCATAGAGCACGATCAATTCAAAATAATGCCAAATAAATCAAAGTAATTTCAAACGAATCAGAACATATTCATCTTAATCCAGATTATAATATGCGTAATCGTTTTACAAGAAGGAAATTTATAAAGATTTTAGAAGTGAAGTATTAAAAGTGAGCATTAATCATGAATTAATAGAAAATATCAAAGAACATAATTAGTGTAATGATAATTAACTAGTCATTGGTCAGTGATATGTCTCGATATTTTTTCATGAATCTGACTTTCGAAGGAATCAAGATCATCTCTAAACTAACCATTGCCAAAGTGGATTCATATCAACGCTATGATTTGAAAACTAATCATATTTTGATGAATACCGAGAAACACATCAGGAATAAATATCATGTTATCCTTGAAAGTAAAGTAATGCGTGTGTGCAATCACTAATACTCATAGAACACAAACTGAAATGCTTCACCCTTAACCTTTACATCCGAGAAATAAAAAAGTGTTACATCTCCCCTTTTTTTTCTGATATAAATTTTTATGAAATTTTATCAAATTTTATGGATTCGAATAGCTCTGAGGCGAGAGTAATAATGCCAGCGATTATTAAAGGCTACGATCATTTAAACAACTCAGCCTTTGTCGAGTGGGTTATTAAAGCATGCAAAAATGATGATAAGCCACCAAAATCGAAGCATGTTCGCAGAATTATCAATGGTATGCTTAGAGACTCTAATGTATCTATGCAAATGATGGTTAATATCATTATTGATGATAACCACTGGCAGACAAATCCAATTTTGGCGCCAAATTATATATTTGCCCTGTCTGTCTTCCAAATGATGAAGAAATTAGAGGCAGCAGATGATGCTCTCAAGAAGATTGATATGCTTTCCAGTTATTATGAAAAACAACGCTTCGATGAAAAACTTACACCATATTGGAACATTGCCTTGGGTCTTGCATCAATTTACCACTCTAAGGTTATTTTCCATCATCAGAATCCTAATGTTCAGCCTAATTTCCATTCAATAGATGGCAAATTCCCAAGTGAATTTTTCGAAATCCTTCGTGGTTATCTTACCAAAGTTATTTATGAATCAAACCGTGCGCTTGCAAATATTGCTGATAATTTCCCATGCACTGTCATGGTACAGCCATTTATTGAAGAGGCAATCAATTCATACAGACTTTTGAAGTTTGTTGACAAAGATAATGCTGCAAAAACAACATTGAGGGATGCTGAAGCACTATTTGAGAAAGCACAGTCAATCCAATTCTTAAGGAGTGCTGTTATTTATCCTCCAAAGTACAACTCAATCCCAGAGCCTCGTTTTTCAAGCTATGGCGCACAGTGATCAAAACAAAACTACGAGATATGCTTAAACTTTATACTTATTTATTGGAATTTTTATCTTTTATTTACTCTCATTTTTCAAACCGGATGTATGATACTTCACTTACCCTTGAGTAGTTTTATTAGATTGACTACCTAGGCAGAATATTATGAAAAATTATTTTGATAATCGATTTTGAATTACGATTTTTCATTCCAATTTATAATGAAATAGCATCTGTGCTTTGTAAAGATAGAGAATTTTAAAACATTTTTAGTTTTAAATTTTTCAAGATGATTTTTTTTTCGTACGTTTGTGAAACTTCGATTTTTCAAGAACAAAATGACTTACAATCTTCAGCTCGAACTAGATAATAACATGATAGATATCACAATTAAGATTGTAAGCGAGAACGAAATGAGAGTAGAAGCAAATGATCCAATTAACTATCACAGATGGCAATCAACTTTCGATTATAATTATTTTAGTTTGTTAGCGCAGCAGACAATCCTCAAAGACCAAGAGCTTGCTCAAAAATTGTTTATGATTCCCTTAAATTGAAAAAGGGTTGCGAAATCAAACTAACATATGTAAAAGATGTTACACAAAAAAACGATGTTGGAAGTGAATTGCTTCTTATATTTAGTATCAACATAATGGTTAAAATAGCTTTACCCTTCAAGCTTGAACCAAAGCCCTACTCTACACAAGAATTAGTTGATATAATCAAAGATCTAAAGAAAACACAAGGTCCCAGACTTGACATAGAAAATCAATTGATACAAAACAACTTTATGAACAATCTCAAGCATTTTTTGCTGAAAAACAAGATTTGATTCAACAAATTCAAATGTTACAGGATGAAAACGAAAAGTTGAAGGAAGATCTATCTAAGAAGGAAAGGATTATTAAATCTCTTCAAGAAACTTCTCATTCTAAAATTCAACAATCTTCATATGATCGCCGAGCACCTAGCCCTCACTCTAGTAGTATTGCTGAACGTCAAACTGTATCTCCACGTACCAGACAAACTTCTGGACCATATAAAACAGTTCGCTCTGGATCATCTAATTCAAGAAACGCATCTGCTAAAAATTCAAGAAATGCTTCTGCCAGAAGTTCATCTATTTCATCCAGGAATAATTCTGCTTTTAATTCTCGTAATTCCTCTAGAAACAGCTCTGTTCAAAGCTCTAGGAGAAATTCAGTAGCAAGTTCTTCGAATAATTCAAGAAGTTCATCAGTGAGGTCTTCTAGAAATTCATCCGCTAGATCATCAAGAGGTTCCACTCCAACACGTACTAATACATCATATAGAAGTGAACATATTCCTCTGAAAAGGTTTGACCCTACTGCATGGAAGAAGCAAAGAGATGCACGCCGTTCGGCTTCTCCTGCTAGAAAAACTTTTTATTAATGGATATTTTGTTGCTTTTGTTAAATTATTTTTATTTATTATCATGATATTTTACTTTATATTTTATATTGAGTTTGTTTAATTTCGAATATAGAAATAGTTTTAGTAATTACATAAACAAATAAACATTTATTCTGAATACGATATCGGAATATTAAATAAAATCTTAGAGTTAAATGAAATGAATATCATAAAGCTCTAAGAAATTATATATCGTAATCATCATCTCTATCGTATTGTATGCCGCATGTGCAAACTCGAACTTTATTGATATCATTTCCTGAATCAACAAAATTTGCAATTTTTTGTATTATATTCCTTCCACTAATGAGTCTCCCAATTGGAACAGCGTTTTCTGGAACATCTGCGTTTTCTTTCATTGTAATGATGATTTCTGGTGAAGTTTGTTCATTTCGTGGTACTGAACATATCATATAGGGGATATTGCATGGAGATGTTGGATAATCTGCTGGCTTTGTTTCAACTTTATCAAGAAAAACTGAACCGAAGGAAACTGAATTTCCTGGATTGTAGTTCGATGCATTAACACCTCTGAAGCAGTACTGTCCGCTTAAGCATTTTAATCCGGGCTCTAAAGTTGCGAACCAATTTGGAGCTTCACGGTTGAAGAAACCGATATCAAGCCTTCCAGAGCGAACTTTATCTATAACAATATCTAAATAGCCTCGCTCAAACACTTTGGGTGTTGAAAGTGTGCACTGAAGGAGAAAAGAAAACATAAAATCTGTCAGTTTTTCCGAAACATGTTCAGTGATGAAGTCAAGTGACTTTTAAGCATCTGAAACTATAAATATTTTAGTTGGGATTCAATTGGTTATAAAATCATGCAAATTAACAGCACACCCATAAAATATTCGAAATATGATGACTTTTCAATCCTCATTAACTAAAAGAATTGAGAGAAAATCACTATCTAAAAGGATTCTTATGTATGATCTGATGATCTTTTAAAACTATATAAAGAAGGAAAATTGAGTTAAATTTTAGTATAGAAACAAACAAAATTATGATTGAACAAACATGAAAAGTGCAATAGAAAAGCATGCGAGGAAGGATATTGTTCCTTTAGCATCAATTTCAACATCATCTTTTGCAACTTTTCTGACAGCAATGATTTCTTCACCATTGAAGCACATTTTACAGTTTTTAATACTTGGGATTGCTTTTCTATCTCCAAATGCCGATTTCAAATCTGAGCATATTCCTGGAGGACTTGTAAGCTTTTTGTAAGGCGGGATTACGCCATCTATCTCGAAAAACTCAGCATGTACAGCATGCCCTGCTTCAATTTTGAGAGACAACGATATATCATTTCCAAGTCTCATATTAAAAAGACCTTCATTATTAGTATCGATTTCACATATAAGTCCTCGAGGATTCGAAACTTTGATTTCCTGTGAAAAAGTAGAAGCATATTTGGCTTGAGCAACAAATGAGCCAGAATTATCTCCAACTTGCTTCATTGTAAATAATTTATGAAATGTTCCTCCTTGCCAAACTTTTTCACGATGAACTGTGTAATGATTTACTCGTTCCCATATTGGTATAAGTTGAAGCCTTGAAGATGCGCGTGGTGTTGAAGATTTGTATCTGTCAAGTAATCGTAACTGTGGTTTTGATTCTTGAGGCATATTTTGTAATCTTGGAATCTCTAATGCTGAATTTGCATGTGGATTGACCATAGGTGTTTCGCTCTTTGATTGAGTCATTGTATGTACCTGTACTTTTGGTGTTTCTGAATCAACACCACTGTCATCGTCGTCATTTGATAAAATAAAAACAGAATTTTTACTTGGAGAATCAGTCTGAGCATCGTTATTATTGCTTGATGGTTCACGTTTTAATCTTTTGCGAACCCTTCTGTCATTGCTTGGCTTGGTATCACTCATTTATTTTTGTAAAATAATTGTTTTGAAAAACAATGTAAAAACGGAAGAAAAATTTAAAAAACGCTATCCTGGGGACTCGAACCCCAAACCCTTGGATTAAAAGTCCAAAGCTCTATCCTGTTGAGCTAGGAAAGCTTCACGATGTTTTCGATGAATAAGTCCTTATCATATTTATTTCACACTTTTCAGTCAATTCTATCGGCGCGAAAAGTAACTTTTGACATTTTGAATTTACAGTAAATTAGCATACTATATTTATAATTTTTATGGCTTAATTTAGATAGTATTCGTTCAGAAATTTTAATCATATTTTAACTAAACATATGTTAGTATTCTTCACTATTTGGTTGGTGCAAGCGCCAACCAAATAGTAAAAAATTCAATTTTTCAAAAAATTTATTATTTAATTATCATCAAAACTCACGGAAAACTTAATGCTTGGTTATTACAATACATTCAGAATCAGAATTCATCACATATCCTTTTCCGAACAAATGAGGATATAATTTTCGAAAAACTTCTGAGAGTTTGAATTAGATCATATCATATAATTAATATATATATATATATATTTGGCCGAAGGTGGCGTGCTTGCTAGAAGGGTAAGCGAAGCCACCTGAGGCCCGAAATCATATTTGATCAAATATGATTTTTTTGGGCTAAAGGAATGTAGTAAATATATATCTTCACACTACAGATCACCAAACTTTATTCAACTCAATCGGACAAAATCACATGATATGCTTGTTCATTCAATTCCAAAATGTGTCTGTTCAAAGAAACATCAATAGGAAAAAAGAGATACGCGTACAGTTTGTATTTAATTTGTGTTCAAATATGTTTTTGAGTGATTATCCAATAAATGAGAACAAGTTAAACCCATATCAGTAATATGTACTAAATGCTATTATATATTTTCATAATTAAAGTCTCTGAATTTGAAAATAGTCGAGGTGGACTATTTCAAAAAAAAAGTGTATAGAGAAAGGTAGTCTCACGAAAAATCTGGCGGTAAAAATGTGTATCGAGTTTTGAGAATTTTATGAAAAATTACGACATCTAAAATTTTTGGTTGATGTCCAAGGGAAAAACCAATCAAGCCCATTATGACAAATTGATGGAGGTTTTTACAGGATATAATGATGTCTACGATGCTTTGTACAGGCTGAAAACAAATGACGAAGAAAAATTAAACGCAATTTACAAAAAAATCAAACAAAACCTGATTGACTCTTATCGAATTCCGCCTGGTGAGACTATCAATAAAATATCCCAACTTTCAATTTATAACAACCGCTACATGAAGTCATATTTAGCGATTGTCAAACAAATTGTTTACGAATGCCATCTAAATCAGGTCAACAAAATCAGCGAAGTTTTTAATTACCTTTTCTACAAAGAATACAATATAGTATTGAATGAAAATGAGAGAAAAAGTTTTAACGATTTTGAAGATTCTCATTATTCATCTGATATTCACGAACAAAAGACAATTTACAGATCTATTATGGATGATGACAAAATATCATTTATAATTTTTACAGAAAGAGAAGGATTTGATAAAAATCAAAAATTAAAAAGTGATTTATATCCATATTCAAGAGGTATTTCGTTACTTGAACTATGTTGTTATTATGGATCTGTTGATTGTTTTAAGTTTTTAATAACAAAATTTCAATCAGAAATAACTCCAAATTGTCTTAGATATTCTTTTTTGGGTGGAAATCCAGACATTATGAATGAATGCTTGAAAGTACAAAAACCAGATGATAAATGCATGGAATATGCAATTATATCACACAATATTGATTTTGTAACATTTTTGATGAATGAACACAATATAAAAATTGATTTAGAATTGTGCTCTAAATACAATAATCTTCAATCATTTTTAGTTTGTTTGGATCAAACAAATGATATCAACACATGTTTTGTTTGTTCTCCGAATTTCCATCTTTCATCACTTTTAGAATATTTTATTTCCAATGGTGCAGATATCAATGCTAAAAACAAATATGAATTGACCCCTCTTCATTATGCAGCCAGAGATAATAGGAAAGAAACTGCAGAAATTCTTATTTCAAATGGCGCAGATATCAATGCTAAAGACAAAGATGGATGTACCCCTCTTCATTATGCAGCCAGAGATAATAGGAAAGAAACTGCAGAAATTCTTATTTCAAATGGTGCAGATATCAATGCTAAAGACAAATATGAATCTACCCCTCTTCATTATGCAGCCATGTATGATAGAAAAGAAATTGCAGAAATTCTTATTTCAAATGGTGCAGATATCAATGCTAAAGACAAATATGAATTGACCCCTCTTCATTATGCAGCCAGAAATAATAACAAGGAAACTGCAGAAATTCTTATTTCAAATAGTGCAGATATCAATGCTAAAGACGAAGATGGATGGACCCCTCTTCATTATGCAGCCAGAGATAATAGGAAAGAAATAGTGGAAATCCTTAATTCAAACAAGACAAGACTGTCATGTTGAATTTCGTAAAGGCAAAGGTTCAAGAGCGAGTTGCCTTATTTTTTATTTATTTATTTATTTATAATAATAAAGACTCATATTTCCAGACTATAGTTGTAATCATTGAGAAATATATTTCACACACTTTGTCTGTATATTGAATTATAGGGATATTTGTATTCATTAGTTAGATCCAATTTAAGCTTAAGTAAATATAGAAAACTAGAGCTCGGATGGATAATCTTTCAAAAGAAAAAAGAAATTAAATAAAATAACTTTTAAAAAAGGTTTTAAAGATCAATGAAGAAAATTGAAATTTGTGTTCAAGTTGTCGTGAGCTACTTTATCTTGTACCTTTGTAGAGTTGGTAGAAAAAGTAATATGGGTGTTTCTTGATGAATGAAGGAACATCGAAGTTCTTCTTTGGCAAAGCGATACCTTTCTTGTGAGCTATCTTTGGCAAAGCGAATTTCTTGCATCTTAGCTTTTGCATAGCATGGCGTCCATACTTCTGATACCAGCGCTTTAACATTTCCTTGCCATATTTGCTTTGAATCTATTTCATCTCATATGCAATTAAATATATAAGTCATTAACATATTCAAAATATATTAGTCACTTTTGAGAGGAGGGACGACGATTAAAAAGTGAATATATAAATTTAATAGTTGCTTGATACTTTTTCGGGCTTATTTATAAGCCCGTAAAAAGTATCACGACTATTTTTCTATTGAAAAAAATCATTTTTTATTTATATCTTAGAATGTTTCTGCTAAAAGTTCATATTATCTTATAGGTTATTAGATGATATTACATACCATGTTAATGTTAATGGAAATAAGACCACAAAGACATATATATTTGATTATCCGTGCCCATCAAATTATGTTTGTACCGACTACATCATTGAATTGCATCCAGGACTCTATAAATTCGAGCTATATGGTGCCTCTGGTGGTGGTGATGCAGACAAGATATCCTCTTTCATTGATGAAAAGAAAAATTGTATAAGTGATTTTCTTGTTGAAGAATATCATGGAAACACCAAATGCGCCAATGTAGGAAGCCGTGGTGGTGCTGGTGGCTATATATCAGGGATCATTAAATTATCCCACGCCATAACCGCTTATGCAACGATAGGTGGTCAAGGAATTTATAATATATCACTGAGAAAAAATCATCTTTTGACCCTAATAAAATGGTTAAAGGCGGTTATGGTGGCGGTGGTAATGCATTTAACTTTTATTCGAGTAGCACAGACTACGGCTCAGGAAGTGGCGGTGGTCAAACCGCTGTCAAGTTCTTCTCAAATGACCTTTGGCATCGAGTGATCGTGGCAGGTGCTGGAGGTGGGTCTGACAATTCTTATACCTATCCAAATATGGTTGATGATGGATCAGGTGGTTCAGGAGGTGGTCTTACCGCTCAAGGGTGTTGGATAAACGGTGCACTCAAATCAGATAAATTGGCAAATTCCACTTTTGGTTTCACATTCGGTTCTGGAGAGTCGGCCCAAGAAAAAGGATCCAAGAACCCAAATGGAATTCTCATATGACCAATCTGTAGATAAGCCAGGCGCTGGAAGTGGATGGTTCGGAGGATTCGCATGCCATAGCGGGAACGGAGGTGCTGGAGGAGGAAGTTCTTGGGCACTCTCAGCTAGTGCAGTCATCCCGACAGGGAATATCTCTGCTAACGGAACTTTCTTTAACGAGACAGAGAGCCATCCATACTTCTTTAGCTTGGATGATGGATATTTATTCAATGATGTTAAGACATATCCAGGAATCTGGCAATGTAATGGCCGACTTGTTATCACTATTCTTGATACAGCTCTTTGTCTTTCTTGTAGAACAATTGGCTGCAATTATTTTTCATATGAGCTTTTGTTTGTGTTATTTTTCGACTCAAGTTAGAAATAAGCAATTAAACATATAATATTTAAATAAATTTCATTTCTGACAACCAATATGAATTTCAATTACAAATGAACAGATAATTCTTTGCT
Organism: Trichomonas vaginalis G3; assembly: GCF_026262505.1. Taxonomy (NCBI): domain Eukaryota; phylum Parabasalia; order Trichomonadida; family Trichomonadidae; genus Trichomonas; species Trichomonas vaginalis. The sequence continues at coordinate 15,476,079 of NC_067204.1, read as the reverse complement.
GACCAAACCACAGAATGAAAGGATGACCCTAATATAGTTGAGGATCTTTATACGAATGGTTATTCAATTTAGTTTGCCTAGCAAAATATAATATTATCATTAATGTGTATACTCATTAATTTACTAAATAACATCATCTAATGTTTGTACCCTTTTATTTTTTCTTGTTATTATTAATGGAATTAACATAATAAACCAGGAATGCTTTGCATTTTTTTTCTATGTTGCAGTATCAATATCTAATGTTCAAATTATGATAAGGATTATTATTTTTATTTTTGATCTTAATTCGATCATTTCGCTCAAATGTTTACCATTATACTGTGATTCCCTATTTTATCTTATAGTTTATCTGATCAAAATAAATACCAAACTAATGTTATTGTAAGGGATCATCCAAAAACATATATATTCGATTATCCATGCCCTCTTTCACATGAATGTACCGATTACATCATCAAAATTCGGCCAGGCATATATAAATTTGAGCTTTATGGTGCCTCTGGAGGAGCTTCTGCAGGAAGAACATCCTTATTCGTTGATAATAAACGAAATTGCATTAATGACATATATGTCAATATAACTAATGGAAACGCAGAGTGCAACCCTGTTGGAAGTCGTGGTGGTGCTGGCGGCTATATGTCAGGTATCATTAAGATATCTCATCCCATTACCGCCTATGCGACGATAGGAGGTCAAGGAAATTATTCAATCAATAGTAAAGTTCACAAATTTGATGACAACAATATGATTAAAGGCGGTTATGGGGGTGGAGGAAACGCGTATAACTACTATCTTTGCGAAAATGACTATGGTACAGGAAGTGGCGGTGGTCAAACCTCTGTCAAATTCCTCACAAACGATCTTTGGCACCGAGTGATCGTGGCAGGTGCTGGAGGTTGGTCTGATAATTCATATACCGAATCTAACTATGTAGATGATGGATCAGGCGGTTTAGGTGGCGGCTTTATTGCCCAAGGTTATTGGGTTGATGGTGTCCTTAACTCAGATCGAATTGCGAATTCCACTTTTGGTTTCACTTTCGGCTCAGGAGAATCAGCTCGACAAAAAGGTTCGTTGAATCCATATGGCCAGCATGATTATGATATACTAGTCGATAGACCAGGTGCTGGCAGCGGATGGTTCGGAGGATTTGCAGGTCACCATGGAAATGCAGGCTCGGGAGGTGGCAGTTCTTGGGCACTCTCTGCTGAAGCAATCTTTCCAGAAGGAGAAATATATGCAAATGGAAGTTTTTACAATGAAACCGAAAGTCACCCGTACTTCTTCAGTTTGAATGATGGGTATGTTTTCACTGAAGTCAAAACATATCCAGGCGTTTGGGTTGGTAATGGAAGACTTGTAATCACCGTTCTCGATAGTATTATCTGCCCATCATGTGCATGTTTTAATCGTATTAGTTTTATGTATGAACTATTGTTTGTTTTGGTTTTAGAAACAAATGCTAAATAAATAACCATATTTATTTATATTAGAAGCTCCATCCAATAATTAAAAATTTACGACTAAAAATTGATTCAATTGTTGAAAAAAATCTAAAAAACGCTATCCTGGGGACTCGAACCCCAAACCCTTGGATTAAAAGTCCAAAGCTCTATCCTGTTGAGCTAGGAAAGCTTCACATAAATATGGATAAACTACTATCTATCACAATATACCCTATAATTTTATGAATATGGCACTTTTCGTCGATTTTCAAAGAATTAAATCGCTTCTATCTCAATAACTAATAAACATATAAGATTTTTGAAAGTATATATATAGTGTACTACATCTCAAGATATTATTAATATGTATTAGAAAGAATAATATATTGGATTTTGATATCACAAAATGACTTTTCAATTTATTGTAGTTCCTCACAGAGTTGAGATTCTACAAAATTCTTTGCAGATAATTTTATGAAGGGATGATAGACTAACGAACTATAGATACATGAATTGAAAATAAAAAAATCGATTAAATATGAACCTTCATAAACCGTTTAAGAAACTTAAAAACTATTCTTTATTGTTTATTTTGGACGAAGTTTAATATGATTGTGGTTTTATTGGACAATAATCGAGTAACGGAAAAATATAACATTTATCTATAAAGTGAAAAATTTAAGAGGTATATTTCGTAAGATATTTCCTCTCTGATTACAAGAACTATTGTGAGCTATCAATCTAATGAAAGAGAGCAGATTTGGCCGTAATGAAAATGCAATACTTCGAAAATCAATGCAAAAAAGATTAATTTGTTAGAAACAATCGACTATGACACTGAATTCTAAGAGCAAACGTTTACATTAGGATATTTTGATCATTTCCAAATATTGCAAAATTGCATTTAAACAAGTTAAGGAGAATACTATATTAAACCGTGTTGTAAGGAAAATATAACAATTTTAAAGATTTTGCGACAGAATTTGAAAAAATATGAAATCAGATATATAAAAATTGAATAAAATAACATTATGATGGAATATAAGTAGATGAGCTATTAATGCTGCTATGATTTAAAATTGAGTAGTAATGAAATAGAATTTCGATTAAAAAATTAATGTAATCGTATGAAAGCTTTGATCCAAATAATTAATATTCGCAAATATTTTAACATACTAATAAAATTCTGATTATATTAAGATATTTTAAAAATGAGATTCCAAATTGAATGGTGATGGAGATGAAAATTTTTAAAAATATAAAATAAGAGTATAAATTGTTTGAGATATTAACTAGTAAATATTTGAAAAAGTAAATTATTTGAAATCCTTTAAAAATGTTACGATAAAAGCTATATAAATAAAATGACTGGTGTGGTTGGTTAGCTTAATGTGTAATATAAAAAGAATTAATGGGGTTGTGAAGTGAGCAACTTTGAGAAGAATCATTTGTGATTCTTGTCAAAGTTGAATCAAAGACAACAAATTGATAGACAATTGTTGTCTTGTGTAACAACATTCACTTGAATTATAAACAATAACAAGTGTTTGTTGTTCACTGAGCAACTTTGAGAAGAATCATTTGTGATTCTTGTCAAAGTTGAATCAAAGACAACAATTGATAGACAATTGTTGTCTTTGTGTACAACATTCACTTGAATTATAAACAATAACAAGTGTTTGTTGTTTCACTGAGCAACTTTGAGAAGAATCATTTGTTGATTCTTGTCAAAGTTGAATCAAAGACAACAATTGATAGACAATTGTTGTCTTTGTGTACAACATTCACTTGAATTATAAACAATAACAAGTGTTTGTTGTTCACTGAGCAACTTGAGAAGAATCATTTGTGATTCTTGTCAAAGTTGAATCAAGACAACAATTGATAGACAATTGTTGTCTTTGTGTACAACATTCACTTGAATTATAAACAATAACAAGTGTTTGTTGTTCACTGAGCAACTTTGAGAAGAATCATTTGTGATTCTGTCAAAGTTGAATCAAAGACAACAATTGATAGACAATTGTTGTCTTTGTGTACAACATTCACTTGAATATAAAACAATAACAAGTGTTTGTTGTTCACTGAGCAACTTTGAGAAGAATCATTTGTGATTCTTGTCAAAGTTGAATCAAAGACAACAATTGATAGACAATTGTTGTCTTTGTGTACAACATTCACTTGAATTATAAACAATAACAAGTGTTTGTTGTTCACTGAGCAACTTTGAGAAGAATCATTTGTGATTCTTGTCAAAGTTGAATCAAAGACAACAATTGATAGACAATTGTTGTCTTTGTGTACAACATTCACTTGAATTATAAACAATAACAAGTGTTTGTTGTTCACTGAGCAACTTTGAGAAGAATCATTTGTGATTCTTGTCAAAGTTGAATCAAAGACAACAATTGATAGACAATTGTTGTCTTTGTGTACAACATTCACTTGAATTATAAACAATAACAAGTGTTTGTTGTTCACTGAGCAACTTTGAGAAGAATCATTTGTGATTCTTGTCAAAGTTGAATCAAAGACAACAATTGATAGACAATTGTTGTCTTTGTGTACAACATTCACTTGAATTATAAACAATAACAAGTGTTTGTTGTTCACTGAGCAACTTTGAGAAGAATCATTTGTGATTCTTGTCAAAGTTGAATCAAAGACAACAATTGATAGACAATTGTTGTCTTTGTGTACAACATTCACTTGAATTATAAACAATAACAAGTGTTTGTTGTTCACTGAGCAACTTTGAGAAGAATCATTTGTGATTCTTGTCAAAGTTGAATCAAAGACAACAATTGATAGACAATTGTTGTCTTTGTGTACAACATTCACTTGAATTATAAACAATAACAAGTGTTTGTTGTTCACTGAGCAACTTTGAGAAGAATCATTTGTGATTCTTGTCAAAGTTGAATCAAAGACAACAATTGATAGACAATTGTTGTCTTTGTGTACAACATTCACTTGAATTATAAACAATAACAAGTGTTTGTTGTTCACTGAGCAACTTTGAGAAGAATCATTTGTGATTCTTGTCAAAGTTGAATCAAAGACAACAATTGATAGACAATTGTTGTCTTTGTGTACAACATTCACTTGAATTATAAACAATAACAAGTGTTTGTTGTTCACTGAGCAACTTTGAGAAGAATCATTTGTGATTCTTGCCAAAGTTGAATCAAAGACAACAATTGATAGACAATTGTTGTCTTTGTGTACAACATTCACTTGAATTATAAACAATAACAAGTGTTTGTTGTTCACTGAGCAACTTTGAGAAGAATCATTTGTGATTCTTGTCAAAGTTGAATCAAAGACAACAATTGATAGACAATTGTTGTCTTTGTGTACAACATTCACTTGAATTATAAACAATAACAAGTGTTTGTTGTTCACTGAGCAACTTTGAGAAGAATCATTTGTGATTCTTGTCAAAGTTGAATCAAAGACAACAATTGATAGACAATTGTTGTCTTTGTGTACAACATTCACTTGAATTATAAACAATAACAAGTGTTTGTTGTTCACTGAGCAACTTTGAGAAGAATCATTTGTGATTCTTGTCAAAGTTGAATCAAAGACAACAATTGATAGACAATTGTTGTCTTTGTGTACAACATTCACTTGAATTATAAACAATAACAAGTGTTTGTTGTTCACTGAGCAACTTTGAGAAGAATCATTTGTGATTCTTGTCAAAGTTGAATCAAAGACAACAATTGATAGACAATTGTTGTCTTTGTGTACAACATTCACTTGAATTATAAACAATAACAAGTGTTTGTTGTTCACTGAGCAACTTTGAGAAGAATCATTTGTGATTCTTGTCAAAGTTGAATCAAAGACAACAATTGATAGACAATTGTTGTCTTTGTGTACAACATTCACTTGAATTATAAACAATAACAAGTGTTTGTTGTTCACTGAGCAACTTTGAGAAGAATCATTTGTGATTCTTGTCAAAGTTGAATCAAAGACAACAATTGATAGACAATTGTTGTCTTTGTGTACAACATTCACTTGAATTATAAACAATAACAAGTGTTTGTTGTTCACTGAGCAACTTTGAGAAGAATCATTTGTGATTCTTGTCAAAGTTGAATCAAAGACAACAATTGATAGACAATTGTTGTCTTTGTGTACAACATTCACTTGAATTATAAACAATAACAAGTGTTTGTTGTTCACTGAGCAACTTTGAGAAGAATCATTTGTGATTCTTGCCAAAGTTGAATCAAAGACAACAATTGATAGACAATTGTTGTCTTTGTGTACAACATTCACTTGAATTATAAACAATAACAAGTGTTTGTTGTTCACTGAGCAACTTTGAGAAGAATCATTTGTGATTCTTGTCAAAGTTGAATCAAAGACAACAATTGATAGACAATTGTTGTCTTTGTGTACAACATTCACTTGAATTATAAACAATAACAAGTGTTGTTGTTCACTGAGCAACTTTGAGAAGAATCATTTGTGATTCTTGTCAAAGTTGAATCAAAGACAACAATTGATAGACAATTGTTGTCTTTGTGTACAACATTCACTTGAATTATAAACAATAACAAGTGTTTGTTGTTCACTGAGCAACTTGAGAAGAATCATTTGTGATTCTTGTCAAAGTTGAATCAAAGACAACAATTGATAGACAATTGTTGTCTTTGTGTACAACATTCACTTGAATTATAAACAATAACAAGTGTTTGTTGTTCACTGAGCAACTTTGAGAAGAATCATTTGTGATTCTTGTCAAAGTTGAATCAAAGACAACAATTGATAGACAATTGTTGTCTTTGTGTACAACATTCACTTGAATTATAAACAATAACAAGTGTTTGTTTTCACTGAGCAACTTTGAGAAGAATCATTTGTGATTCTTGTCAAAGTTGAATCAAAGACAACAATTGATAGACAATTGTTGTCTTTGTGTACAACATTCACTTGAATTATAAACAATAACAAGTGTTTGTTGTTCACTGAGCAACTTTGAGAAGAATCATTTGTGATTCTTGTCAAAGTTGAATCAAAGACAACAATTGATAGACAATTGTTGTCTTTGTGTACAACATTCACTTGAATTATAAACAATAACAAGTGTTTGTTGTTCACTGAGCAACTTTGAGAAGAATCATTTGTGATTCTTGTCAAAGTTGAATCAAAGACAACAATTGATAGACAATTGTTGTCTTTGTGTACAACATTCACTTGAATTATAAACAATAACAAGTGTTTGTTGTTCACTGAGCAACTTTGAGAAGAATCATTTGTGATTCTTGTCAAAGTTGAATCAAAGACAACAATTGATAGACAATTGTTGTCTTTGTGTACAACATTCACTTGAATTATAAACAATAACAAGTGTTTGTTGTTCACTGAGCAACTTTGAGAAGAATCATTTGTGATTCTTGTCAAAGTTGAATCAAAGACAACAATTGATAGACAATTGTTTGTCTTTGTGTACAACATTCACTTGAATTATAAACAATAACAAGTGTTTGTTGTTCACTGAGCAACTTTGAGAAGAATCATTTGTGATTCTTGTCAAAGTTGAATCAAAGACAACAATTGATAGACAATTGTTGTCTTTGTGTACAACATTCACTTGAATTATAAACAATAACAAGTGTTTGTTGTTCACTGAGCAACTTTGAGAAGAATCATTTGTGATTCTTGTCAAAGTTGAATCAAAGACAACAATTGATAGACAATTGTTGTCTTTGTGTACAACATTCACTTGAATTATAAACAATAACAAGTGTTTGTTGTTCACTGAGCAACTTTGAGAAGAATCATTTGTGATTCTTGTCAAAGTTGAATCAAAGACAACAATTGATAGACAATTGTTGTCTTTGTGTACAACATTCACTTGAATTATAAACAATAACAAGTGTTTGTTGTTCACTGAGCAACTTTGAGAAGAATCATTTGTGATTCTTGTCAAAGTTGAATCAAAGACAACAATTGATAGACAATTGTTGTCTTTGTGTACAACATTCACTTGAATTATAAACAATAACAAGTGTTTGTTGTTCACTGAGCAACTTTGAGAAGAATCATTTGTGATTCTTGTCAAAGTTGAATCAAAGACAACAATTGATAGACAATTGTTGTCTTTGTGTACAACATTCACTTGAATTATAAACAATAACAAGTGTTTGTTGTTCACTGAGCAACTTTGAGAAGAATCATTTGTGATTCTTGCCAAAGTTGAATCAAAGACAACAATTGATAGACAATTGTTGTCTTTGTGTACAACATTCACTTGAATTATAAACAATAACAAGTGTTGTTGTTCACTGAGCAACTTTGAGAAGAATCATTTTGTAATACTTTGAAACACAAAATAGCATATTATGCTTGTATTTATCTATATGTGTCATTTTGGGAGACATTGTCTATGCAAGTCTCCCAGAATGACACATTCATACACAATCTTCTTCTGATTGTGTATCTTTTGTCAACAAAGTGCAACAGTGCACTGTTATTGTGTGCTATGTGTCATTTTGGGAGACATTGTCTATGCAAGTCTCCCAGAATGACACATTCATACACAATCTTCTTCTGATTGTGTATCTTTTGTCAACAAAGTGCAACAGTGCACTGTTATTGTGTGCTATGTGTCATTTTGGGAGACATTGTCTATGCAAGTCTCCCAGAATGACACATTCATACACAATCTTCTTCTGATTGTGTATCTTTTGTCAACAAAGTGCAACAGTGCACTGTTATTGTGTGCTATGTGTCATTTTGGGAGACATTGTCTATGCAAGTCTCCCAGAATGACACATTCATACACAATCTTCTTCTGATTGTGTATCTTTTGTCAACAAAGTGCAACAGTGCACTGTTATTGTGTGCTATGTGTCATTTTGGGAGACATTGTCTATGCAAGTCTCCCAGAATGACACATTCATACACAATCTTCTTCTGATTGTGTATCTTTTGTCAACAAAGTGCAACAGTGCACTGTTATTGTGTGCTATGTGTCATTTTGGGAGACATTGTCTATGCAAGTCTCCCAGAATGACACATTCATACACAATCTTCTTCTGATTGTGTATCTTTTGTCAACAAAGTGCAACAGTGCACTGTTATTGTGTGCTATGTGTCATTTTGGGAGACATTGTCTATGCAAGTCTCCCAGAATGACACATTCATACACAATCTTCTTCTGATTGTGTATCTTTTGTCAACAAAGTGCAACAGTGCACTGTTATTGTGTGCTATGTGTCATTTTGGGAGACATTGTCTATGCAAGTCTCCCAGAATGACACATTCTTCTCAAATGTTCTTACACTCTATTAAAAACTATTCATAAATACAATTTCAATCTTATCCTCATTTTCTTCCTATTACACGTATCGAATCCCAACCTACTGAAACACTTATTCCTCATAATCATTCGCAAATTTTTCTAATCTATGTTTTCTCAACTATTATCCTTTACATTCATAACAGCATGTAGATATTCCTAATGAAATTTAATGTTTTCATATTAAATACTTAATCAGACAAAAATTATATTATCAAATTTTTATATCATTCTTAAATTCCAGATTATATTGCTTACTTTGCAAGCTAACTATAATATAGTGTGATAGTCTTATTGAACTTTGATCAAATACTCCTTCGTCCGTTAAAAATTAAGATGCGTTTAAAAAATCGGAAAAAAATTCTTTTGTTTTATTTTTAATTTTTCAACCGATAAAACTTTTTAGAAAAACTCCAAATTCCAAGAAATGCTTAGATTCAATATGAAGAACATATTCATACAGTCATTTCGTTTCAAATTTCAATTTTCAAATCGAACAAAGCTGCAAATTGAATACTTTACAAAATTTTGAAACGTCTTTTCCCGAATGAATATTGAGTTTCAAGCCGGACAAGCTATAGCAAAACTGATCCTTATGACACACTCTATCATTTTGGTTTTTTTTGCAAAACGTGGGTAAACACCCATCTCATAACACATTTTTTGCAAAATTTGGTAAAATCCGTGTAAATGCTCAGATACATGTGGCCAATAATATTTGAATACTGACAGGTCCGGATATTAGGTTTAAATAGCTGATTTAATTCGAAATATGAAAAAAGATGAAATCTCAATGTAATATAGTAAATTAAGAATCAGTATGAATAGTTATATGATTTTGATAAAAGAAAACTGAATGAAATAGAACAAAATTTGAATCTCAGAATTTAAAAGTAATGAAAGAAGAAAAAGTGGCTTTAGGGGTTTTATGATAAGGTATTGTCGGGTATTAGAAGCAAATATGTTGAAAAGAGATATTTAATTAATATGAGACAAAATTAAAACACGAAAAGTGCATAATGCACTCTTGTCGGTCGAAGTTCCGCAATCGTATTCTAATTGCGGAAGATTGTCTCATTCTGGAAGACATTGTCTATGCAAGTCTCCCAGAATGACACATTCATACACAATCTTCTTCTGATTGTGTATCTTTTGTCAACAAAGTTCAACAGTGCACTGTTATGTGTGCTATGTGTCATTTTGGGAGACATTGTCTATGCAAGTCTCCCAGAATGACACATTCATACACATCTTCTTCTGATTGTGTATCTTTTGTCAACAAAGTGCAACAGTGCACTGTTATTGTGTGCTATGTGTCATTTTGGGAGACATTGTCTATGCAAGTCCCAGAATGACACATTCATACACAATCTTCTTCTGATTGTGTATCTTTTGTCAACAAAGTGCAACAGTGCACTGTTATTGTGTGCTATGTGTCATTTTGGGAGACATTGTCTATGCAAGTCTCCCAGAATGACACATTCATACACAATCTTCAATTCTTGTTTTAATTTTGTCTCATATTAACTGAATATCTCTCTTCAACATATTTGCTTCTAATACCCGACAATACCTTATCATAAAACCCCTAAAGCCACTTTTTCTTCTTTCATTACTTTTAAATTCTGAGATTCAAATTTTGTTCTATTTCATTCAGTTTTCTTTTATCAAAATCATATAACTATTCATACTGATTCTTAATTTACTATATTACATTGAGATTTCATCTTTTTTCATATTTCGAATTAAATCAGCTATTTAAACCTAATATCCGACCTGTCAGTATTCAAATATTATTGGGCCACATGTATCTGAGCATTTACACGGATTTTACCAAATTTTGCAAAAAATGTGTTATGAGATGGGTGTTTACCCACGTTTTGCAAAAAAAAACCAAAATGATAGAGTGTGTCATAAGGATCAGTTTTGCTATAGCTTGTCCGGCTTGAAACTCAATATTCATTCGGGAAAAGACGTTTCAAAATTTTGTAAAGTATTCAAATTTGCAGCTTTGTTCGATTTGAAAATTGAAATTTGAAACGAAATGACTGTTATGAATATGTTCTTCATATTGAATCTAAGCATTTCTTGGAATTTGGAGTTTTTCTAAAAAGTTTTATCGGTTGAAAAATTAAAAATAAAACAAAAGAATTTTTTTCCGATTTTTTAAACGCATCTTAATTTTTAACGGACGAAGGAAGTATTTGATCAAAGTTCAATAAGACTATCACACTATATTATAGTTAGCTTGCAAAGTAAGCAATATAATCTGGAATTTAATAACTTCATAAAGATTTGATAAAACCATTTTGTGTAAATTAGTATTTAATAGGAAAATATGAAATTAGATTAGTCAAACATATAAATTGTTATTATATGAAATGATAACAATTGATAAAACATACAGATTGGAAGATTAGGTGAATTTTTGTGATGAATAGGTGTGTTTGTATGTAATGCCTCTATAGTATATTCATAATAAAAAATTAGTATACTATAAAAAGTTGATTTGAGAAGAAAATTAATGTGGAATAAGAAATTGTAGAGAAACGTCTCATTCTTAAACAGTCACAAATAATATCTCCTTACCATATCAAATCCTTAAATTTTATATATGCTATTTTTTAATCTTTTAAAATTTTCTCTTTAACTCTCTTCAAGACTTTCTTTTATGTCAAAATTTTGTTTCACTTGCCCCAACTCATATACTCTAAAAATAATAACAATAGCCAAATATATAAAATTAATTTTTAATTCATTAAAATTATATTTATTCAAAGTAAATCCTCATATAAACTTCTATGAACCATCCTCATCTGTTAATTCAATCAAGTATTCTAAGAAATTTGGGCAATTTTCTTCGAATAATTGGCCTCTCATATGATAAATCTATTAATTCAATTTTGTCATGCATAAAAATCATACTTTCCGAATATGCAATAGCATTTTTCAAGAGCCAACAATAAATCAATTTTAAATCTTAGACCGTATTATTAAATGATTCAATAGTCCTTCCTCCAATAAAAAGTGGTACATTATTTGTTGATCGTTCTGTGAAAATTCGAAATTTAAGATACAATAGCAAATTGCAAACCCAAATTTAGCTAAAAGTGACAGAAAAAAAAAACGTTTAGTATTAAAAAAAAAGACCGATGAGAGCTTCGTTCGAAATATAGAGGGAACTGAGAATGCGCAACCATTCTCAGGGAATATTGGATGCTATTCCCGTTCCCTCTGTATGGAAAATTGAGGTTTTCAAAGGGAGTTAAAATAATATCAAATTTATATACTAATTTACTTCAAAATACAAAAGTATTTGACAGCTAGAATTAGTTACTTTAGCAAAGCCTATCAATACCCTTTTACGATTATTGTTACTTTTCGAAATAAAAGTAAAAACAAATTTATACTAATTTACTTCAAAATACAAAAGTATTTGACAGCTAAAATTAGTTACTTTAGCAAGCCTATCAATACCCTTTTACGATTATTGCTACTTTTTCGAAATAAAATAAATTATTATCAAAAACCTTTTTTTCTTAGTAAAAATAAACGAAATTTTTTACCTTATGAACTTTTGATGGAAATATGAAAATTTAAATAATAAAGAAAGCCGCGAGCGAAGCGATCGGCTTAGTTTCGAAGATTTTTGATTCAAATCTTTGCTGATCTGTAATTCGCGGAAAGCCGCGAGCGAATCGAGCGGCTTAGGTCTAAGATTTTGATTCAAATCTTTGCTATATTCCTTAAATTCTTTATGAAACTCGCAACAGTTCCATAAAAAATTTTAAATTCTAAACTGTCGAAATTACCGATCGGTAATCACACCCTTCATGGGTGTGTCACTTTAGCTAAAATTACCCCTACTCGTAAAAAACAAGGATATTTCGTCAAATGCATCTATTTGTCAACAGAAATGTATCTTGGAGACACAATCACCAATATCAATATTTTCAACATCTTGTTATAAGATTTGATATTCATTAAAATTTGATATAAAAAAGTAAATTCATTGCTCAGAAAAATTGAGAAAATTGAGAGTAAGCGCCAAATAAGATTTTTAAAAATAAAGAACTAAGGGTACAGTATATGAGAAGGAAGAATCCAAAATTTTATTTTTTAAGGTTTTGCGCAAGAAAATTTTTATTAATCAACGTTAAATAATAATGATTCGATATTAAAAAAGAAAACATGAAATCAAAATAAAAAATTTGAATTCAATTTGACAAGAATCACAAATGATTCTTCTCAAAGTTGCTCAGTGAACAACAAACACTTGTTATTGTTTATAATTCAAGTGAATGTTGTACACAAAGACAACAATTGTCTATCAATTGTTGTCTTTGATTCAACTTTGACAAGAATCACAAATGATTCTTCTCAAAGTTGCTCAGTGAACAACAAACACTTGTTATTGTTTATAATTCAAGTGAATGTTGTACACAAAGACAACAATTGTCTATCAATTGTTGTCTTTGATTCAACTTTGACAAGAATCACAAATGATTCTTCTCAAAGTTGCTCAGTGAACAACAAACACTTGTTATTGTTTATAATTCAAGTGAATGTTGTACACAAAGACAACAATTGTCTATCAATTGTTGTCTTTGATTCAACTTTGACAAGAATCACAAATGATTCTTCTCAAAGTTGCTCAGTGAACAACAAACACTTGTTATTGTTTATAATTCAAGTGAATGTTGTACACAAAGACAACAATTGTCTATCAATTGTTGTCTTTGATTCAACTTTGACAAGAATCACAAATGATTCTTCTCAAAGTTGCTCAGTGAACAACAAACACTTGTTATTGTTTATAATTCAAGTGAATGTTGTACACAAAGACAACAATTGTCTATCAATTGTTGTCTTTGATTCAACTTTGACAAGAATCACAAATGATTCTTCTCAAAGTTGCTCAGTGAACAACAAACACTTGTTATTGTTTATAATTCAAGTGAATGTTGTACACAAAGACAACAATTGTCTATCAATTGTTGTCTTTGATTCAACTTTGACAAGAATCACAAATGATTCTTCTCAAAGTTGCTCAGTGAACAACAAACACTTGTTATTGTTTATAATTCAAGTGAATGTTGTACACAAAGACAACAATTGTCTATCAATTGTTGTCTTTGATTCAACTTTGACAAGAATCACAAATGATTCTTCTCAAAGTTGCTCAGTGAACAACAAACACTTGTTATTGTTTATAATTCAAGTGAATGTTGTACACAAAGACAACAATTGTCTATCAATTGTTGTCTTTGATTCAACTTTGACAAGAATCACAAATGATTCTTCTCAAAGTTGCTCAGTGAACAACAAACACTTGTTATTGTTTATAATTCAAGTGAATGTTGTACACAAAGACAACAATTGTCTATCAATTGTTGTCTTTGATTCAACTTTGACAAGAATCACAAATGATTCTTCTCAAAGTTGCTCAGTGAACAACAAACACTTGTTATTGTTTATAATTCAAGTGAATGTTGTACACAAAGACAACAATTGTCTATCAATTGTTGTCTTTGATTCAACTTTGACAAGAATCACAAATGATTCTTCTCAAAGTTGCTCAGTGAACAACAAACACTTGTTATTGTTTATAATTCAAGTGAATGTTGTACACAAAGACAACAATTGTCTATCAATTGTTGTCTTTGATTCAACTTTGACAAGAATCACAAATGATTCTTCTCAAAGTTGCTCAGTGAACAACAAACACTTGTTATTGTTTATAATTCAAGTGAATGTTGTACACAAAGACAACAATTGTCTATCAATTGTTGTCTTTGATTCAACTTTGACAAGAATCACAAATGATTCTTCTCAAAGTTGCTCAGTGAACAACAAACACTTGTTATTGTTTATAATTCAAGTGAATGTTGTACACAAAGACAACAATTGTCTATCAATTGTTGTCTTTGATTCAACTTTGACAAGAATCACAAATGATTCTTCTCAAAGTTGCTCAGTGAACAACAAACACTTGTTATTGTTTATAATTCAAGTGAATGTTGTACACAAAGACAACAATTGTCTATCAATTGTTGTCTTTGATTCAACTTTGACAAGAATCACAAATGATTCTTCTCAAAGTTGCTCAGTGAACAACAAACACTTGTTATTGTTTATAATTCAAGTGAATGTTGTACACAAAGACAACAATTGTCTATCAATTGTTGTCTTTGATTCAACTTTGACAAGAATCACAAATGATTCTTCTCAAAGTTGCTCAGTGAACAACAAACACTTGTTATTGTTTATAATTCAAGTGAATGTTGTACACAAAGACAACAATTGTCTATCAATTGTTGTCTTTGATTCAACTTTGACAAGAATCACAAATGATTCTTCTCAAAGTTGCTCAGTGAACAACAAACACTTGTTATTGTTTATAATTCAAGTGAATGTTGTACACAAAGACAACAATTGTCTATCAATTGTTGTCTTTGATTCAACTTTGACAAGAATCACAAATGATTCTTCTCAAAGTTGCTCAGTGAACAACAAACACTTGTTATTGTTTATAATTCAAGTGAATGTTGTACACAAAGACAACAATTGTCTATCAATTGTTGTCTTTGATTCAACTTTGACAAGAATCACAAATGATTCTTCTCAAAGTTGCTCAGTGAACAACAAACACTTGTTATTGTTTATAATTCAAGTGAATGTTGTACACAAAGACAACAATTGTCTATCAATTGTTGTCTTTGATTCAACTTTGACAAGAATCACAAATGATTCTTCTCAAAGTTGCTCAGTGAACAACAAACACTTGTTATTGTTTATAATTCAAGTGAATGTTGTACACAAAGACAACAATTGTCTATCAATTGTTGTCTTTGATTCAACTTTGACAAGAATCACAAATGATTCTTCTCAAAGTTGCTCAGTGAACAACAAACACTTGTTATTGTTTATAATTCAAGTGAATGTTGTACACAAAGACAACAATTGTCTATCAATTGTTGTCTTTGATTCAACTTTGACAAGAATCACAAATGATTCTTCTCAAAGTTGCTCAGTGAACAACAAACACTTGTTATTGTTTATAATTCAAGTGAATGTTGTACACAAAGACAACAATTGTCTATCAATTGTTGTCTTTGATTCAACTTTGACAAGAATCACAAATGATTCTTCTCAAAGTTGCTCAGTGAACAACAAACACTTGTTATTGTTTATAATTCAAGTGAATGTTGTACACAAAGACAACAATTGTCTATCAATTGTTGTCTTTGATTCAACTTTGACAAGAATCACAAATGATTCTTCTCAAAGTTGCTCAGTGAACAACAAACACTTGTTATTGTTTATAATTCAAGTGAATGTTGTACACAAAGACAACAATTGTCTATCAATTGTTGTCTTTGATTCAACTTTGACAAGAATCACAAATGATTCTTCTCAAAGTTGCTCAGTGAACAACAAACACTTGTTATTGTTTATAATTCAAGTGAATGTTGTACACAAAGACAACAATTGTCTATCAATTGTTGTCTTTGATTCAACTTTGACAAGAATCACAAATGATTCTTCTCAAAGTTGCTCAGTGAACAACAAACACTTGTTATTGTTTATAATTCAAGTGAATGTTGTACACAAAGACAACAATTGTCTATCAATTGTTGTCTTTGATTCAACTTTGACAAGAATCACAAATGATTCTTCTCAAAGTTGCTCAGTGAACAACAAACACTTGTTATTGTTTATAATTCAAGTGAATGTTGTACACAAAGACAACAATTGTCTATCAATTGTTGTCTTTGATTCAACTTTGACAAGAATCACAAATGATTCTTCTCAAAGTTGCTCAGTGAACAACAAACACTTGTTATTGTTTATAATTCAAGTGAATGTTGTACACAAAGACAACAATTGTCTATCAATTGTTGTCTTTGATTCAACTTTGACAAGAATCACAAATGATTCTTCTCAAAGTTGCTCAGTGAACAACAAACACTTGTTATTGTTTATAATTCAAGTGAATGTTGTACACAAAGACAACAATTGTCTATCAATTGTTGTCTTTGATTCAACTTTGACAAGAATCACAAATGATTCTTCTCAAAGTTGCTCAGTGAACAACAAACACTTGTTATTGTTTATAATTCAAGTGAATGTTGTACACAAAGACAACAATTGTCTATCAATTGTTGTCTTTGATTCAACTTTGACAAGAATCACAAATGATTCTTCTCAAAGTTGCTCAGTGAACAACAAACACTTGTTATTGTTTATAATTCAAGTGAATGTTGTACACAAAGACAACAATTGTCTATCAATTGTTGTCTTTGATTCAACTTTGACAAGAATCACAAATGATTCTTCTCAAAGTTGCTCAGTGAACAACAAACACTTGTTATTGTTTATAATTCAAGTGAATGTTGTACACAAAGACAACAATTGTCTATCAATTGTTGTCTTTGATTCAACTTTGACAAGAATCACAAATGATTCTTCTCAAAGTTGCTCAGTGAACAACAAACACTTGTTATTGTTTATAATTCAAGTGAATGTTGTACACAAAGACAACAATTGTCTATCAATTGTTGTCTTTGATTCAACTTTGACAAGAATCACAAATGATTCTTCTCAAAGTTGCTCAGTGAACAACAAACACTTGTTATTGTTTATAATTCAAGTGAATGTTGTACACAAAGACAACAATTGTCTATCAATTGTTGTCTTTGATTCAACTTTGACAAGAATCACAAATGATTCTTCTCAAAGTTGCTCAGTGAACAACAAACACTTGTTATTGTTTATAATTCAAGTGAATGTTGTACACAAAGACAACAATTGTCTATCAATTGTTGTCTTTGATTCAACTTTGACAAGAATCACAAATGATTCTTCTCAAAGTTGCTCAGTGAACAACAAACACTTGTTATTGTTTATAATTCAAGTGAATGTTGTACACAAAGACAACAATTGTCTATCAATTGTTGTCTTTGATTCAACTTTGACAAGAATCACAAATGATTCTTCTCAAAGTTGCTCAGTGAACAACAAACACTTGTTATTGTTTATAATTCAAGTGAATGTTGTACACAAAGACAACAATTGTCTATCAATTGTTGTCTTTGATTCAACTTTGACAAGAATCACAAATGATTCTTCTCAAAGTTGCTCAGTGAACAACAAACACTTGTTATTGTTTATAATTCAAGTGAATGTTGTACACAAAGACAACAATTGTCTATCAATTGTTGTCTTTGATTCAACTTTGACAAGAATCACAAATGATTCTTCTCAAAGTTGCTCAGTGAACAACAAACACTTGTTATTGTTTATAATTCAAGTGAATGTTGTACACAAAGACAACAATTGTCTATCAATTGTTGTCTTTGATTCAACTTTGACAAGAATCACAAATGATTCTTCTCAAAGTTGCTCAGTGAACAACAAACACTTGTTATTGTTTATAATTCAAGTGAATGTTGTACACAAAGACAACAATTGTCTATCAATTGTTGTCTTTGATTCAACTTTGACAAGAATCACAAATGATTCTTCTCAAAGTTGCTCAGTGAACAACAAACACTTGTTATTGTTTATAATTCAAGTGAATGTTGTACACAAAGACAACAATTGTCTATCAATTGTTGTCTTTGATTCAACTTTGACAAGAATCACAAATGATTCTTCTCAAAGTTGCTCAGTGAACAACAAACACTTGTTATTGTTTATAATTCAAGTGAATGTTGTACACAAAGACAACAATTGTCTATCAATTGTTGTCTTTGATTCAACTTTGACAAGAATCACAAATGATTCTTCTCAAAGTTGCTCAGTGAACAACAAACACTTGTTATTGTTTATAATTCAAGTGAATGTTGTACACAAAGACAACAATTGTCTATCAATTGTTGTCTTTGATTCAACTTTGACAAGAATCACAAATGATTCTTCTCAAAGTTGCTCAGTGAACAACAAACACTTGTTATTGTTTATAATTCAAGTGAATGTTGTACACAAAGACAACAATTGTCTATCAATTGTTGTCTTTGATTCAACTTTGACAAGAATCACAAATGATTCTTCTCAAAGTTGCTCAGTGAACAACAAACACTTGTTATTGTTTATAATTCAAGTGAATGTTGTACACAAAGACAACAATTGTCTATCAATTGTTGTCTTTGATTCAACTTTGACAAGAATCACAAATGATTCTTCTCAAAGTTGCTCAGTGAACAACAAACACTTGTTATTGTTTATAATTCAAGTGAATGTTGTACACAAAGACAACAATTGTCTATCAATTGTTGTCTTTGATTCAACTTTGACAAGAATCACAAATGATTCTTCTCAAAGTTGCTCAGTGAACAACAAACACTTGTTATTGTTTATAATTCAAGTGAATGTTGTACACAAAGACAACAATTGTCTATCAATTGTTGTCTTTGATTCAACTTTGACAAGAATCACAAATGATTCTTCTCAAAGTTGCTCAGTGAACAACAAACACTTGTTATTGTTTATAATTCAAGTGAATGTTGTACACAAAGACAACAATTGTCTATCAATTGTTGTCTTTGATTCAACTTTGACAAGAATCACAAATGATTCTTCTCAAAGTTGCTCAGTGAACAACAAACACTTGTTATTGTTTATAATTCAAGTGAATGTTGTACACAAAGACAACAATTGTCTATCAATTGTTGTCTTTGATTCAACTTTGACAAGAATCACAAATGATTCTTCTCAAAGTTGCTCAGTGAACAACAAACACTTGTTATTGTTTATAATTCAAGTGAATGTTGTACACAAAGACAACAATTGTCTATCAATTGTTGTCTTTGATTCAACTTTGACAAGAATCACAAATGATTCTTCTCAAAGTTGCTCAGTGAACAACAAACACTTGTTATTGTTTATAATTCAAGTGAATGTTGTACACAAAGACAACAATTGTCTATCAATTGTTGTCTTTGATTCAACTTTGACAAGAATCACAAATGATTCTTCTCAAAGTTGCTCAGTGAACAACAAACACTTGTTATTGTTTATAATTCAAGTGAATGTTGTACACAAAGACAACAATTGTCTATCAATTGTTGTCTTTGATTCAACTTTGACAAGAATCACAAATGATTCTTCTCAAAGTTGCTCAGTGAACAACAAACACTTGTTATTGTTTATAATTCAAGTGAATGTTGTACACAAAGACAACAATTGTCTATCAATTGTTGTCTTTGATTCAACTTTGACAAGAATCACAAATGATTCTTCTCAAAGTTGCTCAGTGAACAACAAACACTTGTTATTGTTTATAATTCAAGTGAATGTTGTACACAAAGACAACAATTGTCTATCAATTGTTGTCTTTGATTCAACTTTGACAAGAATCACAAATGATTCTTCTCAAAGTTGCTCAGTGAACAACAAACACTTGTTATTGTTTATAATTCAAGTGAATGTTGTACACAAAGACAACAATTGTCTATCAATTGTTGTCTTTGATTCAACTTTGACAAGAATCACAAATGATTCTTCTCAAAGTTGCTCAGTGAACAACAAACACTTGTTATTGTTTATAATTCAAGTGAATGTTGTACACAAAGACAACAATTGTCTATCAATTGTTGTCTTTGATTCAACTTTGACAAGAATCACAAATGATTCTTCTCAAAGTTGCTCAGTGAACAACAAACACTTGTTATTGTTTATAATTCAAGTGAATGTTGTACACAAAGACAACAATTGTCTATCAATTGTTGTCTTTGATTCAACTTTGACAAGAATCACAAATGATTCTTCTCAAAGTTGCTCAGTGAACAACAAACACTTGTTATTGTTTATAATTCAAGTGAATGTTGTACACAAAGACAACAATTGTCTATCAATTGTTGTCTTTGATTCAACTTTGACAAGAATCACAAATGATTCTTCTCAAAGTTGCTCAGTGAACAACAAACACTTGTTATTGTTTATAATTCAAGTGAATGTTGTACACAAAGACAACAATTGTCTATCAATTGTTGTCTTTGATTCAACTTTGACAAGAATCACAAATGATTCTTCTCAAAGTTGCTCAGTGAACAACAAACACTTGTTATTGTTTATAATTCAAGTGAATGTTGTACACAAAGACAACAATTGTCTATCAATTGTTGTCTTTGATTCAACTTTGACAAGAATCACAAATGATTCTTCTCAAAGTTGCTCAGTGAACAACAAACACTTGTTATTGTTTATAATTCAAGTGAATGTTGTACACAAAGACAACAATTGTCTATCAATTGTTGTCTTTGATTCAACTTTGACAAGAATCACAAATGATTCTTCTCAAAGTTGCTCAGTGAACAACAAACACTTGTTATTGTTTATAATTCAAGTGAATGTTGTACACAAAGACAACAATTGTCTATCAATTGTTGTCTTTGATTCAACTTTGACAAGAATCACAAATGATTCTTCTCAAAGTTGCTCAGTGAACAACAAACACTTGTTATTGTTTATAATTCAAGTGAATGTTGTACACAAAGACAACAATTGTCTATCAATTGTTGTCTTTGATTCAACTTTGACAAGAATCACAAATGATTCTTCTCAAAGTTGCTCAGTGAACAACAAACACTTGTTATTGTTTATAATTCAAGTGAATGTTGTACACAAAGACAACAATTGTCTATCAATTGTTGTCTTTGATTCAACTTTGACAAGAATCACAAATGATTCTTCTCAAAGTTGCTCAGTGAACAACAAACACTTGTTATTGTTTATAATTCAAGTGAATGTTGTACACAAAGACAACAATTGTCTATCAATTGTTGTCTTTGATTCAACTTTGACAAGAATCACAAATGATTCTTCTCAAAGTTGCTCAGTGAACAACAAACACTTGTTATTGTTTATAATTCAAGTGAATGTTGTACACAAAGACAACAATTGTCTATCAATTGTTGTCTTTGATTCAACTTTGACAAGAATCACAAATGATTCTTCTCAAAGTTGCTCAGTGAACAACAAACACTTGTTATTGTTTATAATTCAAGTGAATGTTGTACACAAAGACAACAATTGTCTATCAATTGTTGTCTTTGATTCAACTTTGACAAGAATCACAAATGATTCTTCTCAAAGTTGCTCAGTGAACAACAAACACTTGTTATTGTTTATAATTCAAGTGAATGTTGTACACAAAGACAACAATTGTCTATCAATTGTTGTCTTTGATTCAACTTTGACAAGAATCACAAATGATTCTTCTCAAAGTTGCTCAGTGAACAACAAACACTTGTTATTGTTTATAATTCAAGTGAATGTTGTACACAAAGACAACAATTGTCTATCAATTGTTGTCTTTGATTCAACTTTGACAAGAATCACAAATGATTCTTCTCAAAGTTGCTCAGTGAACAACAAACACTTGTTATTGTTTATAATTCAAGTGAATGTTGTACACAAAGACAACAATTGTCTATCAATTGTTGTCTTTGATTCAACTTTGACAAGAATCACAAATGATTCTTCTCAAAGTTGCTCAGTGAACAACAAACACTTGTTATTGTTTATAATTCAAGTGAATGTTGTACACAAAGACAACAATTGTCTATCAATTGTTGTCTTTGATTCAACTTTGACAAGAATCACAAATGATTCTTCTCAAAGTTGCTCAGTGAACAACAAACACTTGTTATTGTTTATAATTCAAGTGAATGTTGTACACAAAGACAACAATTGTCTATCAATTGTTGTCTTTGATTCAACTTTGACAAGAATCACAAATGATTCTTCTCAAAGTTGCTCAGTGAACAACAAACACTTGTTATTGTTTATAATTCAAGTGAATGTTGTACACAAAGACAACAATTGTCTATCAATTGTTGTCTTTGATTCAACTTTGACAAGAATCACAAATGATTCTTCTCAAAGTTGCTCAGTGAACAACAAACACTTGTTATTGTTTATAATTCAAGTGAATGTTGTACACAAAGACAACAATTGTCTATCAATTGTTGTCTTTGATTCAACTTTGACAAGAATCACAAATGATTCTTCTCAAAGTTGCTCAGTGAACAACAAACACTTGTTATTGTTTATAATTCAAGTGAATGTTGTACACAAAGACAACAATTGTCTATCAATTGTTGTCTTTGATTCAACTTTGACAAGAATCACAAATGATTCTTCTCAAAGTTGCTCAGTGAACAACAAACACTTGTTATTGTTTATAATTCAAGTGAATGTTGTACACAAAGACAACAATTGTCTATCAATTGTTGTCTTTGATTCAACTTTGACAAGAATCACAAATGATTCTTCTCAAAGTTGCTCAGTGAACAACAAACACTTGTTATTGTTTATAATTCAAGTGAATGTTGTACACAAAGACAACAATTGTCTATCAATTGTTGTCTTTGATTCAACTTTGACAAGAATCACAAATGATTCTTCTCAAAGTTGCTCAGTGAACAACAAACACTTGTTATTGTTTATAATTCAAGTGAATGTTGTACACAAAGACAACAATTGTCTATCAATTGTTGTCTTTGATTCAACTTTATTAAAAATTTTAATTATATCTTTTAATTTATATTTATTTACGTTCACATTTCTTTTATATCCTTTATATTAATATAAAATTTCGGTTGATCTTCACTCTTTTTCACATATTTTTTCAATAAGATACCCAATTTTTGTATTTATTCTGATTAATATTTTTCACTGTTAATTTTATTGATATCTCAAACTATTTCAACATTTAGTTTTTTAAAAACTCTATTTTTTGTTCTCTCTCTCAATTTTCAAAAGTCATTAATTTTGCATTTCTTTATTTAAAATATAATTAACATTGGATCAAAACATTTATTATAATGCCATTTTGGATCAATCTTATGATATTTCAAATCTTTTAAAATACACTCATTCATAACAAATAGTTGCCCTAGACATGTGCGTAACCTCTGTGTACGATATTCCAACACCTTACGACCTGTATGCAAGTTTTTAAATATTGAATAAAAAAACAACAACATACCGTACTTCGAGTATAAAACATGTATACCCTAATAAAAACAAAAATTAGGACATATTTGATTTATGATTTCTTTTCACAAATCGAAATTTTGATCTCTCAATTTTAAACATTTTTCAAAAAAAACTTATAAATATATTTCTTATTGTATAATATTGAAAAATAAATCATCATGGATGAATATTACTAGTACTTCAGAATTATTTATTTTTTCGATCTAAATATAGAAATAATATCTACTCTATATAAAAATAACAATTATTTAATTTTATTGAAATTTTTATTATTTGATTAATATATTTTATGTGATATCTTAAATAGCAATAAAAACTACACCACATAGTTATTCTAGGGTACCTTCATCTACTTCTAGAATTATAGGCTCTGGATTCGAATCTATGGTGCGCTATTGATAAAGTAAATTTCTCCATAGGCCCCCAAAAAATTGACAACCCAGGACTTATAGGGTAGACTTACTTTCGGTTTTGTAATGGAGAAATGGGAAAATTAGAACAGGTTTTTATCAAATGAAAATACTATTAAATATCAAGTCGCGTGCTCATTAATTTTTTTGTATCCCCCTTGAAAAAATTGACACCATTAATTTTTTTTAATGTTCACTCAAGGCGTTCAAAAGATTAAGTTATCAAAGCACTTCCATGATACATGCATTGCCATTGGTGAGTGCAAGAGCCGTGAAGCTGAAGAAAAAATCGTTTCTCAGTGGATGCAAGAAGTTAAGAAGAATTTAGACAAGAAGAAGATCAACATTTCAGATCTCTACGAAAATGTCATTTCTTTAGTTCATCTTACCCTTCTTGGCTACAACACAAACTTCGGCCAAATTCATGCAGTTAACTTGACACAAGACGTTCAGATGATGACAAAAGCACTCGGCTACTTAGCATGCTCAGCTCTTTTCGATTCGAAGTCCGATCTTATCGTTCTTATTGTCAACTCTACTCAGCGTGATTTGTCATCCAATCATCCAACATCAATGGCTCTTGCCTTAACTGCCATTGCACAGCTTGTTACACCAGAACTCATCCAACCAGTCATCGGTTTTGTTGGACAGTGCCTCAACCACTCTGTTCCAATCATCCGCCAAAAGGCCATCATGTGTGTTCATTCCTTCATCGAGAAGGATGCTTCTACAGTTGTTGATTTATTCCCAGAGCTCTGCCGTCTTCTTTCTGACCCAGATCTTTCAATCGTCAACTCCGTCATTGTAACATTCACAACACTCCTCAAACACCACCTCAACATCCGCCAGATCTGCGAGCTTCTTCCTGATATCACACGCGCTGCTCAAATGATTCAGACAAACAATACAAAGATCGAGTACTCATTCCAGAACGTTAGCGCTCCATTCGTCTTGATCAACATCCTCAGACTCATCAGAAGAATCGCCTTAGATACACCAGGAATCCAAGATCAAATCGAGCCGATCTTGGCCCAAACAATTTCTTCAGTTACACTCGAGACACCAGCCTCAGCGGCCCTCCTCTACGAAGCTATCAAGACAGCCATCGCTCTCGACATTACAGAGATCCCACAACTCAAAGGCGCCATTTCATTATTCATGTCCGCAAGAGAACAGAACTACAAATATATCGGCTTATCACTCTTAACTACAATACCTGATTTCGCATCAGAATTCCAGTCTACAATCATTGATTGCCTTGAACATCCAGATCCAAGTATCAGATTGATCACATTAAACCTTCTCCACAACATGGCCTCCGAAGACAATGCCCAGATCATTGTCATCAACATGTTGAAGTTCTTCCAGCGTACAAAGAACGAGATAATCAGACGTGATCTTTCTGATCGCATTACAGACATTGCCTCCAAGTTCTCACCATCACCAATCTGGTTTGCCAAGACCATGGAGCAATTATTTGCCATTGGTGGTGACTTAGTCCGTCCAGAAGTTGCATTCCAAGTCATGAAGATCATTGATGAAGAATGCGATGAAGAAATGAGGAGATCCATTGTCAATCTTTACTTGGATGTCGCACAGTCTGCTCGCAGGTTATCCGATGTCTTTGTAACAGTCATTTCCCATGTCATTGGAAATTACGCCGAATTATCCGATGAATATGATTTATCCTTCATTATTTTGCTATTATGCGATTTGGCTGATGGATATGACAATCCAAGAGAATGGGTTTTGAACGCTATTCTCAAGTTGTTACCAAAGATTGAAGAAGTTCCACAAGAAGTGTTAGATGTATTTGAGAACTACAAACAATCTAGATCCATCATTGTTCAGAACATCTGTTACGAAGCATTGCAATTGTTGAATTTCAGAGAATCATTGAACATCGTTTTATCAATGAATGAAGAAGAAGATCCACAGTTATCATTCCTCAATGACTTTGTCAACGAAGCAATTGCAAATGGTGGCCGTCAATACATTCCTATTGATGACAGAGACACAGATATCATTGTTACAAACAAACCAACACTTATTTACACTCAATATCCACATAACACACCAGGAAATGTTTATTCCGCTGATGGTGTCAATTCAGGACCAGTTTCAACACAAGTTGAAGAAGACACAACAACATTGAATGTATCAGGTGTTGCCGCTGTTTGGGGTAACGAAGGATTGGTCGAACAAGCACCAGAACAACCACAACAACAAGCACCAACATACACACAGAACTACGAAGAACCAATGGACACTTATCACCAGAAGAAACAGTCAATGTTCGCTAAGTTGGCTGTTGCAGGAAAGAAGAACCAAAACGCAGAGCAAGAGAAGAAAGACAAACTCGCAGCTTCCATCTTCAAAGGTGCAAAGCCAATCGCTAAGAAGCCAATAAACAAACAAGCTCCTGCCGCTGCTGCTGCTCCTGTTTCTGCTCCAGTTGTCAATGTTCAATTGACACCAGAACAAATCCAAAACATCGAGAAGGCAACTGCTGAATTACAGACACCTCCTCCACAGAAGATTGCTGAATTCTCTGCATCAGGAATCTCTCCACAACCTGTTTATGGCGATGATTATATTAAAGTCATCGCATGTGCAAACCAAGGAAAGATTTTGGTCGCAGTAATGAACGCTACATCGACACCAATTGGAGATTTCAAGTTGAGTATTGAAGGTCCAGATGTCCTCAACAAGGAGATTGTTTCGCAGCCAGAGACTATCAACTGCATCCCTCCACAGAACGCTGTAACAATGCTCGGAATCTACTCATTCCCCAAGACAATGAAGGGATTCCCACAGTTCAAGTTCACAGCAAATATCGAATACTTCGGAAAGAAGTTGAACGTCAACTTGCCAGCAAACTTGTTGTCTTTCATCGCTCCACAACAGGCAACAACAGCTGAATTCGGCGCTGCTTGGAAGTCTGGCGGAAGTGAGATTGTCTACACTCTTCCAAAGTCTGAGGGAATGACACTCGACGACATCTCAAGATTGATGAACACTGTCGTCGGAGTAAAAACTGTTCAGAGAATCGGTCAGGAAGAGATCTTCATGGGGTTGTTGGTATCTACTCCATTCAAGATTTTGATCCACGTCAAGTTTGGCGCTCAGAAGGTTGATATCAAGGTCTTAACAAAGGCTCAGCCACTCACTGCTTCTCTCGTCAACGACCTCAAGACAGTTTTCGCTTAAACACCCTTTTAAAAAAGGACTCCGATTTACCTAAAAAATTTCAAATTTTTTCACATCAAATATTTTATAATTTTTTAAAAAAGGATTGCCTCTACTCATAATTTAACAGCAATCTCCTACTAATAGGGCTTCACTAACATAACAAAAATTATTCAAAAATTTTTTATGATGTAAGAAATTATTTGAAATCTGTCTGAACTATATAGCTTATTTAAATTGCTCGTCCAGTAATACTCTTGAAAACATAATTTAATTTTTCTGTTTGAGTGTATTGCAAAATATTTCCCCTATATTCTTGTAAATTCACTCACCAATTGATGCGTCCATTAAACATTTTTGTGATAAATGCCCCTAACAATTGTTATTTTCAGAACTTTGAAGACAATGAAATTGATAATGCTCTCATGTCGAGTGGGAAAAAATAATAATAATCTCATGATAATAAGTTAAATATTATGACTAAAATTTAATATATAAAACAACAAAAATACAAAATATACAAATTAGTTAAGTAATGAGAAATGAGGAGCAGACTTTCCGATTGTATCGATGTAATCACTCTGTGATTCTTCGTATTCGTCACTGCTGTAGCTCTCGTACTCAGTTTCCTCTGACTGAATTTTCTCGACCTTCAGCATTTTTCTGAGCCATTCTTCTTCACTTTTCTCGTCAGAAAGTAAGTCTTCTGGCCACGGCCATCTCTCTCTTGCGTCACTCACTGGCTCATACACATATCCTTGGTCAACTAAGAACTGCTGTCTTCTTGCAGAGTACTTCAAATCAGTAGTCATGTCGCTGATACAGGAATAAAAGAAAGCGTTGAATTCTTCTCTGTTTCCACTCTTTGGCCTCAAAACTCTTCCCAATCTCTGGCTTTCCTGCATTCTCGCACCATAATTAGAACACACTTGAACAACAACAGAAGCACTTGGTAAATCAATGGCTTTGTCACCAACAGAACTCAATATAAGTGTGTTGACTTTTGATCCATTTTTGAATTCATGGAATATTGAACTTCTGACGTTTTCCGGAGTTTCTCCGTGGATTTCCGGACAATGCAGAAGTCCTGCAAGGTGAATCAATATGTGTATGATATCGCAGAAGACAAGAACTTTGTCGCCACGCCTTTCATGAAACTTTATGATGCCTGCAACTGTTCGAATTTTGTTCGGATTCGATGAACAAAGAATTCTCTGTCTGAAATGGTCGGAAAGTAAGTAGTACTTATAGAAAGAAGCTGTCATGGGTACGGTGACTTCGAAACACTTAACGCGTGCAAGGTATCCTTGTTCGCTAAGCTCGAGCCAATTCGCTTCATATAACTTTGGTCCGACCAAATAACGGAGATCCGAAATTTTGTCATCTTCTCTGATCAGTGTTGCTGTTAGACCAAGTCTTGTGTGCGCTTTAGCAATGTCTGTCACATTTCTGAACGTATTTGCAGCCGAATCTTGGACTTCATCGAGAATTAAGAGTCCCCAGTCACGAGACTTTATTTGGTCGATGATTTGCTGAGATTTATCAGACCTTTTGTTTGGATTTGATAACATAGAATACGTAGAAATGACAATACAAGGTCCTGTCTGAGGTAACGCCTGTTTCTCTGTGTCACTGAATAGGAATATCTTCTTCATGTCCATCGTAGCGTACTGTAAAATCTGATTATACCATTGTTTGACAGTTAAACGATTATTACAGACAATTACTGTTGGTTTATTAATTGTCGCCAGGGCAGCAATGCCAACTAACGTCTTTCCAGCACCGCAAGGCAAAACAATGATTCCAGAAATTGATCTTCCACCGGAAAACATTTTAGTTAGTGCCTTTTCTTGGTATGGCCTGATTCTTGTTGTATTCTTCAGTTGAATACCGAGGTTGTCGATTGTTTTGTCGTTCATAAAATCATATTCATCTGAAATGAAAAGATTGTGATCAACGGCGTATTGTCTGATCTCTCTGACTGACTCCGTTTTGATCTGAAAACGTAAAATCGTCTGTTTTTCCAAAGGAGTGTCCAAAAGATCATCAATTCCTTCAGTTAAGCGAGCAACATTGCCATGATATGATGATTCACCTATACCTGATATAATTGTCTCTAATTCTTCTTTGCCAACCTTCAAAAACTTCGTATGTTTATAAGTTTTTTCGTCTGGTTCAGGATAGACGTGTCTTTCCTCGAAAAATGGTATCTCCAGAAGTTCTAGTAATCTTCTAATTTCGTTGGACTCGATATAATACTTAGTATTTCGTAAAACTGATTTTAATTTTCCAACAGATAGACAACACAGTTCAATATGCTCTTTAAATTCATCTGTAAGTGGTGTTTTACTGATGATTGCTAATATTCTTATGATTTCTTTAGCTTTTAAGCCAATTGAAACGGCAGAAAAGATTGAATATGGATTTATTTGGTATTCTTGAACGTACTTAGGTCTTGAACATGGATCAGCTATCGCAATTATAAAATCTACTACTTTTGAGTAAAATGGTGAAAAAGTTTCAACAAAAATGTGTCCGTCAGGCATAACAATAGCAGGCCTATTGTCTGAGTTCTCTAATATGTACAAATCTTTAAAATATTTATATTTGTTCGATCTAGCTCTTGTTTCTCCATCAAAATAATTTGCTTCTAATTGTAATAGCTTCTGTTTTGGTGCATGAGAGCGAGTTCTTTTCTTTTTGACGAGATTCTGAGTGGTTTGTTCTTCCTTGAAGTCATCCAACTCTTCTTCTGTCATTGAATTATTTATAAAAAAACAAGTTGAAATTTTATTAGTCAAAATAATGATATGGAAGAATAGAGTGAGTCAGAATGTGATCATAAGCTAGAACTTCTCAACCAGAGTCAAATGCCATACTATTCATCCTATATTATTGGGAAATATCAGTAATCATTAAAATATTACGAATTTAGTCTTAATTAGAGCAAAGAGAATATCAAGAATACTTTAGATCCTATTAGTATCAAAGAATATTAGGATTGAGAAGCTTTAAAAAATGAATATGAAAAATCATTTTAAAAAAAGAAATTGTATTAAATGTTTAAGTATAAATTATCTAGAATCAGAACTAAATCTGATTATAGACAATAATTTCTATCGAAATTTTCAAAATTTCGATAGAAATTGTAAAAATTTTTATCATGGAGCCATTCTTCTTGATGAAGGAGCATTGCATGATCTTATTATTTCGTTTAAATCAAGAATTTGGCTTTTGATTGTCTGAATCATTTGTTCGGGCGTTGCAGGGTGTTCTGCAACATCTAATCCGAGATCATTCATTATTAGGGAGTAAATTGATGATAAAGCAGATTTAATCTTCGCAACTTCCATCTCGGTATCTAAATTTGTTTGTTGTTTCTTAAAAATGAATTCCTTTCTATTGCGTCTTCTTTGTAATGCTTTATCTAATCTGTCCAATGCTTTGTAATACTTGTTATTTGCATCCATCACGTAAGTATCTTCTAGTTGTTGTTCAATTGCGTGTTCTTGTTGTTGCTTATTTGCATAAGATAGTAATGATTGGAATTTTTGAAGACAGTCTTGTCTTGTATCAATAATACGATGAAACTGATTTATCAAGTCATCTACAGTGTTAAAATGCTGACTGACAACAACAGCTTCTTGCATAATGTCTGTGTACTTCTGTAATTTATCTGCTTCTTCCCTTAATTGATTTCTTTCTTCAATTTGTAATTTTATTTCATTTTTAATGTCTTCGAGCTGTTTGCAAATATTTTTGTACTTAGCCTCCTCTTCTACTTTTCTTTGTTCAGCTTTTTCTAGTTCATGCTGGTAAACTTTAAGAAAATTTTTAAGATTTGCTTCTTGTTCCTGAAATTTTTGCTTTTTCTCATTTAAGTTATCAACCTTTTTTGTAAACTCTACTTTCCAATTCTCGTAATTCACCTTAGCTGCGTCTAAACTCTCTCTACAATGATCTAATTCGTGTTTTTTAGCTTGTAATTCAGGCGTAGATCTTTGTCTTGCAAATTTCGGAACTTCTGAAAGTCTTGAAGCCTCTTTTCTCCGAAGTTCAGTTAAATTAAGAGAATGTCGCATTTTACAAAATCTTACTCAATGCTATGTATTTAAAATTACAGCGTATTTAGTGCACCATTATAATAGATCCAAACGAACAGTGTCTTTTCAGATTTTCCTTACTTTCAGTTTTTCAATGGACTGAAATTTGTCTGATATTGAGAAAAATGTTTAAAATGTTCTATTTTGGTGTATTTCGAATAACAATTTTTTTACAGCAAAATTTCTAAACTTGTGATTTAATGTCCGTCAATCTGGCGGTTTTTCACTTCTCATGTCAACTATTGAAGCAAAAGTTGTTCTTCTTGGTGCGACATCTGTTGGTAAAACATGCATTGTTACCCGTGCAACATCAAACTTTTTCGATCCCGAGCAAGTTTCTACAGTTGGTGCTTCATTTTCAGCAAAAACTCTTCAAATCGACGATACTACAGTAACTCTTAGAATTTGGGATACTGCAGGCCAGGAAAGATTCCGTGCTCTCGCCCCAATGTATTATCAGGGTTCTCAGGCTGCAATTATAGTATTTTCTTTAGATTCAACTGATTCATTCGAAGATGCAAATCAATGGGTTGACGAGCTTGGTCCACACTTTGACCAGATGCCACTCCTTTATTTAGTTGGTAATAAGGCTGATCTTGTAGATAACCGTACCGTAAAGCTCGAAGAAGCTCAGGAGCGTGCTGATAAAATGGGCGCTCTCTATTTCGAAACATCTGCTAAAACAGGTCAGAATATTGATGAGCTTTTCGCATCAATCGCCGAACGTATTAAATCCGCTGAGAAGCCAGTTGATCCAAATCCAGATGTTAACTTTCCGGGAGGAAGTACTAGCAGTGGTAAGAAGAAATGCTGCTAAAATTGTCTTTTTATACTATCAATTCTTTTTTTCTCCCAGCTGCCTTTTTTTTATACATCCTGTCTTTATGCGTAAGCACTAAGAAATTTTTATATAAAATAAATGGTTTTAGGTATGAAATTTAGTAAAAACTTTCTCAGTAGTTCTTCATTTTTCAATTTCTTTCTAACCTTCTTTAGGAAAAATGTTTATATCCTTAATACATCTAAGGTTTCGATAAAGCGAAACAAATAACCTCTAAAAATCTATAGCCTTTATTATTTTGATATTACAATAATCTCTCAAAATAAATTTACAACAGAACATTAAACTACATTCATGAAATCAAGGTGATATCAATGCTCTTGAGCATAATTCTTGAGTTTTCATAGCAAATTTTTCTTGTTAGTTACTCATAAGAAAGTAATGATATCTGGAGAAAAATTACAACTGAAAAAAATCTATATATTTATCAGAAACAGAAATAAAAAAATACAAATATAGAAATAAGTTCAAAAACAGCATTGTTTCTTCGGTTGTGGTTCTGGTGTTGCCTGAACGCCAGTAAATAGATCATCCTTCGGTAAACTTTTTTGACGTTCAAAGGCCAAATCTAGCAATTGTGTAAAAGCATCGAAAATTCCGAACTGTGTACGAGCACTTGTAAAGAAGTGTGAAACATTATATGCTGCACAAAATTCGGCAGCTTCTTGTAATGTAATTTCTGTATCAGAATGAAGATCATTCTTGTTTCCACAAACAACAATAGGAATCGGTCCTTGTTTGCTTATTAATCCAATCCAATACGGAATATTTTCGAAAGAAGCTCTATTGCATTTATCATAAACGATCATTGCAGCAAAAGCATCTCTACAATAAACAGATGTGACAGATCGGTATTGTTCTTCACCTGCTGTATCCCATATCTGAATATTGCGCTCTAAACCACGATATTCAAATGTTGATTTTACAAAAGCTGCACCAATTGTTGGAGACACATGTTCTGAAAACGTCGAAGTTAACCAAGATTTCACCATTGATGTTTTTCCTACACCTGCATCCCCAAGTAAAACGAGTTTGTTTTTGCACGAATTCAAAATTTATCTTGATTCAAAATTCCGTAATATTCAAAAAATTCTGAGAGTGTTTATTGCAGATCTGGCTACCAAATACGTTTTCCAACAACTTTTTCCTCTTGAATAAAATATGATATTCGTACCAAGCCTGCCCTAGAAGGATAAGGAGGATCGAGATCCAACTCGTTTGAATTATCAAAATTGAAAACACAATATAGTGTTTTATCCATTATAGTTAACATGAACAAAATGATTGAAATTTTTAACTGCCACGGTATATTTCCTCACAATTTTCTGTAGATCTTATCAAATAACGATTTTGAATAAAACTCCTCGATTTATCCTTTTGCAATAAGCACACCTGCGAGATTTGTGTGAATAGAACGTGAAAATCGATCAAGTCTCATGCATTCAGCGTATTATTTAATGGAAATAAATCTTTACATTGGAAGTGAAGGATGTTTTTGTCTTACCTCACTTAGTTTCATTATGTTCATGATCTTTCTTTTAAATAATGGATTCTTATTGAAATGGATAAAATATAATTTATGAATCTGAATTAAAATACAATGGTATCTTACTCTTCATATAGATGCATTTATGTGTGTTGAAGTTAATGTCTTCATTTTCAAGAATGAATACAGCCAACTCATTATGAAGCAATTGTTCAATCTTGGAGTGAAAATATGACAATACTCGGATTTTAAAGAATAAGCGTGAGGAAGGAAGATATACTTATTTCAATTGACATTGAATAAACAATAAAATAAGCTTTGTTAGTGGTTTATTGCTTATTTTAGTATTTTTGACGACATGATGTTGCATTGATGCCACTCTCATGTCATGTGAAAAGATTTTTTTGCATAAAAAATTATGAAGAACTCTTTATTGAAGTATATTTATTCGTCCGTAACAGCTGGAACAACTCTTCTAGCGTACTTAATATCATATTTCCTTACATTCGAATACAAAGACCTCATTGACATGTTTTTTGGAACTTATATGATATCAGATGGAATCTTATTTATGGCAAATGATGCAATTGTTGAAGCATTAGTTAAATATCCATTTGACTTCCTACTTTCACTCATTGTATTCACGGCCCTCACGTTTTATGCATTTATTAGCGATTCTCTTGCTCTTTTGGACGACACACTTCTTGTTAAATGTGATATGATAAATAATGCGCCAATACTCTCAAATGATGACAAGCTACCTGAAGTTGATGAAAATATTAAATTCAATTTCCTGGACAATATAATTTATGTGTTCCTTTTAGGTGTTGCTTTCTTAGAATCTGCTTCCTTCGCAATGTACATTGCAAAATATGAAGGTTTATACAAAAATTTGCCTTTTATTATTCCTGTCAGATTCGTTAGATTCATATGCATTTCATATATATTCAGAGATACAAATGTATCATCATTATGGTACTTCGTCATTGCTATATTGAATACAATTGTTATCGCGGTTCTTGGCATGCTTAATCCATTCATGGCTCTTTCTTATTGTCAATCAATATACGGTACTACGTCTTCATTACTTCTTGGATGTTTCATTTATTTCGGTGCAACAGCAATCCATAATTCCTTCATTTCACTTGCCCACTCTCGCTGGTATAGTGTGTTGATCGGAATTGCTGGATTTTCAATTCCATCCATATTCCATTTCTTCATTGAGAATTAATTACGATTTTTATTTTCATGTGTTATATTTATATAATAAACTATCTATTTACAATCGAAAAACTTTAAATCTGCCTTAAAATAGTAGAAACTATAAATATGGAATGAAAAATAAGCAGAATATATACTATCCGAAAAAAAATAGAATATTTTTCCAAATGTTTATGTTATTTAAACTAGTTGTGTCTCATTTGAATTTTTGTAGTGCTACTTCTTCATTTGTGTTAGATGATGTATTGTGAATTGAAGCAGAAATTGATTGTGGTTTAAACTAATCCTTGTAAAATTAGTACTGAGTTCAAATTTGTGAAAAATGTCATTTTCGGATGTTTGGATTAGGTAGAAATTCGTAACGAAATTTGAAATCTCCTTAAATTGAAGTAGAATGAAAAAACGAATGTGTAGTAGTGTTCCAACATTTTAATTTGTCTCCCGTTTTCCAACCACGAACATTAGAAATAGAAATGAGCCAATAAATTTTGTTGATCAAAAAAAATTAACAAAAATAATTTATATAAAATGAACAAATAAATAATAAAATAAATAAATAGTAATTATTTGAACATATCTCTAACACAATCAAAGAATGGATGCATCATTGCATCTTTTGCAGAAATTCTTTCCTGGTGGTCGACTGTAAGCATCTTCATCAGCAAATCTTCCGCTTCAGGAGTAATGAAATTCTTTGTATCGTCTTTCTTTAAAAATTCGTGCGCGCGACGCTTGTGTCCAGAGATTCTAGACGTAATATCGTGTGATGATATGGTTATCTTGTACTTTTGAAGGTAGTTTTCGATCTCTTCGCTTCCAATAAAATCTGCAATTCTTAAAATCAGTTCAGAGTTATCTCTGCCTCTGAATAATGGAGATTTCTTGGTAAGCATTGCTGCGAATGTGCATCCGAGTCCCCAAATATCAACGGTCGGGGTGTATTGAGTGTATCCGAATAATAATTCCGGAGCCTTGTAATTTCTGGTTGCAACTCTGACCTGATATGCAGTACCTGGAACATAAAAATCAGCGAGGCCCCAGTCGATCAAAGAGACCTTTTTCGTGGAATGATCGATCATTATATTTTGTGGTTTGATATCACGGTGCATAATACCACGGGAATGAGCGAAATCAAGAGCCTGTAATACTTTATACATGTAGTAAGCAATTTCGTTCATCTCTAGTGTTTGATAGATATTACGGAAATCATCGTTTGTCCAATCAAGAACTAGTGTAACCATCTGAGATTCCTGATCCTTTACAACATCTAGGAG
The DNA here is from genome assembly GCF_026262505.1 of Trichomonas vaginalis G3. Lineage (NCBI taxonomy): Eukaryota > Parabasalia > Trichomonadida > Trichomonadidae > Trichomonas > Trichomonas vaginalis. Next base: position 15,439,780 of record NC_067204.1, on the reverse strand, counting down.
ATTGCAAATATTCGGTGATTCCTTTAGTTTTTCGAGAATGCGAATTTCGCGATTGATTTTGCTAGCTCGAACAGGTTTGAGTACTTTTAATACACATTGTTGTCCTGTATTCGTCAATCCAGAGAAAACTGTGCTATACTTTCCACGGCCAATTCGATAGCAAAGTTCATAATTTTCAATGTCCCCAAAGGGATAGGATATAACTTCGTTATCCATTTCTTTAGAACTTTGGCGTGAAATGTCATTAGGTTCCGGATTTGACGGGTGACTCTTCATTCACTGAAGAAAAGTGACACCCGTATCGTATTTACGAAAGCTTATCGAAAATGTTTATCGAAAGCTATTATTCTAGGAGCTCACACTCACCTGAAATTAATTCACTTCAAATTTAGGCGATTTCATTAAATTTCCAGGTGATAGTTTTTTTCACATTACATGTCAGATTGGTCAAATCAACAAAGATCAGACAATTTGACACCCACCAAAGGTGTCTATGAAATCATGCCTTATCTTTTTGAATATAACACCCTCAATCTATTAAATTCAATTTTCTCTTTGTTAAAATGAAAAACTGCAGGGAAATGAATCGAAATATTTCTCATTATCTCTATAAAATACATTATTGATATGAACATGCTATTTAATTCAAGTTACTCTTCATCATGTCAAAGCGAGAAAGTGCAACTACTGGGTATTCATAACAAATTATTTCAAACACATTGATTATCATGATATTATAATAAAAAGTCAATAGAAATTAAAAAGAAATACTTAAATGTTTACTTGGAAATCTAACTTTGATATAAAATATCTACTAACTTATTGTTTTGTAGATGGGTCAAGTTCCTTGACTGGGATGTTCTCACGGATAACTTCGATTGTAGCTGGTGAGTTGAAGTCGAACCATTCGTCAACACCGAACTGGTGGCGAGCAGCTGTGACAGCATCACGGAGAGCCATAAGGACAGAGCAGCCGAGACGAAGGCCAGCTTCACCGGAAGCCTTAGAACCGTAGACACCCATGTCGTTGTAGTCGTCCTGGAGGAGTGTGACATTGAACTCATCTGGGATATCGTCGAGTGTTGGGATCTTGTATGTTGTGACGTTACGTGTTCTGATGTGGCCATCATCAGCCCAGATCATCTCTTCGAGAGTGTACAAGCCCTGGCCCTGGACGAAGCCACCTTCGAGCTGACCGATATCGATACCTGGGTTGATTGAGGAGCCGCAGTCGTGGACGATATCTGTGCGGAGGAGAACGTGTTCGCCTGTGAGGACATCGAGTTCGACCATTGAGAAGGCGACCGACCAGATGAGGTAGTAGGATTCACGACCCTCGTGGGTGTTGTGGTCGTAGACGGAGTTTGGCATTCTGTTCCAGCCGGACTCCTGCATGCAGTACTTGTTGAAGTAAGCGTAGCCGCATCCTTGTTCCCAAGTCCAGTCTGGGTGCTTCTCCCAGATGTCCTTGAGGTTGTCCTTGAGCTTGCGGCAGGCGTACTCGACAGCACGGCCGTGGAGATCTGTGCCTGTTGAACCAGCTGTTGGTGGCATGTTGACAGTCTTGTCTGTCTGTGTGGCCATGACCTTGACCTTGGAAGCTGGGATGCCGAGTGTTTCAGCGGCGATCATCTGCATCTTTGTGTGGATGCCTTGGCCCATTTCGATACCACCGTGGGAAACAGAGACGGAGCCATCACCGTAGATCTGGACGAGAGCGTGGCCCTTCATCATGAACTCGGACTCGAAGCCCATTGTGGAAACGACTGGTGTCATAGCGATACCGCGCTTCTTGTAGATGTGTGTGGCGTTGAATTGCTCAACTTCGCGGACACGAGCATCCCAATCAGCGGACTTCTTGCAGGCTTCCCAGCAGCGGCGGATGGACTCATCTGGAAGTTCGTAGCCAGTGAGTGTCTTGTCGCCCTTGTGGTAAAGGTTCTTCTCCTTGAGAACTTCTGGGCGGACGCCAACTTCGTGAGCGAGGTGAGTCATAGCTGTTTCGATGGAGAGAAGGGACTGTGGAACACCGAAGCCACGGAAGGCTGTGCAGGAAAGCTTGTTTGTGCGGTAGATGTTACCGTAAGCATTGACGTTCGGGCATGCGTAGCCACCTGTTGCGGAGTAGAGTGTACGATCCATAACGAGGCGGGAAAGATCCATTGTCCAGCCAGCGTTGGAGTGGTAGAGGAAGTCAGCCTTTGTGAGCATGAGATCCTTGTCGCAACCGATGTCGTAGTCTGTGACGTACTCGTGGCGCATACCGGCTGTCTGGATATCGTCCTGGCGAGACATAACAAGACGGACTGGGCGGCCTGTCTTGTATGAAGCCATAGCGGCCTGAGCAGCGTAGAACTGTGGACGATCCTGCTTGCCACCGAAGCCACCACCGAGACGCATGACTTCAGCACGGACCATAGAACGTGGGATGTTGAGGACAGAAGCAACAGCGTTCTGGACGAGACCTGGGTTCTGGCAGGCGACGTAGATCTTGTAGCCTTCTGTGCCGTTTGGAACGACGAGGACGGAGTTTGGTTCGAGGTAGAAGTGCTCCTGGTTGTTGATGTGGGACTTGCCCTTGACTTCGAAGTCGCACTTGGCTTCGGCAACGTTGCCCTTGTGGAGACCAAGGTGATCGACCATGATGATGGATGGATCGTTCTTGGCAACTTCAAGAGCATCGTAGATTGTAACGATTGGCTTCTGCTCGTTCTTGTATGTGACCTTGACGAGGCGGGCACCCTTCATAGCGAGTTTCTCTGTCTCAGCGACAACGACACCGATGACTTGGCCGTACATGTTGACGTTCTCGATAGCGAAGAGGTCTTCATCAGCTGGTGGGATGGAGCATAACTTCTTAGCTCCTGGGATATCCTTAGCGCAGACGAAGTCGATAACGCCGTCGAGCTTGAGGGCCTCGGATGGATCGATTGTGTCGATCTCAGCGCGAGCCTTTGTAGAGAGAACTGGGTAAGCGTAAGCGCACTTGTTTGGTGCTGGGATATCGCCGACGAACTGAGCTTCACCTGTTGTGTGGCCGTAAGCGGAGACGTGTGGGATCTTTGTGTCACCTAAGACCTTCTCTGTTCTCTGATCCCAAACCTGCTTTGACTTACGTGGGATACGCTCTGTTGGGATGAAGGCGCAGGACATGTTAGCTGGGACTTGGCCAACTGTGCGGTCCATGACCCAAAGGAAGTACTTGTAGATAACACCGCGGACGAGGTCTGTGCGGAGTTCTGGGTGGCCCATACGCTTTGAGACTTCGAGGTGAGCGAGAACTCTGTCACGGATGCCTTCGTATGTAGCGAAGTTCCATTCCTTGCCGATAGCGAATTTCATAGCCTCTTCTGGGATGTACTGCTTTGGAGAGACAGCACCGATTGTGATGTTGAGCTTCTGGATCTTCTTATCGTGGATTCTTGTCCAGATGCCGATGTTGCAGAGAGCCTGGGCATCCTCACGACGGCGAGAGATCTTGTATGTCTTGATGTGGTCTTCCTCTGTCATGAATGGGACGAAGCAGGAAAGGAGGAGCTCGGATGGAGCCAAATCCTTCTTGAGAACGAAGTCCTTGGCTGAGACCTTGCGTGTGCTGTTTGGTGAGATGATTGTGCAGACAGCATCGACGGTCATGAGTGGTGGGCAAAGATCGGAAAGTGGATCACCAGCGCAGAGTGTGCCACCGATTGTACCGATGTTACGGATGTTGTAGTTAGCGAACTCCTTTGTGATTGTTGTGAAGGCCTTGCCGAGTTCCTTCTGTGACTCTGGAGCATCCTTCTTCCAGAAGTTAGCGAATTCGTTGATGGAAACACCAGCGCCGAATTCGACACCGCCCTGGACCATCTTGATTTCCTTGAGTTCTTCGACACGGCGTGTTCCGCACATGACTGGGAAGACAAGGTCTGGTCTGTACTGCTTCTTGAAGTTAAGATCTGTAGCACCATTAACGAAGAAGAGACCCTTTCCGAAAACTGTACGAGCCTTCTCGAGCTGCTCGAGAGATGTTGGTGTGAACCATGTGGACTCTGGGCCAGAGACGAGGAGTGGGTTTGGCTTGTAGTTGATGAGTTCCTCTGGGAAATCTGGTGTAACAAGTGGGCGTTCGCGTGTGGAAATAACGTTTGTAACTTCCTCAATGTCCTTGCCTGTTGTTACGATGTTTCCGAGTGTGGACTTATCGAAGTCAATGGCATATCTCTTAGCAACATCGAAGATTGGACGATAGCCTGTGCAGCGGCAAAGGTTTGTAGCAAGGGCTTCGTTGATTTCTTCGACTGTACGCTCTGGATTCTCAGCGAAGAGAGCGTAGAGTGTTGTAATGATGCCTGGTGTGCAGAAACCGCACTGTGTGCCGTGGTTTTCAGCGAGATCCTTCTGGATTGGATGGAGGTGAGCGAGTTGACCAACACCTTCAGCTGTTGTGATGGAGCAGCCATCAACAAATGGAAGTGGGACAAGGCAGGAGTTAACAGCATAATGGTGTGGGCAGCCACGCTTGTTATCGTATTCAGCAACAGCAACTGCGCAACCACCGCAGCCACCTTCGCCGCATGGCTTCTTAACAGATGTATATCCGTTGAGACGAAGCCATTCGAGAAGTGTCTGTTCTGGGTCTGGGTTCTCGATGCAGAAGCGCTTGCCATTGACATAGAAAACCATGTTTTGGCGTGTTGGAACTTGGATGGAGTTAGCGATAGCGGATTGTTCCTTGGTAAACTTAGCCGGCTCCATGAAGTCAACACCAGTAGAGAAGAAAACGTGATCATCAGTTGAAAGGAGGGAAACGTCTTCGAGTTCAGCTCCGGTTGGGAGGAAAGCACGGACGGCATTGATGCCAAGCTTGAGCGAAGCAGCCTGAAGGAGGTTCTTGAAATCACCTTCAAAAGCTATTGCGACGCTATTATTTTCGCCATTACGGTGGGCAGAAATGCGAACCATGATAGTGACACTTTTGATTTTTAATATCGTTGTTCGGAATTCAATGGTCAAACCGCTAGGTGAAATCAATTCAATTGAATTATTTTGACAGCCAAAAACGATGATTCTCTCAATTTATTCACTGGCTTCCCTCAATGAATTGAATATCTCCTATGATTTTAGTTACCCAAAAAACAAATCTTTTATAAAATCTTGAGTATTGCATAAGTTTCAAAAACGCTGCCTTCTCAAAATTGAAAGTTCAAAACTATGAACTTTCTCAAATTCAATTTAAATGTTACTGAAATTTGATGACTTCAACTAGATACGAAATTGCATCCTCAATGCATCAATAGGTTCAATTACGGATTGGTTATAAGATGTACATATTATATTTTGATTTTCGGTAAAAATGTACAAATTCTCATCCAATAAATGCAATTGGTCATCTATTCGGTTCTAATACTCATTGTAGATCTACTATGCGTTGCATTATATAGATTGTTTAGCTTCCAAAATGAACAGCAGTAAGTTTTTTCCTCGGATAAAAATACTTGAATAGTAAAAAGATTCACAGAATATGAAAAGCTGTACCTTTTGGATTAATTTAATTTACCTAATAACTAAATTGTTCTAATTTCACTTTTTTACTCAATAAAAATCTTATTGGATTTTTTACTCTCGTTTTTTGGTCTCATTCTATTATAATAATCGCAATAAATTTGCTTAGTAGTAACAAATTCAGATGAATTGTTCGCATAATTCAAATTCAAGATCATCGATAATTTTTACAAATCATGTAAATTTCAAAATTTAAATCGAAATGGATGTGAATCCAGTTTACAGATATAAATATATAAAATCAGATAAGCGATAAGAATATTTAAGATTTTAATCGATTATTTTTTATCAAAATGTCTAATTATTAAATTATATTTATCGATTATTTCGCTTTCAAGATCCGATTTTATCCTTTCAAATATTTTACAATTGTTTTCAATTTATTTTGAATTTGAATCTCGGTAAGGATGTCAATTCGGAAAATTGTTTTCGTTTTAGGAGAATATAATTTTCCATTTGGAAAATTTAAAAAGTGAGACGCGCAGGATTCGAACTTTTTTAAAAGTTGATTTAAATATATTCTAGTGTGGAATCTAAGGATAATATCATATTTAAAATAAGAATATACGAGTTTAGGTAGTATTATTTTTTCGATAAATTTGAGAGTATGTACGTTTAGGGCATCAAAAGTGTCAATTCGCTCAGCGAAAGCTGAGCTAGCTTCGTTCTCGAAAAAATAGGGAAGAAGTGAAGGAGAGTGATACAGATGTTGACACATTCATATAATTTCAACAAGTTTGATCAAATTGAAATTCAATGAAATTCAATTCACTTCATATCCTTCAGTCAGTACATTGACATCCTTCTACATCACAATGATAACTCGTGCATCAATAGTTCTACAACTAACTCAGAAAAAACAAGATTTTTCCTTCCAGCTTACAGCTTTTAAAAAGTTTCGATGATAAAAATCACTCTACTCTTGTTTATAGATATGTGATGATAGTAGGTAAACATATTCTTATCGATTTTAATAAAAATATTTTTACGAAAATCTGAACCAATTACAGAGTTATTCATAAAGTTTATGATAACTGTAATTATTTCATCTTTGTTTTATATTTGAATAAACAATTTAATTTAAATTGCATAATATTTTTTGGTTGAAAGACAGGAAACTTAGTTGAGTTTGTATTATTTTTATCGTTTAATTCATCGTATCAGTGAGTGATCCAGATATTTAAGATATTTAGAAAAAAATTATTAATTTGATTAACAAATTTTAATCAAAATAGCAAAAATCTATTTGATAGCTGTAAACAAACAATAATTTTTATTTCAAGCAAAATCACTTATTTTCATCTAAACGTATAAAATTGTCAATTTTATAAAAATAAATTGAAAATCTCAAGAAATGTAAAGGAGAGTAATATTTTTCAATTTTCTTTTTTTCTTTGTCTCAAATATTTTCTGTTGGGAATTTTCTTGTTATCAAAAAATAATTTTAATATTTGTTTATTTTATTACATACAATAAAATTTTAAAAACTCTATTTCTTCTCAAGAAAATTTTTTCCTTCATATGAAGAAACATTTTGTTCTCCATTTGATACTGAGTCTAAATCTCGATTTTTGAATTTTCTTCTTTCCAAATTTCTTTTTTCCAAATTAGAAGTTTAATTCAAATTTTCAATAGTTTATATATTTTCTCGAACCGTCTCAGATTTTCTCACTTTTTAGGGATTTTCTCTCAAAATATACAAAAATAGTAATATCAATACATGTGTCTAATATACTTTAAACCCATCGTGACAAAATTCAAAAACGAAGAGTTCTTCTCTCCAAATTTTTTTCAAAATCAAAAAAATGAGATAAAAAAGTACGTTTGGAAAATTCATTTTTAGCATTTTAGGAATTTTCTCACTTTTAGGGTTGTACAAACTGGCACGCCTGCTGGCACACCTTTTTTGGCCAGCTGGCACGATTTTTTTAAAAAACACATTAAAAAAGTCACTTTTTGCCCCATCTAATGAGATTTTTTTTTACAATTTTTTTCCCCTTATTTTTCAATTTAGATATGATTTTAAGCTCTCCAAATTGAAGTTTACCTGATGTTTCTTAGTTTTTATGATAATAAAATGTTGCAAAGTTGAGTTTGGATTCAATAAATTTAAGAAAATTTTATTTTACAATGAAATTATAAGAAAGGATGTTTTTATCCTATGTCAAAGAGAATACATTTGTAGATCCCGACTTTTGACATGGTTGAAAATTCCAAAAAAAAATTAAAAATTTAAAAAAAAATTAAAAAATATAAATTTCATATTAAAAAATGATTTTTGAAATTTTTTTGGAAAAATAGAATGTCATATTTTTATGTTTTATTGCTATTTTTTACGAAATCAATAAAATATTTGTTAATTTGGCTGAGATTATAAATAAAATCTTTCTAAATCTTGCAATTGATTGCTAAAATCTGTTTTATGTATTAATTGGCATTGAGATTCGTTATAAAAGAATGCGAATTATTTTGTATGAGTAAACGTATTTTGTAAAATTTCAAATTCTCTTCTCTCATTACTACCTTACTAACCAGATCTTAACTCTCCGACCTTACTAACCAGATCTTAACTCTCATTACTACCTTACTCATCAGATCTTAACTCTCATTACTACCTTACTAACCAGATCTTAACTCTCATTACTACCTTACTAACCAGATCTTAACTCTCATTACTACCTTACTCATCAGATCTTAACTCTCATTACTACCTTACTAACCAGATCTTAACTCTCATTACTACCTTACTAACCAGATCTTAACTCTCATTACTACCTTACTAACCAGATCTTAACTCTCATTACTACCTTACTAACCAGATCTTAACTCTCATTACTACCTTACTCATCAGATCTTAACTCTCATTACTACCTTACTCATCAGATATCTAATTATTTACATATGATTTCTCACATCTCACTCAAGTCTCATTACTTACCCTATCTTTTTAACCTTTTCTGATAATTACTGAAATAACTAAATCCTTTTTTTAGTTTAATTCTGATATTAAATTTTTAAAATCTCTTTAATTTTTTGAACTACGCCTTTAATTTGTATTGCCGATTTCACAGATTTGAACCATTTAATAAAATAACATTATTCAACTTAATCATATCAAACATGGTAGTTTGATTTTCAGATCTACATTTTAAAAACCTCTTTATTATCTTGAGTTATACTTTTATTATATAATACCTGAGTTCATAACTGAAAACTCTTAATTAGAGTACAATATTCAACTTAATCATAACAAGATTTGTTGAATTTCAAATTTGATTTATATCTTCCATCACTTAAAACTCTCACAGCTTACAATATAAGCTAAAAAGTATATTTTCATAGTAATAAAATTAATTATTAAATTTTTTACTTTTTCCTTTCCAAAACTAGAAAAAAAGGAAGGGAAAAGGGAAAAAGAAGAAAGAAAAGAGAAAAAGAAAAAAAAGAAGAGAAAAGAAGAAAAAATAATAATGAGCATATTATATAATTGTGGTCATAGGCCGAGTGGCGTGGAAAGGGTGGAGCCCGAAGGGCGACATCCTTTCCACGCCACGAGGCCCGATTTTTGGCCACTTTTTTGATTTTGGCCGCGTGCCAGCTCCTGGCAGGCGGCCCGCAAAATTGTGCCAGTTTGTACAACCCTACTCACTTTTCTTCCAAATTGACATCCTTAATCTCGGAAAATAATTTTCTTATATTTTCCCTCGATGATTATTTTTCAAGTTTTTCAAAAGTGTCACTTTTGAGTATTTTATTTTTTACTAAAGAAAAGCGCATTGTAATAGGAAAAGACTATTAATTTAATATGATTTCATGTCTGATTTGATATCTGAAAAATGCCACCTTCCTCTCTGTTGAAAAACTTAATTTTTTCTATTACAATTGAATTTGGCATGCCTCATATTATATTGATAATAAATTATACTTCTCGCCTTTTTTTGCAATGTTTGTATGTTTCATTGCAATGTTTAATAGATATTACAAAAAAAAAATTGATAATAATGATAATAAATCCATTTTCTCCTATTAAAATACTGTGACTTCGTTGAGATATTTAATAAGTTTTCAATTCTGATCCAAGAGTTATACTCATTCCAATAATGGATTCGATTCTAAGTATTCTAAGAAAATTTATGAATTTAGCGAAGAAGTGTAATATCAAATTACATCTGAATAATTTATCGATATTTGATTTGTTTAATGATTACGACAAGCTGAAATTATTTTTTTATATAACTTATATAATAGATAGAATTAAAGTTATAAAAATACACATCCTTCAACCCTTAAAAATTCATATCATTTTTATTTCTTATGAGCAATTAAGGAAAAAAAATCTCTATATCCTACATCCTTTTTCCTTGCTCTCATCAACATCCTCTGAATTTGCCAGAACTCCATGAGCGATGAAGATTTGAATGATTTCTATTTTATTCCTATTTGAGGCTTTTTGAAGAGGGGTCTTTCCTTTATTGTTTGTTGCATTAACATTTGCACCATGATCGATAAGAAATTCTATCAATTTCATATTATTTGTTGATACTGCATAATGAAGTGGGGTGTTTCCTTTATCATCAACAACATTAATTTCTGCACCATGTGAAATAAGGATTTCACATGCTCTGTTTTCCCGATTTGCTGCAGTATAATGAAGAGGAGCATAATTCAAGCCATCTTTTAGATTTACATCTATACCATGTGTAACAAGAAAAGTTAAATATTGAAGATTAATTGAAGAGTGTTTTGAAACTTCATAATGAAGAAGTGATCTTCCTTGATAATCTGTAGAATTTATATCTGCATTATTTGAAATAAGAAGCTCTGCCATTTCAAAACTATTAATCTTTTCGATCCAAAGCAATGCTGTTTCCCCTAGTTTATTTTTTATATTAACATTAATACCATGCAAAATAAGAAATTCTACCATGACAAAATTGTGATTGTTTCTTACTGCAAAATGAAGAGCCGCGTTTCCTTCATAATCAATTGCGTTAATTTCTGCACCACTTGAAATAAGTAAGGCAACTCCTTTTTGAAAACTTTGTATTGCTGCAATATGAAGTGCTGTTCGGTTGGACCAGCCTTTTCCATTTATATCTGCATTAAATGATATAAGTAACTCCATCATTTTCACATTGCGTAATTCAGCCGCTAGATTAAGCAACGGGGAGCAATGATACCACTCCTTATTGACATCAGCACCTTGAGATAGAATTTCAGTGACAACTAATATTTTATTCATATAAACAGCTAATGCAAAGGGTGTTTCCCCATATCTGTTTTCAATGCTAAAATTAGCTCCATGTGAAAGAAGGTTTAATGCGATTTCATCATTATTATTTCTAATTGCATAATGAAGAGCAGTCTCATCATCACAGTCTTGAATATTGATATCAATTCCAAGTGATATAAGGTTCTCAACAATTTTCGATGAATTATTTTCAGCTGCATAATGAAGAGCTGTTCTCCATTTATTATCCAAAATGTGAATATTTACCCCATATGAAATTAAAACTTTTGCAATTTCTTGATTTCCATTTTGTGCTGCTATATGAAGAATAGTTTTACCTAATTTATCTTGATTTTGAATTTTTGCACCATGAGAAATTAAGATATCAATGATATCTATATTACCTTCATCTGATGCATAAAATAATGCAGTTTTCCCATTATTATCTTTTAATTCAATATCTGCACCATGAGATATTAAAATATTAACAACTTCTTTATTGTTTCTTTTTGCAGCAAGTGAGATTGCAGATTTGTTATTTACTGTTTTTGCATTGATATTGGCTCCAAGTGATAAAAGAAGAATAACAGTTTCAATACAATTCTTTAATGCAGCGAAATGAAGGGGAGTTTCACCAAAATAAGCTTTTGCATCAATTTTTGCTTCATGATTTATAAGATAAACCACTGATTCGACGTTATTTTTCTGAGCTGCATAGTGAAGCGGAGTTTTTTTATTTTGCGATTTTATATTGACATTAGCATTATGCATAAGAAATAATTCCATTATTTTTGGGCAATTATATAATGCGGCATTATGAAGTGCTGTCCTTCTATCATTATAATCTTTTTCATTAATTTTTACATTTTTTGAAAGGAAATATTCACAAAGAGATGGGATGTGAAAGATTGGTGAATAAATAAAGCATTCATTGATATCATTTGTTTGGTCCAAATAGATTAAAAATGCTTGAAGGTTATTATATTTTCCACATAATTTAAGATTGATGCTCAAGTTGTATTCATTCATCAAAAAAGAAACAAAATCAATGTTATGAGAAGCAATTGCATATTCCATGCAAGTCTCATCTGGTGTTTGATATTTTATGCATTCATTCATGATATCAGGTTTCCCACTTAAAAATGAAAGCTGAAGACATGCAGGTGAAATTGCTTCATCTAATTCTGACCTTAAGAATTTAAAACAACCAACCGCCCCATAATAACAGCATAACTCGATTAGTGAATACTTATTTCCTGTAGATGGAAATAGCTTATTTGAGAATTGTTTATTAATATCAAATCCAGCTTTTTGAGTATATGATATGAATGATTTTTTGTCATCTATTATTAATGCTTCTGAAAATTCTTTTAGGTCCTGACCAATCATTGAATCAAAATCAGATATGATATCATTGAAATATGTAACTTGTTGATTATTATATATCTGATTTTTGTGTGCTTCTATGATCTGTTGATAGATTGAGTTATACGACATTGTATATCCGTTGTTTAACCGTAATGCTACTATTAATACATTTATTATATCATCTGGAGAGAATAATTTTGTTTGAATCAAGTTATTTTCAATCATTTGATAAATTCTAATTAATTCTCCATTTTTGTTTGTTTTTAGCCGGTATACTGAATTAATTGTATCACAATAGCTTGCGAATTGTGGCATCAGCTCTTGATAGTACTCTTCATCACAGTGTACTTTAGGCATTCAAAAATATAATAAGATTTTTTCAGTTTTAATGAATTTTTAAATATTTAAATAATACTCTAAATTTCCCTTATGGTCTCAAGCCAAACATTAAATGGAAGGAAATTATTTGAGATACTTTCGGCGGTTACAATCAATCGGATCCCAAATGATTCATACAAAAATTTTAAGCTTCGTAATTCAGATATGATTTAAAGTTGTTTAAAAGATTGATGATTCCCTTGTTCAGAAAAAAAATATTCAAGAGAGTTACAAAAAAATTTCTATGACATATTTTATACATTACGCAATTTTAAAGTTAGATATTTATTATAGCAACCCAAACTGTAATAGTTATATTTTTTATATTCAAAAAAGATGTTGTAATTTCAACATGCAGTCCGGTTTCTTGATGTTGTTTTATTCTTTTTATCAGCAAAATATTCTATCGGACTTTTTTCAAAGTTCTATATACTCTCTCAGAGTCATTTCAATTGTATTTGATCAAATGGAGAATTTTGCAGCCCGGTGTGAATAAATCATTTGTCAATTTTCGTCTAATGATATCATTAGTTTATATAGAAATATAACAATTAAATCAATCAAGAATAAACATTAACAATTAACAGTTTATCTCAAACATACAACAATGAAAAATCAATGAATTACAATACAAATTTAAATCTCATTACCACTTGATAACTCTCTAATCTTTTTAAGAGCTGCATTAAGCTGTTCTCTAAGTTCATTATTTTCCTTTTGGAGCGCAACATATTGTTCACGTGGCACAGTATCCGACATTTCAGCATATAGTCTATTTCCGCATCTCGTTCTCTCCATCAATTGAGTTACTTGTTCTTGATAGCAATGCTCGACAGAATCTAAATATTTCTGAACTTGAGCTAAAACATCAGATTTAACTGCTCCGTAGTTTGGTGTTGGGATATCAAATGCATCATCTAATAAACTTTCATCTATTGCAGTAGTTGTGTATACTTCTGATGCATCAACAGCAAAGCTGAGTGAAAATGCAGTATCTTCAAATTGTTCAACACCAGGAGTAATATTTACAATCACTGCTGCAACGGCACATTTACCAGGCGATTCAAAGAAATCTTTAAATAATCTGGTAATCAATGATTCTCGATAAGGAACTGCTGACTGTTTTGTTGCAAGTGATCTTATGCATTTTCCAAGAACAAGCATAGACTTATTAATATTTACGGATTCTTTCATCCTGTCATCGCCGAGAGTTTTTGTTCTTTCACATCCAGCAAGATCAACAATTGAAACAAATACAGGTAAATGATGTTCTCTATGCAAAATAATCCTGAAAACTACATGGCTTCTTGAAGAATTATGGTTGAAAGTTGTCTCTGCTTTATGACGCTCACTATTTGCTTTGAGAAGAAGATCTGAAATTTGAGATTCGTTTGATATAGCCCATTCACTAGCGCCTTCAACGGAAGTGCGTCCATCTGAGTACCTACCAAGTGTTAATTGATTTTTGCACTCACCACGTGGTGAAAGTTTCTTAGATTTATTACTATTCGAGTTCTGAGCAAGAAGATCAAATATCTTTTCGTTAAATATCTCAAAGCATGAAACTGTAAGCTTTGTGTACATACTAAGAGGTCCATTCATTTGAGATAAAATTGTTGTTAATGCTCTATTCAAAATTCCTGGATTACTATTAGTTCCTTCGATTGTAAACGTTTTTCCTGCGCTTGTAACACCATACGCGAATAAAAGCATGTCTCTGCCTTCTCCTAATGCAGGAATTAATTTCAAGAAGCTTTCATTGAAGACTTCTTCCTGGGTACAGTTTTCGTCGAATACTTTTTGAAAATCAAAGAGTTTTGTCTGATTTCTAGCTGTTGGAGGACGAAGAGTAATTTGGTTGCCATCGACTTCAACGCAACTATCAGTTTCTGTTGATTTCAGAGGTCTCACTCTAAGAAATATCTGTAGTGCATTACCATGTTCTTTGTTTCCATCGTTTTTCTTGATTTTTTTCGTTGGCGTAACATTTAAGAATGAAGATGAAGCATTTTCACGCCCACGCATTGGAGATCTGTGTGGACTCTTTAGAAGAAAAGAACTTGATGATGAACTAAATAGACTTCGTTTCGAATCACTCATTTTTCTTTTCTAAAAAAAGTATGTACGTTTAGAAATTTTATAAAGTTATTTTTTCTCAATTTGTTTTATTTCTCGAAATACGTATTCTATACAGCTTAAACATCAATTCCCTTTGAAAAAAGATGTTGTATTTCAATAAATAAATTTGGAATAAATTTTTTGGATTGATAATTTTATTAACGAAATAAAAAATGATATATAAAACAACAACAGATTTAAATAATATCTTCTACATGTCAATAACAACTTGATTAGTTACATCACTCCTTTGTTCTAGCTTCTGGAATAACATTTCTTGTTTCTGGTTAAGTTTAGTCAATTTATCTTTATATTCTGCGTTCAGTTTTTCAAGTTCTCCAACTTCAACCATAATTTTAGAAGATTTAATTTGATTCATTCTCTGCATCAACTCTGTAAGTTGATTTTGCAATTCTAGAGCTTCTTTATATTGTGATTCTAATAAATTTATTTGATCTGTCAATTCCGAAACTTCATTTCTTCTCATTATAATTTTCTTTCCAATTCCATTATCAATACTTTCTCTATCCGCATCACACTTTTGATGGACTGCGCAAATTCCATCAACAAGCATTTCTCTGTAATTATCTGTTATATTTTCCGCAGGAGCTTGAGTTATGGACTGAAATGTCCTGTCAACAGACCTATCTGATATGTAATCCCATAACCAGGTTCTATCTATTCTGAAAGCAAATCTATGGTTTGTTTTTTGAAAATGTTCAATTGCATGTCTATTATGGTCTCTCTCGCATCCCACATGGCCGCAGTAAAGACATATCCATAAATTATTATTTTCTCCACACGTACAAAACATTTTAGATCTATTTTCAGGTTGATGAATTTTTTGACAAACCTGGCACTCTGGGCATCCCCATTGCTGGAATGCCTCATCAGAAATGTCTCCAACTAGGCATGTGCTAAAGTAACTTGATATAAGAGGATCGAATAATAAGAAACAAATTGGGCACATTGGTAATTGGAACTCGACTTGACCAGATTCTTTCATGGTTTTCATTGGTAGTATTGTACAATTCGGACATTGAATGCTGTAAATAAATAAGAGAATACATTTTACATGGGATAAAACAGATTCGAATTGAATACCAAGAGATCTTACATAAAATTTATCAGCATCTGCTTGTGATTCAAATTCAATGATTGCAGAATTCATAAAATGTCGAATGAATGTAATTGAAAATTTTTTGGCGGGCTCTGTACGTTGAACGAATCTAACTAAATTTTCGACGGTCATTCCTGGTGGAAGGGCTAAGAGTAATAAACAATTGCTTCTAGTTGGATTTAAAACCGGAACATCGCACGTTAATTGAGATAATATTGTTGTCATTAACTTCCACAGCTTCACATTCGTAACAGATACATCTGTGTAACATACTGAACCTATTTTACCTTGTTCATTGTTCCGAATTACTTCATATTCTAATGAAAACATTGATTTAGACAAAAAATTATGTTTGTCAAATTATTGAGTAAAATTATCTGACAAATTTAGATTCACAACAAAATTTTGATCTAAGTTGTTCGCTTTACAAGCTTCCAGATTCGAAAACGAATTTAGTTCATAATCACAGCTATCTCCGCGATTACTTTGCTACGTCTTATCATTATTTAACAAATTATTGATTTTCACATTCTGCATAACACCATAACTTTATTAACATAGACAGTTATCACTCAATTTGGCATTCCATTTTGACGCTCCTAACTGTTACTGTTGTGCTCTCTACAATTTTTCCAAAAAAAATCAAAATTAAACAAGGATTTTGAAAAATTTTACAGAACCAAACGGTATAGTTGTAACCGAGCTATTCGGCCTTAAATGTTATACGCATAGAGTGACCAAATTAAAAATAAATCGAAATATTATTGGAAGGGAACTCTTTAAAAATGTGATTATTAATTATATGAGACTCCATACTCATATATTTTAATATTATTTTATGATTTCGAAATAAAATTCTCCATCTCACTTTTTATTAATATAAAAAGATACTATTATCCTATAAAATGAAATTCTCATATAAATAAGATAACCTTAATAACTAAAATCTTATTATAAAAGTGACAAAATCTGATTCAATATTCAATCGAATGTCTTTTCCCACATCTCCCGTGTTTCCAGGTTCTCCAGATAGCTTTCTATCTCAATCTAGGGGAAAACTAAAAGGAAGAAATATGAAACCACAATATCCTACAGAAGAGTTGCAGCGTGCGATGTCTGCAGCTTCACCACTTTATATGCCAAATGGATTTGCTGGTGGCTCTTTCGAATCAATGCCACGTCCAACCTATAATATGGGCTTTAAAGGAAAAGGTTCTGTTAGTGCGAAATTTGGAACGCCTACAATATTAAGCCCAAGCATATTTTACAGCTTTATGGATAATACTATACCAACATTCATCGCAGATATTCTCACAACTGAGAATGCACTTTCATTTGTTGCAACTCCACCGCAAAATCTTCTCAATCCAAGATTCTTGATATATGCAATATCTTCTGCCAGTATATCTACTTCTCCTATCAAGATTGTTTTGAATGGATCAACATTTCATCGTAGACTTAATGACGTAACTGCTGTTGATGTTACAAACCTCCTTGTTCCTTTCGGACAGCAAAACTGGCTTGTAGTAGAAACAGGAGGTATTATTGTTCCATTTGCTCTTCTTGGAGTCTGGTCTTCGTTTAGTTCAATGGAAAACATCATACAGATGATTTCTTCTAAACCAGGATTCTACTTCAGCGAAGTTTCTGCCATTTGCCCAATTACAGGCCAACAAATTGAAATTCCAGCAAAAGGTGTAGACTGCCATCACGATAACTGCTTCGATTTAATTCCATACCTTACTACAAGACAAGCCCTTGGCGTTTGGACTTGCCCAATTTGTGGCTGCTCCTTACCTCTACAAGATCTCAGAGTAGGAACAATTCAGCAAACACAGGATGCAAGCTTCGAGAATGTTTGGGGAATTACTGACCAAACACTTGGTTTTGAAGACGGTAATTCATTTAATTGGTGAATTTTTATTTGTATTTTTTGTTATTATAATAAATTGACTTTAATTATTAAATTTATTCCTCATTGAAACACCTTCATACAAAATCATCCCATAATAAAGGAATTTTGTGATGAAAATTGTTTATTATCCAAAATCTATATGAAATTACCTAACACTAAACAATGGTACAAGATTTAAATCTTAATGAGTATGAATTCAAGCATTGATTTAATGTTTATTCATAAAAATATTGAACCTTTTCCTGTTCTCAGATTCTGTTCCATAGTATTCATCTGTTTATCCCATAAAAACCAATATTTATCAGCTTCCAATGTTAGCATCTCACTAATTCGATAAGTCATTAATTAAAAAAGATGAATCTCAAGCCAAATACGATAAAATATTCTTATACATTAAATTTCATAATGATTTTCGTAAAAAGAAATGCATTTTACAAAAATGTGTTTCCAAGACGATATAAAATTTTGGCAGAAATGCACAAATCCTTTTATGAATGTTTCAGATCAATTAGCGATAACTCTTTGACACAACATACAGAAGAGATCAATGAAGCAAATGCGTACTTGCTGCAGCTAAAAGAAGAAGATCCGCAGACTTATGTATTCAATTTAATCGAGATCATTGAGACAGAGGAGATTCAAGTCAAATCGAGACTTAATGCAATCAAGATGTTATCAGTACCTCTTAAACGTGTTTCTGGAAAAATAAGAAGAATTCCAGAAGGTTTAGATCCACAAACTTTTGCAACTCCTGTTTTTACAACACTCATTAAGTATTTATCAAGTACAATACCAGAAATGGATGCAGCTGCTGCCGATTCTTTTATCATATTCCTTAATGTTGTTCCGATTGATTTTGCAAACGCAGTTATCGGTGAATTACTTTCTAGAATCACTCCACAGTCACCTACAAAGTTTGTTACACGAGTTCTTCAGGTTATGAGTGAAGCAAACGTTACAGGTTTTCCTTTAGAAATACGAATTCAAATGATCGAGAATTTGATCCAAATTTTCTCATCACTTGAAACTAACGATGATTCTATTCATTATTTACTACTTACTGTCGAAAGATTGATCCATTATACAGATTTACACGAAGCATCTCAAGAATTCTTAGTTGCGATTATTAATTTAGTCTGGAACAACGCTATGGACTTTCCTTCTGAATCATCAAAGCTATTTACTTCAATTTGCTTCTCTTTACCTGAAATTTTTCATCTTTTTCCAGAATGTTACGAAAAATACATGTTTGTGATGACTTCGAGCATAACAATGTGGCCATTTTTAAATTTAAATCTTTCGTTTATGCTTTCTGATATTTCAAATACGATTCTTCAAGAAAATTGGCAAGCAATTCTTGAATTCTGCATTGCAATATTAGTTTCAGATAATTCGACAGATCCACTTGATACAGATGAGATATTTACAGAAAGTAACAAGATTTTGGCCGCAATTTCAATGACAGAAATGATTATTGAAAATCAATTCGATAATTGCTATCCGTTGTGCATGGAATACATCTCTAACAATATAAAATCAGAGGAACCGCAAGCAAGATTCGTTTGCGCCGTTTTTTCTCTGAAAATTTCTGAAAAATTATTAGATGAAAGCCGTGCATCAGAAATTACAGATGAAATCATCGAAACAAGGAACCAAATACTCTTTGAGCTATTAGATGATGATTCTCCAAGAGTTTTACAGCAAGCTTTGCTAGAAGCAACATTTTTGATCGAATCCGAGCAATTAGAACCAAGCAATGCACTCTTCCAATTCGCTCTTACAGTTCTACAGTCCGAAAAACCTGCTTTGAGTGATTGTTCCCAACAATTATTATCGGCCATCGCAAATTCGGGCCAAGAGGGTGCTGTTGAGCTTGTATCCCAGCAGATGCTTCAGATTATTACAGAATCTCAGCAAGTTGAGCTTGTTTCGGAGTCATTCCGAGTATTGACTTCAATTGCAGCGACACTCGACCAACAGTCCGCTCTTAATCTCATTGAGGGCATCCTCGAATACGCCAACGCCATTCTGAACTCAAATATCCCCACAATTTCCCCATGTATCGGTTATTTGAGCCAATTGATAAAATCGGCCCAGCAGAGCTGCGATGTATACAGCGACCAAATAAACGCTCTGGCCATGGCTCTGATTGAAAATGGCTGCGACGATGACGGTTATTTGTTATTAGCCTCAATGGTTGATGTTTTCGGGCAATCGGTCATGCCAATAATACAAGACTGCTTAGATATTGTCATAAACTGCATTGCAACGGCCAACAACAATGCAAATTTGATCGCAATTTTAAGAATTGTCGAATCAGTCTGCGGATACATACAAGATGAGAAGAATCTGAGCATCATTGTCGAAAGCTGCGTAGAACATCTCACTACAGAACTGTTTAATACCCAAGCAAAACTAAAAATCATCCCAGTTCTTGCAAAAATCTCAAATCAGAATCCAGGAGTTATAGCAGACCATACACAAGAGATCCTACGCTCAATCAAGCTTGTTTTACCTTATATTGTTAATAATTATGATTCATCCATGAATTTCACTTTTGTTTTAGCGAATGCGATGCCTGATAACTGCGAAGATATCGATCTACTCAATATCTTGCTACAGCAACTAAGATCTGTATCCAGAAAAGCAACAAAATTTGCAACTGATAAAAAGACACTCGCAATGACCATTCTCAACTTGCTACAACAAAAAGTGCCCCATAAATTGTCAATTGCTCAGTTCACAATGTCCTCTGTTTTGTATGCAAACCTTGAAAAAATTGTTGGTCCAGAAAACGTCGAAGCTCTTCATCAGATACTTCCAAAGTATCAACCTGAAGAACCAACAGAGTAATTTCAATTTTTATATGTATTATTTTTTTTATATTATGTTTGTAATTTTTATAAAGTAATAGAATGTGAATTTATATTAGATATCATAATTGTTTTGAACCATTTTATCATTATCATCAAAATAATTTTTTTGAAATTTCTTTTTTCAATCTTAAATTTACTCCTTTTAATATCACTTCTTCAAAATTTTTATATTTTGCATTGTCCTTTGATAAACACAAATGATTTTTTCTTTTCAAAACAAATAACATTTCTGGAATCTGACATTCACAATAATAGCTTTCTAATGCAGAAATAAACTTATTTTGAAATCAATTAATGAAAAATATTCAAAAAATGATTTCAAAATATTGAACATTTTAAGATTTTGCTGCTTCAATTCAAATATCGTTTCTTTCGTTCAAATAAATGAGAGATTTTTTATTAGAACAGTCGCTATAGCATAGAGTGATGTAAAATTTCTAACATTCTGACAATGAAATAAAAGATCAATATGAACCATTTACAATGTATGCAGGTTGTCCGTTAAACATCATTCAATATAAATTTTATATAAATTTTATTTAAATTTTATTCAAATGTATTATAACATATTACTGCCATCATCCAAAGTTTGGAAAAAATACTGGATAAATTTTAATGGGCAGTTTCTCGATATATGCGTTGACGAAATGACAGCGCCATTTGCTGTTCTTCATCTTGGTATCCATAAAATTAGACCAACTCAATCTTTTCCATATCCAAATGTATTTGAATTCTACGAAGAGATTAAAATTACAGATAGTTCAGTATTCTTTTATTCTTACGACATTATGGATACGTTTGATTTTTTCAAGAAAACACACGACGCTTTTGTTAAATGGAAGATGTTCATTGCCAATGAAAAATCACCAAAGTCTTACATTTGCGATCTAACTAAACAGAAAAATAGAATTATGAAAAGTTCAGTGCAATGTAGTGTACAACCAGAAAAAGTTATCTTAGGAAAGGGTTCAAAAGAATTGAAGTCATTTCCTTATGATGGAACTCAACTATTTTCACCAACTTATGATTTAGAAAAGCCGTCACTACTGATTGGTCCTGATAAGGAAGAGTATCGAGCTAATACTATCGAAGATTTTAAAGATTTGCTTGAAGCAATTTATTTCAATATCCGCTTCGCTTCGAATCATAAGATTCAGCCGCAAATTGCTTAATTTTTGTTTAGTTTTTATAATATTTTAAAATTACGGACTTTTATATATATATATTTCGATTTTTTTTTATTTCAATTTCAATTATTTTGTTTCTAATAAGTTGAAAGCAGCTAACTCAGTAACAATAGAATTGAAAGATATGAATTTTAAGAATTTATTGAATGTCGCATCCTGGTTTGTTAAAAAAAGATTCGAAACTAGACAAAGATTATGTTTATTAAATTAAACATCGATCATATTTTATTCACCTTCATCAGCACCAAGTGAATAAAGAAGCTCTTCAACATCTTCACTATCTTTTCTTGAAGCATATTGAAGAACTGTTATTCCATATAAATCTTTTGCATTTATATCTGCACCATGAGAAATTAGTAGTTCTGCTGTTTCATAACTATTGTACTTTGCCGCACAATGAAGAGGAGTTCTTCCAAGTTCAGCTTTAGCATTTACATCTGCCCCATGGTCTATAAGAACTTTTGCTGTATCTTCGCAATTCCAATTGGAAGCTAAATGAAGTGGTGTCTCATCACCATAATTTGTTGCATTGACATTTGCCCCATGAGAAATAAGAAGTTCTGCAATTTCTGGATTATTTATTTCAGCAACTTTATGAAGGGGAGTCTCTCCATTAGTTTTTTCTATTGCATCCACATTTGCACCATGTGAAAGAAGAAACTCAACAATTTCTTTGCAATTTGATTCAGCTGCAGTATGAAGAGCCGATTTATCAAGATCATCAATAGCATTAACATCTGCACCATGTGAAATTAAATATTCACAAAGATTTAAATTACAGAAATTAGGTGAATGAACGAAACAAGTGTTGAAATCTTTTGTTTGATCCAAATAAACAAGAAATGCATGAAGATTATGGCAATCGCAATAACCTAAATATATATTAATGTTATGTTCATTCATCAAAAATGAAACAAAATCAATATTATGTGAAATAATTGCATATTTCTTGCATCTATCAAATTCTTCTGATTCTTTCATGCATTCACTCAGGATTTCTGCATTTCTGCCTAAAAAAGAAAACTCGAGACAACTTGTAGTAATTGGTGAACCGAATTTTGATCTCAAAAGCTTGAAACAATTAACAGCACCATAATAACAACATAAATCAAGATAATAATATCCTTGATATATTGTATATGGATAAAGTGGAGAGTTTAGCTGTGCATTTTTGTCAAATCCTTCTTGTTCTGTGAATGTAATAAATGACATAAGGTCATCATCCATAATTGCTCTATAAATAGAATTCTTTTCATGAATTTCTATTGAAATATTTTTTGATAAATAACTATCGAATAATGGTTCATGTCTTTTATCCAAAACAATATCATACTCTTTAAAGATAAGGTAAGCAAAAATTGGATAAGTGATTTTAGCTTGTTTTGGCTGATAATCTTCATATAATTTTTCGAATATAGCCATGTATGACTTAGTGTAACGAAGGTTATAGCTCATTGCGACTGATATCATGTCTATAATATAAGATGGTGAAACTTTTTTAGATTCGATCAACTTGGTTTTGATATCTTGATAAATTCGTTCAATTTCTGCTTCATCGAATGTCTTTAGCTTGTACAATGCATCCGTTATATTGACATAGTCTTTGTTTAACTCCATCAATTCTTGATATTCTTCACTCAGCATAATAAAATAAGTGGACACTCACAATTAAGTTGCCGTGTAAATTATAGAAATTATTTCAATTTTTGATTTTACCACGGAAACAATATTATATTTAGTAATATTTTCATGATCTGTTTATATTTTCCAATCTAAACTCGCTTTAATGTGAGGTATATTTTCTTCCATACTTTTTAAAAGGTACTTCGGAACTTTTTCCCTTGATCCTTGGAAGCCCAAACTTTGTCAATATAATCAAGTTACAAATATAAGGTTCTATGCAAAGTATGGCGGACTTTGGCCTAAGGGTTTTGGAGAAAAAGTTAATTCATTTTTGAATGCATTTGATAAAAATTTTTTTTGGATTTTTATACATCTTGACAGCAAATGCAAGAACTTGGCATTATTCCAATTGAATACTGATTGGAAATGTTTTTGTTATCTGCATGCTGTCTAATAGGAAGAGAAATTTAATATGATTTAGCAAAACAAAAATTCATTTTCATAAATTTACTTTCAATACCTAGACACTAAGCGAAAACTATCATGGTCATTTCAATAAAATAAGATTTCAGATAGAAAGTCTCGCAAAAAATGCTTATTGATTGACTTTGAACCAACATTTGCTGATCCGACGAATATTATACTAAAGAACTTGTGTGATATTCAATTAAAAAGCTAATGCTTACCTACTGTTATACTAGAGAAGATTTTATTCATGCTCGTACAATAAAATTTCGAAATCATGAAGAGAAGAAGGCTTGAAACTTCATACTTCTCTTTGTATATTCCTTTTAAAACAAATCCTTAAATAACTACTTAGTAAAATTCTTTTTATTCTAAGATAAATATCCTTAATGTTTCATTTTACATAAATTATATGATTGCCTACTATATTTTTCCTTTTGTTAGTACTCTTTTTGTGAAACATATCAATATTCAATAAACTTTTTTTGTGAATAATTATTCACTATTAAATTGATCATATATATGGAGAAAAATGCTAATTTTCACAAAGGC
This sequence comes from Trichomonas vaginalis G3, assembly GCF_026262505.1. Taxonomy (NCBI): domain Eukaryota; phylum Parabasalia; order Trichomonadida; family Trichomonadidae; genus Trichomonas; species Trichomonas vaginalis. The sequence continues at coordinate 15,415,404 of NC_067204.1, read as the reverse complement.
ATTTATTATAATAGGCATCTATAATTCCAAAATTTTTTCAATTTTGCGATTTTCACTTAAAATGCTTAGTTTTTTGATATTATATTCTTTTTTCCAATTTTTTTTGGGAATTCTATGTTGAATTTTATTCAAAATGAAGCAGATATTATTAATATATATATGGCAATGTATTCAGTTATTTAGAATCATTTCCTTAAAATTATGCTTTTTAAGTAGAATTTGAATTCAAATCACACTCTCACAATGAATATTTATCTATACTTTAGTAAGGTATACACTCATGAAGGATGTCTATGTCAAATTGCATAGGAAATTTTTGTATTTTCTCTCTAGATAAAGATTAATATAATTAAATTTCATATGATACAAATTTTACCATATAAAATCAGTAAATTATAACTAACGTATAATGTTTATTCTAATGTAATGGTATAGCTTTTGGCTCTAAGCCTTAAAGTCAAAATTTATTAAAATGGCTCTGACAAAATGAACTTTTGTATTTGTTGAACGAATTTTCTTGCATCATTGTTCTTTTTGTGGAGGTAATGGATTGAAATTCCCGAATTCAAATATAGTTTCTTTGATAATTTCCTCTACATAATAGTCATAACATCCAAGATTATGACTTTTGTACATGGGGATATCAAAACGAGTGTAATGGTAAATTGGAAATTTTGTGGTTGGCTGAATTAAATTTTGAATTCCGTATAAGTTTAATGGATATCAATGATTAGCGAATTTTCGTGATTGTTTGTAGCAAAGCTTTTTGGCCGAAGTTCTATTGATAAAGTTTGTAGATGTCTAATGACTATGAAACAGTCTACCTTTTAAATAATGAACTTGAAAACACTTTTTCTCCAAAACGCTTAGGCAGAATCTTCTGAAAGTTTAATATTATTATATATTTTCCAAATACTATATAAACATATAAATAATATTGTCGAATCATCAAGGGATTTTTTCATATAAAATATCAAAAATTAAGCTATATATTCTGATTCACAGATCTCTTATTTTCTTCATGTAAATCCCATATTTTTCAGCATTTGGAAAATAGCCAATATTTTTTTTCAATGGAGATTATGCAGAACTAAAACTAATTATAATTGCTTAAAAGTTATACATATATTAGAGTTAAGAGTATACTTCATTATACCAAAAGATATAATCTATATTGCAAGTATTGAACGACTTTGCCTGTTAGACATTTGTCAAGGAAATTTTTTTTATTTGTCAAAATAACGTACAAACTTCCGTAGTACCTTTACTTTTTATTTAAGGGTGCACACGAGAGGATCATGTAAACTTCAGAATTTAGAACCTTATTTTTAGGCATTATCTTGGCTACCTATTTAGGCTCGAAAAGCAAAAAATATCAAAAAATACAACTTGACTCCATTATGACCCTTTCATGGAGGTAGTTTTTATCCGCTAGTATTTTCCCTTTGAATCTCTTTACAATTCGAAATCAAATTCAAAACTCAGTAGAAGAAAGGAAGAATCGACTTACTACGGTTGTAATACGAATAAATACATATATTTAATTATTTTTATTTACATAATAATTGTTTGAAGCTCATATTCCATCAAATTTTTAAATAAAAACATTAAAATGTTGAAAATGTTCATATATTTTAATAGGGTTTTGGCACTTTATTGAGGAATTACTACATACATAGTCGAACTGAACTTGATATTTTGAAATTTAAATTATTTATCAAAATTAAAATTTAACTTGAAATTTATAATTATTTAGTCATATTTTGCATAATTCTAAGTAGATTTGTAAAAAATCAAGAAAGAAAAATTTTAACGTGCTTTATTTTTTCTTTTTTATAATAATACATATTATTATATAATTAACATATTCATAATGTTTCACCCTTTCAAAAATATAATCCTCCTCCTCTCAAATAAACGTACATACGGGTGCCTCTTTTTTCAAAAAATTAAAATTTGAAATTTTGGGCTCAAATATTAGAGATTTTTTTCAACCTTCAACGATATATGTTGTCTATATCAGACCTCCTTTCTTTTTGATACTTAACATTGTTCCTAAATCTTAGCCGTTAAGGCTGTTCTGAAAATATTTTTTTTCGAAAAAATTCGAAAAAAATTCTTAAAATTCAAAAATCCCTTAATTCCTGAGGATTTTGGAAAAAAGTTTTTACATGAACATGTGTATATTATATGAAGTATATTGATAAGGTAAAAATCAAATTTTATTGCATATTCATCGAGAAAATAAACTAACGAATCCCTCAAAATTGAGAGGGTAATCCTCCTCTCAAATAAACGTACATACGGGTGCACCCTTAAAGCACCTGATTTTAAAATTTGTCTCCAATAAAATTTCTAAGTGAGCTTTCATCAATGCAAATTGTTAACACCTTGCTTAAGAGACTCTTATGTATTCGTTTAGTTTCACCTATCAGAAGGAAGATAAAAATTATTACTGAAACAATGGTTTTAAATAAAATTTAACGAAGATTTAATTTTAACAGCTATAATAGTGAATATATCCAAAATCTAAGATAAGTTATAAATGAAGCCATATTTATGAACGATTATTTTTGACGATATTAGTGGTTCATCATTTTTTCACAAGAAATATTAGAGTATGTATTAACTGGGGAAGATGAGTTTCTCATAGCTCTCTGAGTACAAGAGGAGAAAGTGCGCCTGACCCCAACCTTCTTTTTCAAAAATACTAACACACAGACTTTATTTCTCTTTTGCACAAGCCAATGAATGCTTTTAAGCAATGCTTATGCCGCAAATGATAAAATCATTATTGTAAGTTGTATGCAATCTATGTAATTATAGTAAAAATATTTTATTTACAAAATTACTCTTTTTAATACCTCTTACAACTATTTACTGGAGAATATGATCAAAGCCAGAATAAAAATGAACTCTTTTGTTATTTTTAAGTAATTTTTATAATAAACAAGATGAATATAAAAACAAGAAGTTCCGTATTGATTAATTTGTGATAGGAGATGCAGAATTAATGACGGCATACTCTCTCTTCATTAAGGACTTTTCTAAAGCTTTAATGACTCTTGGATTACGAATTCCATTAGAGCGGAATTCTTCTGAATCAACTCGTGGGGTTCTTGGTGTATGCATTGTACTGAAACGAGCTGACTGAGGAGCTCTTGATGACATTGGTGGATGAGGATCAATACCGATAAGCGTGATATTGTTTTTGAACATATTGAACTCTTCATCAAGTACTTCTCTAACTTTATTTGTTTCTTGCTCTATTTTCCTTTCACGATTGTATTGGTAATCAATTTTGCTATTTCCAAGTATATGTTGGCGGAGTTTAGAATATTTGTTTTCAATCCTATACATCTCTAAAATGGCTTCACGGACTAATCTATTCTTCTCATTCTCAAGATGAACTTTGAAAGATTCTTTCTGGCGTTCTTGCTTGAAAAGAGTAGTTTCTATTTCTGTATTCACAATTTGATTAGCTGTTCTCTCATTATTTTCCATTGTTTCTGAAATTCTATCTGAAATTTGATCTCTAAGAGATGCAGCAACAGCATAATTGCCAGACTGAGAGTAATACCACTCTGCTTTTCGAGCAATAGTTAAATCCGGATTTCTACGTAGTTGAACGAAAGTTTGATCACTAAATTTGCGATCAAGTTTTGCATATTGTTGAGTATGCTCTTTTTCGATTTCTTCTAACCGCTGACTTGCTTCTGTTAAGATTTTTCTTGCTTTTGCTCTCATTGATTCTCGGAGTTGGAATTCTTCTTGTCTTTGCTGTTCTTTGAGCGCCATTAACTCTGACACAGTATTATCATGCTTTTGTCCTGCAAGCATTCTTCTTCTACGCTCTACTCTGTTATCTAAATCTTTTTGGAGAGAAGCTGCAGTAGCATAATCGCGGCGACTTATAGCATCTTCTATTTCAAACTTAAGTCTATTAATCTCTAATTCATTTTCTCTGTTATTGATATAAAGTTGACCTTTAGAAAGCATAGTGTAAAAAAAATCGAAAGACGTTAGTAAATTTGAATTACTTTTGAAACTCAACAAAGAAGCATGATACCTAATGAATTTCCTAATCTATGGGAATATCTGAACCAAGATATTCATTCTCTTAGCATTCATCCATACTATAGTACCATAAGATAACAAGATTCTTCTCAACATAATAGAAAAACAGCTTTTTTTCAAGAAATGCTTAATTTTCACTAATTTAAAAAATAATTGTATGTGTGAAATCAAATATTACTTAAGTCTATTGTTGAAATTGAAAAATTGTTTTTTCATTCGAATTGATTGAGTTTTGCGCATAGGCCTTGAATGAAAAGAGAAACTAATTCTATAAATCTCATAACGCAGAGTTCAAATCGATGATTGGCCGCCTTCAAAGATACAATGATTTCCTTTGATCGACGATCAACTTAGCGAACGCAACAAAATTAGATAATCTCTTTCATCAGTTTGTTCGATTACATTATCTTCATATATTTTATTTTTTAATAATATTCTTTTATGTTCAGTCGGTAATTTTCTTTACGACAAGTAAATGAAATAAAGTAAATAACGAAAACCTGAAATAAGTTTAATATTACAATATTATAAATATATAGCGCACATTTTTCCGAATATGAAATGCCTTAATGCTTTGAATAAACAATCATCCTGAAGTCTGCCGAAACGCTCTTATCCTTGGTGATTTTATCAACATCGGCCTTTGAGAATTCTTCCATTGGTAAGATAAATTCAGAATTAAACCACATGTACCAGACGTTTTTGCCTCCCTTTACGCAAGCAATTCTGAAATCTCCTGCGTACATTGGGAGAATACCGTCCACGTCGAATTCAAGTGTTTTTTCTTCATCATTCTTTATTGGCTCATTATTCTTACCACGAGTTTCGATCTTGATTTCGGGATCACCTGGCATGGTAGTGAACTTGATCGAGAGTTTCTTGGAGAAGCAGCTGCTTGGTGGGTTTTTAATGATAATCTTTGTAATTGCGCAAGGCTGAGAAACAAACGGCTGGTCTAATGGTACACCCATTTGTAAGTATTTTGCATAGTAAAGGACATATCTTCTTTGGGATGGGATGGTAACACCTTTTTCATCAAAGGTTCTGTTTCTGCCATAAAAAGAAAGGGATTCTGCAGCTGTGTTAAAGTAATGGAGATGGATAAGAAGAGCGCAGATCATAACTCCTGTCCTACCCTTTCCGGCCTTGCAATGGACCACAGCGATATTCTGTGGATCTTTTTCAATCCACTGCTGGGCATGAACACAGAATTGTCTGATCATGTCGAAATGTGGCGGGTTATGGTCATCAAAAGGATAATTAGAGACTCTATTATTGAAAACAGAGCAGTTATAAGATCTTTCGGAACATAAGTTATATACCCAATATTTGTCACCATGTTTTTCATCAAGGAAGTTTCTTACATCTTCGAAATCGTTTCTATAAAGAGCTTCGAATCCTTGGGCAGGAAAACCCATTGCGATAATTCTATCACCAATATATGATAAATCAAGATCATAATCCTCTTCTTGGAACCTCTTCTTGTTCAGAGAAACTTTACCGCGAATCCAATTCAGCATTAAAGCAGAATTCCACTTTTTCTATAGGGACTTTTACTTTTCAGAGGATGCAATAAAACAGCGATTTTTTAATTGCAAAATCTTGTATGGTTTTTATTCACTTTATATATCAACTTTTGAGGGAATCCATTGCAGTTGAAAAAAAAAATTCAATTGTTAAAATCAAAGTCAAATCAAGATCCATGTAAAATATTTTCGAACCATTCCAAAGGCTAAAGCTGTTTTTATCGTCTTTTCTAACAGAAAAAATCAAATGAAAAATTATCCCTAAAAAACAGATCAAAAGTAGCTTCCACAGGCTTCTTCGATTGAATGGATGATTCATGAAAGTTACAATAATTCAAAGTTTCCAACACTGAGATAATACTTACTTTGCTCAACTCCTGATATGAAATCTTCAAGTCAAAGACATTTCGCTTCCGATTCACTGTATGACTAAAGTGATTTGTTCAATTTTTATATACTTTCTATAGCAACAAATTAAATTATTCACAATCAACATTCTCTTTTTTTTTAATTTTTTTTTTTCATAATTTTGTCTTTGAGTTAACAAATATATGATATCAAGCTTTTCAGTAGCAAAATATAAGTTCTAGCCATGTGAATAAATCCGAATGGCATCCTAATTTTTGAAGACTAGGCAATAGTATGTCTTAACCCTGTGTGTTGATCTATTTTAAGTACACATGTTTATGTTTCTGTATGTTGGTTGTTAATAATGTTCCAAGACTTAGGATAAAATTGAAAATTGGCAAAAAAATAATGCAATATAATTGTCTGTGAAAAAAATTACATATCCTCATATATGAGATTAAGAATATCACAATGATATGTCTCAATTCTCATATGAAAATTCCAAAAAAAATTCAAAATTTTAAAAATGAAAAGAAGAAATATTAATTTCACATTAAAATTTGAAAAATATAAAAAATTTGGAATTATCAATTTTACCTATAATTATAGTAGGTGCTAATTTATACAATTTTACCTATGTAAAATTTGATTATTTTGGGTTGATAAATTTTATTAATTTTTTTTTCCAGATTTCAAGACAATAATATCAGAATGTTCCTAGTAATGTCTGAAATATTGTCGAAATTTTTTTGATTCAATTTCTATATTAGCAATGTGTGAAATCTTGTCGAAAATATTGATTTAAATTAATAAAATTTAGAAAGTATATTGTTTATTCTAAGTTAGTATTCTTCTCTCGTTTCTATTTGGGAGTATCAACTTGGAAAGTGAATATTATGAAAAATGGATTCATTTTGTATAACAGTCTGTATTTATATGTGACATTTCACTGATTCAGTACAAACTTTGGAGTATTTGTATTACTTGAAGATTAATCAGAGGTGAGTCTCCGAACTGGAGGGCCTTATTAATAAAATGACTTTTTCGTGAAAAGTGTATTGCTGATTTTCATGAATATTAACTTGCATAATATACAGCAATAGGAGAGTATGTTTGGAGCAATGATTAAGGAAAACTATAGTTCAAAGCATTGGAGCAAATTTCTATAATTAAAGGTATGTAATTTCTTTCATAAGGCGGGATGCCTTGAAAAATATGGCTAGTGGACATAGTCTGGCTAAAAACGAATGATATCGATTTTAAATTGCAATTATTTCAAACATTATTTAGAGAAAAAATATGAATACACTGCATTATATAATTTGACATAAAGAATACTTTAGTTTCTCTCCGATTTTAAGACGAGTTAGTGCAATAATATAGAGAAATACTCACATGAAGTTGTCCATGAGAAAAATTTTTTTACAATAACAAAGGTAGTCTCACGAAAATACGTTATTTTCCCGATGCCTTGGAAGCAGCTTTGCAGGTTACCCGTAAGGTAACCAGTAGAAGTTTCTGAGCAAGGATGAAGAAGATTAAAGAGCCTTTTTATTGCAAACGCTATATTTGTAAGTGTCTTTGTAGAACTTCTCATAAATTCAAAGATTTCCAAAAACGAATTTTTCGATTTTGATATAATAAATGATATTTAAACAAATTATAGATGTGTTTGCAATTAAAAAAATCCGAGTTAACTACAATATCTTCAATTTTTGTCGTTCACTTTTTCATGTCATACTGATAGCAAGAATACTCACCCAATTTGGTTACACTTCATGATAGTTTGAAGTAAAAAAATGCCACAGTTTTTTTTATTTGATATCGTTATCTAAATTTTGTACAGAAATGAAATAAATTATAATATGAAACGTGTGTTATTATGCTTGTTGGGAAACAATCCAATACTTATGTCTGAATGAAATGATTATTTCTACGAGATTTTTCATATTCAGCTAATAATGCTATCAAAATCAAATAACAATAAAAAGTTATTTTGTACATAATGTAACTTAATCTTTAATACTATATAGAACTTCGAAATACGACTAAACGGTGCGAGTTACGCGATTAAATACCTTTTTTTCGATCGAAACTTGAAAGTGAGGATAACTCAATGGGTAGGGGTATGGGTTCGACTTTTTCTATTGGGCAACTATTTTTTTCTTTTCATTGTTTCAGCATTTTTTTATGCGATTATGCATAATTATTTGATTTCCTATATATTCAATAATAAATTTGTTCCGAACTCTTAACAAATAAATAAATTTTTAGAATATTTAAATTTATAGCTCCCTACATTAATATAAAGTGTTCGAATAGTTCATATATAGTTTCTTTAAAATAATTTGTTTCATTTTAAATTGGTTTGGCACAATGCTTGACATAACATGCACAAAGCTATGCCATTTTAAAATATGTATATCAATCAAGCCGATTAAGTCCATCCTAAACGAAAATCATCGATACTCATGAATTTATGATAGTCGTTCTTGATATAATTGCGCGTTTTAAAAAAATGCTTACTTTTGAACACAGAACTTATCTATCCATATTTATCAATGAAAGTTTATAAGATGCATTAATGACAAAACCTTACTTTATCAATTATAATCTTATCGTAAATTTCAAACTACAATACTGTGGGGCAAATATTAAATAACCACTATGTTGCGGATTTTATGTAAGTCTGCAAACTGTAAAATGTAATTAAACACAAATAAAAAAAAATGTAAATTTTAATCGAGAAATTTAGCAATCTTGAAAGCCTTGATCGGCATCTTTTACAAGATGTCAGTAATGCATATTCAATAACTATGAAAATCTAGCCAAGCATGGATTTTTTTCGAAAAAAAATTATATTAAATTTCATTTTTCATTCTTTATACAAGTTTTAACCTTTGGTGCAATTATATCCTATCGCAAATGCATTATTGACGTTATTACTTGGATACTTCTTCATAACGCTAAATCTTCAAATTAGTTATGTGTTTGTTACTAATAGAAGTTGGAAAGGTATTAAAAAAGGAAATGTTAATAAATATACATGTTTAATTAAAAAACAAACAAGAATAAATTAAATAATTTTATTTCTTAGGAAAGTCTAAGTTTTGTAATAGATAAATTGCTTTTTGTGTCTCTTCTTCATCAATTTCTGGATGTTGATTCTCAGGTGGCGGACTAATTAAAACATCATGGGCAATATCAAACCCTTGTTTTAGTTCGTTGGCAGAAGGAAAATGATCTTCTTGTATTGGCGTTATTAATGATTGAAAATCATCAGTTGATTCTGCATTTTGGGAATTTTCCAAATTTTCATTTGGAAAATTTGAATTTTGAGATTGAATTCCTTGAGATGTAGAATCTGTAGTTGTAGAGTTTTCTGTAGAAGAAGAGGAATTTGAGTTTGCGAATTGTAGTATGTCATTGAAATTCTCATAAAGAGGTGTTTTGGCCATCGGCACTTTTTGTAACTGTGTTTCGTATGCTTGAGATGGGCAATAGCCCCTATTTTCTGAAAAAGGAACTGGAGCTTTTATTTCAATAATTTGATCCAGTTTTTGTCTTAAAATTTCCACTCCATTACGCGGAAAATCTTTGCTGTAAGGTTCAAAAACACTTAATGGTTGTGTGTGATTGTATTTTATTAATCTTCCCCAAACTGAAAATACCTGATCTTCGTGCCAACCAACTAAATACATAAGATCGGTCGTAATACTGGCAATATCTTCATCTGTGAATATATATTGGGACTTAATATCTTCTGGCATCTCCTCGACATTTGCCATATTTGCTCCTGAATTATCAAGTCTGCATTCTGACACAAGACGATCAAAATTTTGTTCACGGTAGGTTTGGTTCATTACCAAATGCGCTCCCGCACTCATCAAATCTTTAACTTCTTTTTTTGAATGCGCAAATTTTCGGAATAAGGCAAATAAATGTTCAACCGGAAGGGTTGTGAGATGTTGAAAATTTATATTCGGGAATTCCTCTAAAAATCCATAAAGAGTGAGAAGAGATGTCGCCATTTTCAGAAGATGCATTCTTCTGGCAAAAAGATAACCTTTGAATTTGAGACGATGATCTGGTGTCTCTATATTAGGAAGTCTATCAGTGACTCCGACCACATCTTGCAATCTGAGAAAGAAATGCAAGATGAAAAAAGCAAGTTTGAACATTGACAATCTTGCTTCAACTGGTAATATGGTATTTCGGACTCCCTCAAACCAAAGTGCAAGTGGAAGGAGCCAAGTTGCTTCAGTGTAGCAATTATTATCTAGCATATCCTTGACGGTTTGAACGTTAAAGATTGTTACAGGATATTTGTCATTGAGTGTGGTAGACTTATCACAGTTGTTAATTGCATCTCCAAGTTTGGAAAATAATCTAATTTTTGTAATATCGACGTGCAGCGTTGGATCATAAGGTTGCAAAAAGATTAACTTATTGGGGAAAATTAATAACGTTCTGAGGTTTTTGCCTATATGAACGACGTCCGCGATGAAGATAATCTTAAGATCTTGGAATTTTGCACTTTTAAGGACTTCTACTAATCCATCAAAGCCAGTAACTAGGCTGTACCAATGGTGAAAGAATATCTGATAAACAAAATCGTAAGATTTGTCACCATCAGTTGTAAAAACTGGAACATTCAGTGTTTTCTGAACTGTAGCAATGTAATCCAAGATTTCACTCATAATTCCAGATGCAAGACCATTTGTATGTTGTATTATATGCAAACATATTGATGGACCTTTGCAATCTAATGGCATCAAATATAATGCAAATAAGTCCTCGATTTGATCGTCATGGCCGGACTTCTTCCATAATTTGCCTGTGATTGCATCTATTCCAATGCAAAAATGGCATTGTTCACGTAATTCCTCATCTGTATATGGATATAATTCCCTGAATCTGAGGAATACTGGGAGTGAAGATGATTTTGAAAGCAAAAGTTCCTTCCATGCTGCAATATCTTTACCAAAGACTCGAAATAGAGTTGCTTTTGATGGCAACATAAGTTTCTGTCTTGCCAACAAATATTCTGAGGGTTGTTGGCAATACAACATAAAGGCAAATTGAAGTGTCTCCGCATAGTATCGTCGGCTCTTTGAGTTTGGAAAATTTAAATTATATAACATGTTATTAATGATAACACACGTTAATTTATCTGCAAACGGAGGGTACTTAAATAATGGGGTATAATCATCTAATAATATTTCGCTTAAACTCAAGGATTCATCACCATTTGTTTCATCTTCATCTTGATCATCAGAATCATCTTCATTGTCATTGAGAGTTTCAAGATCTGCCTTTTCTGCTTCTTGTTCTAATTCGTCTGCAGTTCCATCTTGTATTTTTTTTGTTCATTGATTTTTTTCATTTGCAGAGATCTTTGATAGCTTAGAGCACGGTTTTTGGAAGCTGCAATCATTGATTTAATAGTATTCTCTTGTAATAGTTTTGATTGATTGGGACTTGTTTGATAATCTGCGATATTATTATAAATAACACCAGGAAGTTTTTCTTTAATAAGCTTTTCAAGCTTCTTAAATGTGGCAATATCTACACATGATAAATTAATTTCTATCTTCTCACTGTTCATAATGATTTGTGGGAAAATGATTAAGTGGCCGAACACTTAAAGCATTTCTTTTTCGTTTTATATCAAAACAGATTTAGATAGCTTAAAACAATATAGTTTACTCATAAATACATCTTGATAATTCACTTCTTCAATTTTCATAATCTTATATCCTGACCTATATCCTCTTATAAACCATATTTCTACTGAGATCTTCTTAAAGCATCTTTTTATCCCTATCTACGCCTCGAAACCCTATTTTTCCAGCGGAATATGAATCTTCGGGTCTCGCTGATTCGATTTCTGCAGTCAGATCGTAAAAATACCACTACATAGCCTGATAATCTCAATTTAAGTTCCTTAATTTTTTTGAAAAAAAAATTAAAACTCCCTTATCAAACATCATGCTCATTTTTACGAATTTCATTTTTCCTTTAAGTTTAAAATATACGCTTTTTAGCATGTTTATAATACATTTTCAATTTACATTTACATTTTTATTTTTGAATTGTTTATTTATATTTCCGTTTGAACAATAATATTTATTGAAAATTGTGAGAGAAACGGATATAATAAAAAACACCATACAACAAAATTCACTTTTTTTCATACTTACGCGGATCACTCCTTTTCGGCCCAATATGCCGGAAATGATAAAACTCTCAGATCTAGTTGCTAAGATCCAAACTCTCGACTCTCAAATCTACTTCCTCAGATCTTGTTGCTAAGATCTAAACTCTCGACTCTCAAATCTACTTCCTCAGATCTTGTTGCTAAGATCTAAACTCTCGACTCTCAAATCTACTTCCTCAGATCTTGTTGCTAAGATCTACTTCCTCAGATCTTGTTGCTAAGATCTACTTCCTCAGATCTTGTTGCTAAGATCTACTTCCTCAGATCTTGTTGCTAAGATCTACTTCCTCAGATCTTGTTGCTAAGATCTAAACTCTCGACTCTCAAATCTACTTCCTCAGATCTTGTTGCTAAGATCTACTTCCTCAGATCTTGTTGCTAAGATCTACTTCCTCTGATCTTGTTGCTAAGATCTACTTCCTCAGATCTTGTTGCTAAGATCTACTTCCTCAGATCTTGTTGCTAATATCTACTTCCTCAGATCTTGTTGCTAAGATCTAAACTCTCGACTCTCAAATCTACTTCCTCAGATCTTGTTGCTAAGATCTAAACTCTCGACTCTCAAATCTACTTCCTCAGATCTTGTTGCTAAGATCTACTTCTTCAGATCATGTTGCTAAGATCTACTTCCTCAGATCTTGTTGCTAATATCTACTTCCTCAGATCTTGTTGCTAAGATCTACTTCCTCAGATCTTGTTGCTAAGATCTACTTCCTCAGATCTTGTTGCTAAGATCTACTTCCTCAGATCTTGTTGCTAAGATCTACTTCCTCAGATCTTTTTGATAAGATCTACTTCCTCAGATCTTGTTGCTAATATCTACTTCCTCAGATCTTGTTGCTAATATCTACTTCCTCAGATCTTGTTGCTAAGATCTAAACTCTCGACTCTCAAATCTACTTCCTCAGATCATGTTGCTAAGATCTACTTCTTCAGATCATGTTGCTAAGATCTACTTCCTCAGATCTTGTTGCTAAGATCTACTTCCTCAGACCTTGTTGCTAAGATCTACTTCCTCAGATCTTGTTGCTAAGATCTACTTCTTCAGATCATGTTGCTAAGATCTACTTCTTCAGATCATGTTGCTAAGATCTACTTCCTCAGATATTGTTGCTAATATCTACTTCCTCAGATCTTGTTGCTAAAGATCTACTTCCTCAGATCTTGTTGCTAAGATCTTACTTCCTCAGATCTTGTTGCTAAGATCTACTTCCTCAGATCTTGTTGCTAAGATCTACTTCTCAGATCTTGTTGCTAATATCTACTTCCTCAGATCTTGTTGCTAAGATCTACTCCTCAGATCTCTAAATCTACTTCCTCAGATCTTGTTGCTAAGATCTACTTCTTCAGATCTGTTGCTAAGATCTACTTCCTCAGATCTTGTTGCTAAGATCTACTTCCTCAGATCTTGTTGCTAAGATCTACTTCCTCAGATCTTGTTGCTAAGATCTACTTCTCAGATCATGTTGCTAAGATCTACTTCCTCAGATCTTGTTGCTAAGATCTACTTCCTCAGATCTTGTTGCTAAGATCTACTTCCTCAGATCTTGTTGCTAAGATCTACTTCTTCAGATCTTGTTGCTAAGATCTACTTCCTCAGATCTTGTTGCTAAGATCTACTTCCTCAGATCTTGTTGCTAAGATCTACTTCCTCAGATCTTGTTGCTAAGATCTACTTCTCAGATCTCTAAATCTACTTCCTCAGATCTTGTTGCTAAGATCTACTTCTCAGATCTGTTGCTAAGATCTACTTCCTCAGATCTTGTTGCTAAGATCTACTTCCTCAGATCTTGTTGCTAAGATCTACTTCCTCAGATCTTGTTGCTAAGATCTACTTCTCAGATCTGTTGCTAAGATCTACTTCCTCAGATCTTGTTGCTAAGATCTACTTCTTCAGATCTGTTGCTAAGATCTACTTCCTCAGATCTTGTTGCTAAGATCTACTTCCTCAGATTTGTTGCTAAGATCTACTTCCTCAGATCTTGTTGCTAAGATCTACTTCTCAGATCTTGTTGCTAAGATCTACTTCCTCAGATCTTGTTGCTAAGATCTACTTCCTCAGATCTTGTTGCTAAGATCTACTTCGACTCTAAGATCTACTTCCTCAGATCTTGTTGCTAAGATCTACTTCTCAGATCTGTTGCTAAGATCTACTTCCTCAGATCTTGTTGCTAAGATCTACTTCCTCAGATCTTGTTGCTAAGATCTACTTCCTCAGATCTTGTTGCTAAGATCTACTTCCTCAGATCTGTTGCTAAGATCTACTTCCTCAGATCTTGTTGCTAAGATCTACTTCTCAGATCTTGTTGCTAAGATCTACTTCCTCAGATCTTGTTGCTAAGATCTACTTCCTCAGATCTTGTTGCTAAGATCTACTTCTCAGATCTTGTTGCTAAGATCTACTTCCTCAGATCTGTTGCTAAGATCTACTTCCTCAGATCTTGTTGCTAAGATCTACTTCCTCAGATCTTGTTGCTAAGATCTACTTCCTCAGATCTTGTTGCTAAGATCTACTTCCTCAGATCTTGTTGCTAAGATCTACTTCCTCAGATCTTGTTGCTAAGATCTACTTCCTCAGATCTTGTTGCTAAGATCTACTTCCTCAGATCTTGTTGCTAAGATCTACTTCCTCAGATCTTGTTGCTAAGATCTACTTCCTCAGATCTTGTTGCTAAGATCTACTTCCTCAGATCTTGTTGCTAAGATCTACTTCCTCAGATCTTGTTGCTAAGATCTACTTCCTCAGATCTTGTTGCTAAGATCTACTTCCTCAGATCTTGTTGCTAAGATCTACTTCTCAGATCTTGTTGCTAAGATCTACTTCTTCAGATCTTGTTGCTAAGATCTACTTCCTCAGATCTTGTTGCTAAGATCTACTTCCTCAGATCTTGTTGCTAAGATCTACTTCCTCAGATCTTTTGCTAAGATCTACTTCCTCAGATCTTGTTGCTAAGATCTACTTCCTCAGATCTTGTTGCTAAGATCTACTTCTTCAGATCTTGTTGCTAAGATCTACTTCAGATCTTTTGCTAAGATCTACTTCCTCAGATCTTGTTGCTAAGATCTACTTCCTCAGATCTTGTTGCTAAGATCTACTTCCTCAGATCTTGTTGCTAAGATCTACTTCCTCAGATCTTTTGCTAAGATCTACTTCCAGATCTTGTTGCTAAGATCTACTTCCTCAGATCTTGTTGCTAAGATCTACTTCCTCAGATCTTGTTGCTAAGATCTACTTCTTCAGATCTTGTTGCTAAGATCTACTTCCTCAGATCTTGTTGCTAATCTACTTCCTCAGATCTTGTTGCTAAGATCTACTTCCTCAGATCTTGTTGCTAAGATCTACTTCCTCAGATCTTGTTGCTAAGATCTACTTCCTCAGATCTTGTTGCTAAGATCTACTTCTCAGATCTTGTTGCTAAGATCTACTTCCTCAGATCTTGTTGCTAAGATCTACTTCCTCAGATCTTGTTGCTAAGATCTACTTCCTCAGATCTTGTTGCTAAGATCTACTTCCTCAGATCTTGTTGCTAAGATCTACTTCCTCAGATCTTGTTGCTAAGATCTACTTCCTCAGATCTTGTTGCTAAGATCTACTTCCTCAGATCTTGTTGCTAAGATCTACTTCCTCAGATCTTGTTGCTAAGATCTACTTCCTCAGATCTTGTTGCTAAGATCTACTTCCTCAGATCTTGTTGCTAAGATCTACTTCCTCAGATCTTGTTGCTAAGATCTACTTCCTCAGATCTTGTTGCTAAGATCTACTTCCTCAGATCTTGTTGCTAAGATCTACTTCCTCAGATCTTGTTGCTAAGATCTACTTCCTCAGATCTTGTTGCTAAGATCTACTTCCTCAGATCTTGTTGCTAAGATCTACTTCCTCAGATCTTGTTGCTAAGATCTACTTCCTCAGATCTTGTTGCTAAGATCTACTTCCTCAGATCTTGTTGCTAAGATCTACTTCCTCAGATCTTGTTGCTAAGATCTACTTCCTCAGATTTGTTGCTAAGATCTACTTCCTCAGATCTTGTTGCTAAGATCTACTTCCTCAGATCTTGTTGCTAAGATCTACTTCCTCAGATCTTGTTGCTAAGATCTACTTCCTCAGATCTTGT
The DNA here is from genome assembly GCF_026262505.1 of Trichomonas vaginalis G3. Lineage (NCBI taxonomy): Eukaryota > Parabasalia > Trichomonadida > Trichomonadidae > Trichomonas > Trichomonas vaginalis. The sequence continues at coordinate 15,399,121 of NC_067204.1, read as the reverse complement.
TGCTAAGATCTACTTCCTCAGATCTTGTTGCTAAGATCTACTTCCTCAGATCTTGTTGCTAAGATCTACTTCCTCAGATCTTGTTGCTAAGATCTACTTCCTCAGATCTTGTTGCTAAGATCTACTTCCTCAGATCTTGTTGCTAAATCTACTTCCTCAGATCTTGTTGCTAAGATCTACTTCCTCAGATCTTGTTGCTAAGATCTACTTCCTCAGATTTTGTTGCTAAGATCTACTTCCTCAGATCTTGTTGCTAAGATCTACTTCCTCAGATCTTGTTGCTAAGATCTACTTCCTCAGATCTTGTTGCTAAGATCTACTTCCTCAGATCTTGTTGCTAAGATCTACTTCCTCAGATCTTGTTGCTAAGATCTACTTCCTCAGATCTTGTTGCTAAGATCTACTTCCTCAGATCTTGTTGCTAAGATCTACTTCCTCAGATCTTGTTGCTAAGATCTACTTCCTCAGATCTTGTTGCTAAGATCTACTTCCTCAGATCTTGTTGCTAAGATCTACTTCCTCAGATCTTGTTGCTAAGATCTACTTCCTCAGATCTTGTTGCTAAATCTACTTCCTCAGATCTTGTTGCTAAGATCTACTTCGACTCTAAATCTACTTCCTCAGATCTTGTTGCTAAGATCTACTCTCTCACTCTAAATCTACTTCCTCAGATCTTGTTGCTAAGATCTACTTCCTCAGATCTTGTTGCTAAGATCTAAACTCTCGACTCTCAAATCTACTTCCTCAGATCTTGTTGCTAAGATCTACTTCCTCAGATCTTGTTGCTAAGATCTACTTCCTCAGATCTTTTTGATAAGATCTACTTCCTCAGACCTTGTTGCTAAGATCTACTTCCTCAGATCTTGTTGCTAAGATCACTCCTCAGATCTCAAATCTACTTCCTCAGATCTTGTTGCTAAGATCTACTCTCACTCTCAAATCTACTTCCTCAGATCTTGTTGCTAAGATCTACTTCCTCAGATCTTGTTACTAAGATCTAAACTCTCGACTCTCAAATCTACTTCCTCAGATCTTGTTGCTAAGATCTACTTCCTCAGATCTTGTTGCTAAGATCTACTTCCTCAGATCTTGTTGCTAAGATCTACTTCCTCAGATCTTGTTGCTAAGATCTACTTCCTCAGATCTTGTTGCTAAGATCTACTTCCTCAGATCTTGTTGCTAATCTACTTCCTCAGATCTTGTTGCTAAGATCTACTTCCTCAGATCTTGTTGCTAAGATCTACTTCTCAGATCTTGTTGCTAAGATCTACTTCCTCAGATCTTGTTGCTAAGATCTACTTCCTCAGATCTTGTTGCTAAGATCTACTTCCTCAGATCTTGTTGCTAATATCTACTTCCTCAGATCTTGTTGCTAAGATCTACTCTCGACTCTCAAATCTACTTCCTCAGATCTTGTTGCTAAGATCTACTTCCTCAGATCTTGTTGCTAAGATCTACTTCCTCAGATCTTGTTGCTAAGATCTACTTCCTCAGATCTTGTTGCTAAGATCTACTTCCTCAGATCTTGTTGCTAAGATCTACTTCCTCAGATCTTGTTGCTAAGATCTACTTCCTCAGATCTTGTTGCTAACATCTACTTCCTCAGATCTTGTTGCTAACATCTACTTCCTCAGATCTTGTTGCTAACATCTACTTCCTCAGATCTTGTTGCTAACATCTACTTCCTCAGATCTTGTTGCTAACATCTACTTCCTCAGATCTTGTTGCTAACATCTACTTCCTCAGACTTGTTGCTAACATCTACTTCCTCAGATCTTGTTGCTAAGATCTACTTCCTCAGATCTTGTTGCTAAGATCTACTTCCTCAGATCTTGTTGCTAAGATCTACTTCCTCAGATCTTGTTGCTAAGATCTACTTCCTCAGATCTTTTTGATAAGATCTACTTCCTCAGACCTTGTTGCTAACATCTACTTCCTCAGATATTGTTGCTAAGATCTACTTCCTCAGATCTTGTTGCTAAGATCCAAACTCTCGACTCTCAAATCTACTTCCTCAGATCTTGTTGCTAACATCTACTTCCTCAGACCTTGTTGCTAACATCTACTTCCTCAGATCTTGTTGCTAACATCTACTTCCTCAGATCTTGTTGCTAAGATCTACTTCCTCAGATCTTGTTGCTAAGATCTACTTCCTCAGATCTTTTTGATAAGATCTACTTCCTCAGATCTTGTTGCTAACATCTACTTCCTCAGATATTGTTGCTAAGATCTACTTCCTCAGATCTTGTTGCTAAGATCTACTTCCTCAGATCTTGTTGCTAAGATCTACTTCCTCAGATCTTGTTGCTAAGATCTACTTCCTCAGATCTTGTTGCTAAGATCTACTTCCTCAGATCTTGTTGCTAATATCTACTTCCTCAGATCTTGTTGCTAAGATCTACTTCCTCAGATCTTGTTGCTAATATCTACTTCCTCAGATCTTTTTGATAAGATCTACTTCCTCAGACCTTGTTGCTAAGATCTACTTCCTCAGATCTTGTTGCTAAGATCCAAACTCTCGACTCTCAAATCTACTTCCTCAGATCTTGTTGCTAAGATCTAAACTCTCTACTCTCAAATCTACTTCCTCAGATCTTGTTGCTAAGATCTACTTCCTCAGATCTTGTTACTAAGATCTAAACTCTCGACTCTCAATCTACTTCTCAGATCTTGTTGCTAAGATCTACTTCCTCAGATCTTGTTGCTAAGATCTACTTCCTCAGATCTTGTTGCTAAGATCTACTTCCTCAGATCTTGTTGCTAAGATCTACTTCCTCAGATCTTGTTGCTAAGATCTAAACTCTCGACTCTCAAATCTACTTCCTCAGATCTTGTTGCTAAGATCTACTTTTAATGTTTAAGCACTCAGATCTCATTTTTAAAATATCTGCACCAAATTCTTACATCTGATAATTTTCATGTGTAACCAATGTTTCCCAATCCCTTTGCCATACCCTACTAATCGCAAATTCATTCCCTTTAATTTTGTATTAAATTTAAATTCCAATCTTAATTTCTACATTATTTATGCTAACCCTTTAAATTTTGTTCTTATTTATTCACCCTCAGATACAAATTTATTTAGAATGTATTCCTCTGAGGTCTATATTTGTATTCGAAAATAAAATCTTTAAAACTCTCTAAGTTATCATTTTCTCTTCAGATATCTAATATTCTTCTAATGACATAACTACTTTGGACGCATATCCAAGTTCCAAAAAAAATATGGAAAAAATAAAAATGAAATTGAAAAATACAATTTTTGATATGTAAAAAGAGATTTTGAAAAAAATTGGGAAAAAGAGTATCTAATAAAATTGTTTGAGAGTCGAGAGTTTAGATCTTAGCAACAAGATCTGAGGAAGTAGATCTTAGCAACAAGATCTGAGGAAGTAGATCTTAGCAACAAGATCTGAGGAAGTAGATCTTAGCAACAAGATCTGAAAGTAGATCTTAGCAACAAGATCTGAAGAAGTAGATTTATTAGCAACATGATCTGAGGAAGTAGATCTTAGCAACAATCTGAGGAAGTAGATCTTAGCAACAAGATCTGAGGAAGTAGATCTTAGCAACAAGATCTGAGGAAGTAGATGTTAGCAACAAGATCTGAGGAAGTAGATCTTAGCAACAAGATCTGAAGAAGTAGATCTTAGCAACAAGATCTGAGGAAGTAGATCTTAGCAACAAGATCTGAGGAAGTAGATATTAGCAACAAGATCTGAGGAAGTAGATCTTAGCAACAAGATCTGAGGAAGTAGATCTTAGCAACAATATCTGAAGAAGTAGATCTTAGCAACATGATCTGAAGAAGTAGATATTAGCAACATGATCTGAGGAAGTAGATCTTAGCAACAATATCTGAGGAAGTAGATCTTAGCAACAAGATCTGAGGAAGTAGATCTTAGCAACAAGATCTAAGGAAGTAGATCTTAGCAACAAGATCTGAAGAAGTAGATCTTAGCAACAAGATCTGAGGAAGTAGATCTTAGCAACAAGATCTGAGGAAGTAGATATTAGCAACATGATCTGAAGAAGTAGATCTTAGCAACAAGATCTGAAGAAGTAGATCTTAGCAACAAGATCTGAGGAAGTAGATCTTAGCAACATGATCTGAAGAAGTAGATCTTAGCAACAAGATCTGAGGAAGTAGATCTTAGCAACATGATCTGAGGAAGTAGATCTTAGCAACATGATCTGAGGAAGTAGATCTTAGCAACAAGATCTGAGGAAGTAGATATTAGCAACAAGATCTGAGGAAGTAGATATTAGCAACAAGATCTGAGGAAGTAGATCTTAGCAACAAGATCTGAAGAAGTAGATCTTAGCAACAAGATCTGAGGAAGTAGATCTTAGCAACATGATCTGAAGAAGTAGATCTTAGCAACAAGATCTGAGGAAGTAGATCTTAGCAACAAGATCTGAGGAAGTAGATCTTAGCAACATGATCTGAGGAAGTAGATCTTAGCAACATGATCTGAGGAAGTAGATATTAGCAACAAGATCTGAGGAAGTAGATATTAGCAACAAGATCTGAGGAAGTAGATCTTAGCAACAATATCTGAGGAAGTAGATCTTAGCAACAATATCTGAAGAAGTAGATCTTATCAAAAAGATCTGAGGAAGTAGATCTTAGCAACAAGATCTGAGGAAGTAGATCTTAGCAACAATATCTGAGGAAGTAGATCTTATCAAAAAGATCTGAGGAAGTAGATCTTAGCAACAAGATCTGAGGAAGTAGATCTTAGCAACAAGATCTGAGGAAGTAGATCTTAGCAACAAGATCTGAGGAAGTAGATCTTAGCAACAAGATCTGAGGAAGTAGATCTTAGCAACAAGATCTGAGGAAGTAGATCTTAGCAACAAGATCTGAGGAAGTAGATATTAGCAACAAGATCTGAGGAAGTAGATCTTAGCAACAAGATCTGAGGAAGTAGATCTTAGCAACAAGATCTGAGGAAGTAGATCTTAGCAACAAGATCTGAGGAAGTAGATCTTAGCAACAAGATCTGAGGAAGTAGATCTTAGCAACAAGATCTGAGGAAGTAGATTTGAGAGTCGAGAGTTTGATCTTAGCAACAAGATCTGAGGAAGTAGATCTTAGCAACAAGATCTGAGGAAGTAGATCTTAGCAACAAGATCTGAGGAAGTAGATCTTAGCAACAAGATCTGAGGAAGTAGATCTTAGCAACAAGATCTGAGGAAGTAGATCTTAGCAACAAGATCTGAGGAAGTAGATTTGAGAGTCGAGAGTTTGAGCAACAAGATCTGAGGAAGTAGATCTTAGCAACAAGATCTGAGGAAGTAGATATTAGCAACAAGATCTGAGGAAGTAGATCTTAGCAACAAGATCTGAGGAAGTAGATCTTAGCAACAAGATCTGAGGAAGTAGATCTTAGCAACAAGATCTGAGGAAGTAGATCTTATCAAAAAGATCTGAGGAAGTAGATCTTAGCAACAAGATCTGAGGAAGTAGATCTTAGCAACAAGATCTGAGGAAGTAGATCTTAGCAACAAGATCTGAGGAAGTAGATCTTAGCAACAAGATCTGAGGAAGTAGATCTTATCAAAAAGATCTGAGGAAGTAGATCTTAGCAACAAGATCTGAGGAAGTAGATCTTAGCAACAAGATCTGAGGAAGTAGATCTTATCAAAAAGATCTAAGGAAGTAGATCTTAGCAACAAGATCTGAGGAAGTAGATCTTAGCAACAAGATCTGAGGAAGTAGATCTTAGCAACAAGATCTGAGGAAGTAGATCTTAGCAACAAGATCTGAGGAAGTAGATCTTATCAAAAGATCTGAGGAAGTAGATCTTAGCAACAAGATCTGAGGAAGTAGATCTTAGCAACAAGATCTGAGGAAGTAGATCTTAGCAACAAGATCTGAGGAAGTAGATCTTATCAAAAAGATCTAAGGAAGTAGATATTAGCAACAAGATCTGAGGAAGTAGATCTTAGCAACAAGATCTGAGGAAGTAGATCTTAGCAACAAGATCTGAGGAAGTAGATCTTAGCAACAAGATCTGAGGAAGTAGATCTTAGCAACAAGATCTGAGGAAGTAGATCTTAGCAACAAGATCTGAGGAAGTAGATTTGAGAGTCGAGAGTTTGGATCTTAGCAACAAGATCTGAGGAAGTAGATCTTAGCAACATGATCTGAAGAAGTAGATCTTAGCAACAAGATCTGAGGAAGTAGATCTTAGCAACAAGATCTGAGGAAGTAGATCTTATCAAAAAGATCTGAGGAAGTAGATCTTAGCAACAAGATCTGAGGAAGTAGATCTTCAAGATCTGAAGAAGTAGATCTTAGCAACAAGATCTGAGGAAGTAGATTTGAGAGTCGAGAGTTTAGATCTTAGCAACAAGATCTGAGGAAGTAGATTTGAGAGTCGAGAGTTTGGATCTTAGCAACTAGATCTGAGAGTTTTATCATTTCCGGCATATTGGGCCGAAAAGGAGTGATCCGCGTAAGTATGAAAAAAAGTGAATTTTGTTGTATGGTGTTTTTTATTATATCCGTTTCTCTCACAATTTTCAATAAATATTATTGTTCAAACGGAAATATAAATAAACAATTCAAAAATAAAAATGTAAATGTAAATTGAAAATGTATTATAAACATGCTAAAAAGCGTATATTTTAAACTTAAAGGAAAAATGAAATTCGTAAAAATGAGCATGATGTTTGATAAGGGAGTTTTAATTTTTTTTTCAAAAAAATTAAGGAACTTAAATTGAGATTATCAGGCTATGTAGTGGGTATTTTTACGATCTGACTGCAGAAATCGAATCAGCGAGACCCGAAGATTCATATTCCGCTGGAAAAATAGGGTTTCGAGGCGTAGATAGGGATAAAAAGATGCTTTAAGAAGATCTCAGTAGAAATATGGTTTATAAGAGGATATAGGTCAGGATATAAGATTATGAAAATTGAAGAAGTGAATTATCAAGATGTATTTATGAGTAAACTATATTGTTTTAAGCTATCTAAATCTGTTTTGATATAAATTAAAGCGTATACTTATGCAAAATGCGAAATTTAAATTAATACTTTTTTTTTGCTATTTGGACACAAAGCTAACAATCCATCCAATAAATGACGTATACCTAGCGAGATGAAGCATTTTAACATGAAGACAAGAAAATCTGATGACTTGTGTTGAAAGTTTCTGTATTTCGTCTTCTTCCAAACACAGCGTTCAGATGCAGAAGAAAATGCAGCCGTAATGACGCAAAAAGACACTAAAATAAATTGGAGAATTTCTGTAAAGTTTTTTACTGAGCTTTGTTATTGAACCCGAATTTGTTGCTGAGTGACAGGATATTAAATCTACGACATTCATGAGTAATTGTTATCAATTTGTCAATAAATTATGTTGAAGATGGTTTAAATGTCTTCGAAGGCATGAAATTAGATCCTAAATCTGTTTGAGTTAATAAAAGAGAACAAATGTTGAAAGAGTTGTCATATTGCCTACAAAATTTTCAAACATTTGCATTGAGACAATGTGAAAAAATGATGTCCAAAATACCTTGACTAAAATATTTTTAATTTGAATCATAACAAGGAAAAACAATAATGGCAGAATAAGAAAAAAAACAAAGATGTATTGATTTGAACAGTTGCCTTTTAGATTCAAAAAGAGCATAGTGTTCCTAACCACTACACTACCTTCCTTTCCGATAAAAAGCTGAATAATTAGTATTTAATGAATTCTCCAGCTTGGGGATTTGCAGCTTTTCCAAAATCTGTTATGATAGTTCTATATAGCAATTGATATATAATATGTTTTTTATAATCAATTAATTTTTTAGTCCAGATGAATTTTTTAAAATTTCAAAGTCTTTCCATTCTACTAACGCTCTTCACATCCATATCCTTTACCATATATGTAATATAACGCCTTATTTTAATTCCCATGTTTACGATTTATTTGTCGAAAAACTGTCTTGCCCATTAACATCTCGGAAAAATTTTCGACTTTTTGAATGGCCGTTTTCAAGATCTCAAAAACTGTGGGATATTTTTTACAAAGCTAATCGACATTTATTTACCACATATGTGTACTATACAATGCACCTGGTTTCATCGAATTTTTACCGTCAGTTTTCTCGTGAGACTACCTTTACAATAACGTATAAAATTTTTATGTTAGCTGTTTTTTTTTTACATTTTATATGAAAAATCGCAAAATTAAAGAGAGACCACCATGGGATGACGGAACTGAACAACAATCTCTACGCAGACCACCATTAAATCCTGTATGGGCTGCGGAAGTTGTAGCAATACCTCCTCGCGGAAATGCTCCGAGAATAAATCCAGATGATCTGCCTCCATACCAAGATCCAATGGGCGAGAAACTTCCTCAAAAGCCAAAAGGTAAACGCTACACTGTAAGTGGAAGAGAAATTCCAGAAGATGACCCAAATATGATTTGGCAGTGTCCATATTGCGGAGCTGAATGGTATGCAGATGATCCAGGAAGATGCCCAAAGTGTCATACTGATTTATATGCTCCACGTCCAACATACGGCTTAATGCATCCACTTATTGCAGCGATGCAAATGATTGACGAAGGCTACGATCCTAGAACTGGCGAAATCGATGAAGTCATGGATAGATTAATGAAGGAGCAAATTGAAGCTGTAGGAGGCCACAGGCCAGATCCTCCTAAGCGAAAAGTTACTTCAAATGTACGAAGGCTTCTCTTCATTGAACCTGGAAACGAACCAAAACGTCGTGATCCAGCAGCTACTTATCTCGATTTAATCGACATTCCAGCTGGAAGTCGAGCAAAATGCGATATTTGCCATATGGCTTTGAAACCAACACAGAGAGTTGCAAAATTAAAGTGTGGCCATCAAGTACATTCCAATTGCATTTCGCAACATTTCAAAACGAGTAGTAATTGCCCAGTATGCAATCAACCATTGTAATTTCATGATAGTAATTTTACCATGTAATGTTATGCATTAAATGATTATGATTGAGCTTTTATTTTTGTAAAACATTAATTAATTATTCAATATGAAATTTGTGAGTTTTAATTTTTGATGGATAATTTGAGAAATGTTGATCTTTAGCTTGAGGCAATATTATTTTTGAGGGAATTTAAGCATTTTATTCAAAAAAGAAAAATTCATAAAATATAACCCTAACAATCTATATAATTTATAGCAAACAAAGAAAAAGACAAAAAGATACAAACAAAGGAATCCAAGATAAGATTAAAATCTTGGGATATCAAATTAAACTACGATATCTTCCATTTTTGTAGAAAGAACTAATGATGGTAATGTCTCTTTATGAGAGTTAAGAAGGTTTTCAATAGAGAGAACATGATTAGCCGTTTCTTTTTGTGGAGGTGGGCGAACGCGTTGGAAATTCGGTGGCATGAAGCTTTGTACACCCTCGACATTACGCCATGATGAATCAATTAGCTGATTAGAAATGAGAGTATTATTGCTCGATGAATAAACTGAGGATGCAGAAGTAACTTGAGGATAAAGCGGTACTGAATAGCATTGTCTCTGATTCTGGAATGGTTGATTCTTTGGAGTTCTCCCAGGACCTTTATGATCATCAATCAAAATTATATTTCCAACGAGATGAGTTCTTTTACTTAAAGAACTGTTCCATCTGTTTTTAACCATATTTTCTGACTTACCTGGCATTGACTTTGCAATAGTAGTCCACTTAGATCCGTAAGTAAAATATAATCTTGCGAGAGTAAAATCATCGTCTGGGGTCCAAATGTTATTAGATGCATTTATTTTTGGGTTAACATAGTTGTTGTATCTGTCACGACATTGTTTTGAAGATCTTGTAGAAAATTTTTCTGAAACTTTAGAAGCAATCTCTTTCCAATTTATACTTTTAGAGTTAAGCACTAAATCTCTGAGAAGAGAATCTTCTTCTGGCTTCCATAGTTGGCGTTCTCTAACATCAGTCATCTAAAAATACTTTGAAGTTTTTGAATTTTTTCACCGAAAAAGTGAAAAAATTTTTATGAAAATTTTGAGCAACCTCAAATTTTTGAATTAAAAAATTGAATTTCATCATTTCATAACGAATTAAAATCATAATTAATGACTAATAGAAAAAATTATTTCAAAGCCTTATCCAAAAATATTGGAAATTTATTCACCGAAAAGGAAAGAATCGGTTTCAGTTGATGTATTAGATCCAATTCATTGAAGAACGAAAATATAATTGCTGTGGATCTGAATAACGAATCATTTAACAAGTTCATCTTTCTTTGAGCTTATGTTTTTAAAATTCGGATCATCAAAACTTTAATCATAGAAGAGCTTTTGGAAAATATTATATAATCCAAATCTAAAAAAAATCTTATTCCTGCGATAATTATTTTTAACATACTGGATAAATAACAAACATTGCTTGCGTTATTATGATTTTTCTATTGAATGCCAAATCAAATATGCTATGTAAGCTGAAATCACAAGGTTTATTTGAGTTGGCATTCAGCTTTTTTATTCCCAATATCCTTCTAAACACCATTGAATTCCCATATATTATTAACATAAGCATCTTCGATTGCAGACCAATGTTCTGAAAACCAAAATAGCAAAGCATCATTTATCCTATATTGATGTGTTAATGCAAGATTCAATTTTTTGGCCACCACTTGAGCTTTATTTCGTAATTCCGTAATGGAATCATCTTCAATGATTTTGAATTCTTTTAGTTTGTTAATGAGGTTTTTTGATTCATATTGAGATATTCGGTTTTTTAAAGCTTTTGGATTTAGTATCAATTCTAGAGATGTTAAAATCGTGGATTTATCTTGATTGTGATTTTCATACCATTCATACAACTGAGAAAATGAATCATTAACAGACTGTTGCAATATTTCTTCAGTTATACCTCCATTAAAACCTTGTAGATTATCTTTTTGGCTCATGAATAAAAATGTTTTTTTTTCCACTCTGAAAAAATTTGAATCAAAAAATAGCCATCGGATCCACTGTTTTTCAATTAAAAAAAAAAAAAAAAAAAGGTAGTGGGGCTTCCAGGCGCGTTGCGCCCTCTAGCCCTGAAGATGTTTAGTATAAATGAAGTTTATATTCGGAGGGCTTCCAGGGGCTGCGCCCCTTCTAGCCCTAAGAAATTTTGCCCAAGACCCAAGAGGAGGACCGAACCCCAGCCGACCAGCCGTTGACTTTTTTGTAGAGCACTCAAAATAGTATACCTTTGTCCGGACAAGTAAGGGTCTATCGTCGCTACAGGAAAAGTTACGGGCGTTCCAAGGAAGTATACTTTGAGAAGCCTTTTCCCCCTTATAGAATGAGATAGGACGGTTATTTTACAAAACTGACAACACTTTGACCGAGTAGTTTTTGTGCTGAACAAAAAGTGTCATATAAACATCTGTCAAAAACCGCTTTTTAAACTTCACTTAAAATGCCACGTAAGCTACGTAAGAATATACGTAAGAGGAAGGGAGCATTGAAACATCCAATAGTAAAACTGACACCACAACAACAGTTGCAACAACAAATGATGAATGACCCCACTATGTTGCAACAAATGTCAAGCAACCCTATGCTTTTAAACCGAGTTATTGGTGCACAGAGTGGAGGTTTAAGAGCGGCACTTTTAGCGAAAATGGCAGGCTATGGTGGAGCTGCAGACGGAACAGCTTATAACCCTCAAAGTCAAATGAATTTGAGTTCACTCAAAAATCAAATAACAGATGTCAAAAAGTCAAACATAGACATACAGAAACAAATAAGTGAAAACGAAAAGAAACTAGAATATGACAGACACACAAAGAAACTAAATGAGTTAAACGTAGAGAAAAAGAAGAAAGAAGAACAACTGAAAGAACTAAGTACAGAGGAATATGCAAAAAAAGTGTCAGAAAAAGCAGCAGAAGTAGCAAAAATGGAACAAGATGTTATAAATTTGAAAAACCATACTACTCAATATAAAGTACTGAAAGATGAAGAGATAAAACAAAAAGCCATGAAGACATATATGGATAGCGATGAGTATAAAAAAGAAGTTGAAGCAAATGTAAAGGCAGAAAAACTTTTACAGTTGCAAAACCAAACCGTACAGTATGAAAACTTAGCACAAGAAAGTAAAAATAACGACGCAGCCATGCAAAAGGCAATGAAAAGCGCAGAATATATAAAAGCTAAAAATGACTGGTTAGATGCCCAAGCCAACGCTAAAGCAGCCCAACTTATAGGGTCAATAAGGACAAAAATACAAGCGGATGAAGACAGTTCAAATGAAGCTTTAATGAATGCTGACTTTAAGAACGCCTTCGAAGCTCTTCATAGTAAGGTGAAACTAGTGAACGACTTCTCATCTGGAAAGAAACTGAAGTCTGAAGGTTTCGACAACGAGTTAAGAGAAGTAGCACAAAATATGACGAAAATAACAGATGCAGCAACGAGACAGGCAGTTCAAAGTGCCTATGACGCCGTTAGAGCAACTGTTGTGGAAAGTCAAGAAAAAGAGTTACAACAGACCAAAACAGACCTAGTAAATGCTTTCTTAAAAACGAAAAGTCAGGTAGGACATTATGCTGCAGATGGAACATATGTGCCAGCTGGTGGAACTTATATACCAGCTGGTGGAACTTATATACTAGCTAGTGGAACTTATATACCACCAAACCCTCCAAGAGAAGCACCTGCACCAGGACTACCTAAAACATTTACATCGTCACATGGACACAGACACAGGCATGCACCAAAACCAACACAACAACCAACAGTTCAAAATCCAGCACAACAACCAACAGTTCAAAAACACTGCACCACAACCAACAGTTCAAAACACTGCACCACAACCAACAGTTCAAAACACTACACCACAACCAACAGTTCAAAACACTGCACCACAACAACCACAAACAGAGCAAGGACATAAAAGAAGTAGAGAACAAGGAAACCAAGAATTCTTAAAAATGCTTAAGGAAGACTATGGTTACCCAGATACTCTTGACTTTAGTGACAGATATAAAGAAGCTATTAGAAAGTTCAAGGAAGGAAATACTGACCCGAACCTATTTAGCTTTATGGTTCAGCACCAAATGGGATATAATTTCAAACCTGGAAAATACAAGCTCGCTAAGGGATATGATTTAATAGCATATCATCCAAATGACATGACTGAATTTACTCCGAGATATTTGTGTCAGAGCTAAATGATAATTCAACTCTCTTCATGAAACGCGTAAAAAATAGAGACGGAACGAAAGAAGAAAGGTTTATGAGTCCGGATGACTTAGATAGGGAACTTTTTAAAAACGGTCTCGGAATATATGAAATGCCAGCAGATGAGGTACAAGAAACTCCACAGGAAGAAGTTCAGATACAACCAGACATGGAAGAAATAGTTCAGCAACAACAGCTAGAAGAGCCTGAAGGAAAACAAGTCCCTCCTTTGGAAACTAACTTCACAGAACTAGATGAAGATTTGGAACAGCCGAAAAAATCTTGACCCTCAACAAGTGTATGCGGGGAATATGGAATCTTTCCAAGAGTCTAAGAAAAATTCGGCTGACATAGTAGAAGAATATCGAAAAATGTTCGCCGACATACAAAAGACTCCAACATCAGATGAAAATATTCAGCATAGAATGGAAGTACTGAAAGAAAATGTACGCAAATACAACAATCCTTTTTACTTACGACCATATAACGTTCAATCTTTGGCTGAACTCGGTGAAAATAAAAGGTTAAATTTCAACAAAACATATAGAAATGAAACATTGTTTAAAGTTCATTCAGAACCTAACCAATATGGAAACAAACCTACTTTTGTTTCTGCAGACTATGGAACTACAATGAGATGGGGTCATAAAGCTAATCCGGATAGGTGGTTCATAAACTTACAACCTCAATTCCAAGAAGTTGTAGACGCAATGGAAGTGAATGGTGAACCAGATATAGCTGGTATTTTCAGCGCGGCTTTAATGCCATTGAAAGATATGAAACATGCAGATATTTTGGACCAGTATGAAATGAACATGGCTGATGGAAATATAACACCTGACGTTCTAGAACATTTATCTCAAAGAACTACACAGAACCATAAAGATGGTATATTTGGTGAAGAGTTTAGAAAGAAAGTTAGGGAGAGAGAAGGAAGAGAACCTATTGTACATGACCTTGCAAACGAAAGTTTACAAAATGTCATAAAAACTTACTTTGCAGACAATGAACCGAGAAGGGATGAATATTTAAGAAAACTCAAATGGACAGTACCAAATGAAATGTTAGTATTGAAAACATGTTCCTTGACAAAATAAAACCAACTACAGAAATAAATGACGCAAGACTGAAACATTGGGTAAAAGCTTTCCCATTCACAAAAGATATTATTGGTAACATGGAAAGAAAACCAGAATGGCTACAAAAACATATATTTGGAAACGAGCTTATTCCATATGGACAAGCTCTGTTTGAAGAGCTTGAACCGGAAACTCAGGAAAGAGTCATGCAAACAATACGCGAAGACTCAAATACAAACTATGACAAAATCTTTCTAGGATATAGGTTACCTGAGATGGGCGACCAGAGCCCAAAGGCAAAAAGGACATGGGAAATTTACAACATACTAGGTGAACATGAGGCAAAGATGCAACAACTTGAAGCAGAGGGCAAGTTACCAAAAGCGACACCAAAGAAGAAGAGTAGAACAAAGTGAAAGTAGTGAAGAAGTAACTTCATCTAGTGAAAGTAGTGGCAATGAAGGAAAAAGAAGAGTTAAAAACTCAGTCAGGAAGAAAGTAAAGCTTGGTACGAGTGGGTTCTATTATGACACATAAATTCAACTATTCTATATTTTTACCCATATGAAATGTACGCCGCTCAGAATATAACGCCAACAGTTTTGGATGCCATGAACGGAAATGTTTCCGAATGGTATAACGAATGCGACAATGCCATTAGAAGGTCAGAAATAGTTCCTGGAACTTACGAATATACAACTGCTGTTTCTTATGGAAACGTAGGTGAGTTTGGAGAAGGTTCTTCAACAACAGTAGATATTGCTTGCGACAGGTTTCATATTATTTCTATTGACAACTCATTCTTATACGTGGAACAAGACATTGAAATAAAACCTTCTGCCAAGTTGTCTGACAAGAAAGGTTGCAATGGAATTTTCTATGTCGGATACCAATATGCTCCAGAAGTTTTCATGGGATATAAGATATATTCTAACTCTGACTTAGTTCAAACAGTAACATGGGCAAACTATGAATGGTTCGCTTTGAGAAACTCAGTACAACCACAAGCTAGAGAACAAACAGACCAGTATGCAAATATTGAGAAAATAAGAAGACTTGACCCTAACGTTCCAGGAGTTTATGTTAACCTTTCTGGTTCAGATGGAAATGCTGCCACTAAAGTAAAACTGAAACTTAGAGTTCCTTTGTCATCTTTCCTCATCTTCAGGTTTTTAAGATACTTGCCAAACTGGGCAGGAAAAATTTCTATTGAACTTACTCCAAGCAAAAATAACTTAGTCATTGCACCAACACAAGACCCATTCAGCATTACTGTAGCTGGAACTGGTGGAGCCAAGTTCTGTGACTTTTGCAAAGACAAAGTTGACTTAGACTTTGGTTTCTCAAACTTCAACAATGAAGTAAACTATTATTTCAATGCTGCTGGAACTGCTTGGGACCCAGTTAAGTTTACATGCGAAAAATTTGAATGCAAGAGAATAGAAAGCAGACTTGCCGTTTATATGTTGGACCCAGATATTTCAAATGCTTTAGCTGCCAAATATATTGCAGTTCCACTTATGTTCCCTATACACCAAATATCTGTCAAAGACTTTGCAGGTGAAGTTGGAAACCAAAGTGCTGACCCAGGTGCAAGAACAGATATTGCTTTAACAACTGCAATGAAACATGCAGATACTATGTTTGTACTGTTCAGACGAACTATAAATGACTATTCTTGTTTCTACAACCCCGGTATTAAATATCATATAAACATAGATGGCAAATATTATCCAAGAGAAGAATATTCTACAGTTGAGGATATGAGGTCATACAACTTGACATTAGATGCTATGAACTTTAACAACAACTTCACAACAACCATTAACCCTGAAATGCAAAGTTCTATTATGCCATATGTGAAAGTATGGACTCATACAGGAGGTCAAAAAACTCAATATACAAATGGAGACCGTTCAAACTTTTGGCTTGGCATTCCATTTGCTGACTCAGAAGACTTTATGGGTGGTATTTCAACTGTTGGTACAGTTCAAATACAATATACTGGTGACAGAGACGGTCCAGATGAATTGAGAGCAAAGAAGTTTACAAAACCAATAGCACTTTTCACGGAAGATGCTCTTTTGAAGATTCGTTCGATGAAACCTGCTGGGGCTCCTCAGATTGGCATAACGACAGCTTCCATCGAGCAGATTTTGGCAGCAGGTCAGTAAGTTGTTCTTGAACTGACTTCTCTCCGTCAAATATTGACAGTACGCCAGTTTTGACATAATATTGTAAGATAAACTTTCCTTTAGAAATATCTGTAAGTTTTGTTGTTATATTTTTGTCAACGTCAAGAACTTTCACCATCTCGGTTATACCAACTTTCTTTGCTTTATGGAAATATTTTGGTTCAGCAAAGACTGCTATTCTATAACATTTACCATTGTTTGTATAAAGAACTATTCTGTCAATGTATTTGTATTGTTTGTGTGTGTAAACTTTGTTTTGCTTCAATTCGAAGAGATACTCAAATACGTCCATCTTTTTATTCTAAGTAAAATGTCATTTCCGAAAAATAGAAGCGTAAGTGTTTCAAAAGGTTTAATGGCGGTGGCAGATGTGAAGTTAAATTCACCAACTCAAACAAACAGTCAAAGTGTTATTGTCAATGTCAAAGACAGAGATGTTGAAGTGGGGAAACCATACGAAGACGAAGATGGTATAGCAATTGTTCCTGTAAAAGAACAACCAACATATCCTGAAGTTAGCAGAGACTTAAGTTCTGTTGCAGATATTCGAAATGACTACCAACAACTTAAAGACAAACTTCAAACTCAGGAGAAGATTTGTCAAGCTTTAGGTATAATGTTAAACTTGGTCGAACACAACCCTGTAAAAGTGAACTCATATGTCATTGCACCTCATGAAGTTTTGAAAGAACTATTGAAACTTTTGACAGAGGCAGACGATATAAACATCAAAGAAATAGAACCCGACATTAGTTGCTGTGGTGTTTCATATAATGTCATTGACAAGATATACGTTATGAAAGGAGGTGAAACGTTGAACTTAAAGTATAGTTTCCCAGACGTCATAAAAATATTTGACGACCAAACATTTCATTAAAATTTATTTGCTAAGTAAAAATGTCAAAACTTCTTGAAAGATGTTTGAAGAAAAATAATATAGACTTTATTTCATGTAAAGGACTTTACACACTTTTGAACGATATGAAAGACCCTGTTTTGTTTGTTCGTGTAGACAAAGGAAAGTTCTATGTCTTTACAAAATATTTGAACTTCTTAGACAGAGAACTTCAAGAAACGCCATGTGAAAGTTTAGATGAAGTTCTTCTCCACTTTCAGAAAAACTTTTAAATATATATAAATGGCAGAAGATATAATGGTTTATACTATTACGACTAAAAACCCTGAGTCATATAATTCTATAACAACAAACTTACAAAGTCCTCAAGGACGATATTGTAAACTAACCTTAAACACAATGACGACTAAAGCCTGTTTTGCTCTTTTGACACCAGAAGACTTTATTGTTGTGAATGGTAAAAAATACTCCTTTGAAGATACTTACTCAGATATACCACCAACAGGTTTTGTTGACTTATTTAATACTTTAAGGACGGGTGTAACATGTGCTGCAACTAGAGCAGGTTTCATTATGTTTGGATGTCCGACTGAGTTTACTATAAACAATATGAGCTATAATACAAAACTTATATCTGGTTTTTACTACCAACAGTTTCCTATAACAGGAAAAGGTGTCATACAAGGAATGTCTATTCCATTGACATTAAGCACACCTATTTTATATATTGTTTCAAACTTAGGTTCAAAGTGCTATTCGAATGTCGACAGAAACTATTATGACCAAAAGATACTTATGCGTATAAACAATACTTTCTCTGCTGGTTTGCCTATTGTTCATTCGAATGCAGAATTTTCAACCTTAGTGAACTCAAACACATTGGCAAGTATAACGTTGACATTAGTTGACGCAAACTTTGTTCCTGTAAAACTTTTATGTCCTATGTATTTGTCAATGACGGCAGAAAGTTTCGAATTGGAAGATGCAACCGGTGAAAGTATTGTATTACAAGAACAACTTCAACAACAAATAGCTCAAGAACAACAAATGCAACAAATGCAACAACAAAGTCAAGAATAAAAAAAATATTTTTTTTATTTTTATAAAAATGTACAGAATAGATGTTTCAGATTTTTATGACTTCCAAGCATTCAGAAATATGTGTCCATTTCGAGACTATAACAAAGCAGTCGAGAATTTGAAACGTTTAGTCATTTATGTTGACTCTGCCCCAGAATGTTATGTTATGAAAGAATGGGATGTAGTCTTTAACAAACCTAAAGCGACAATAGTTTCAGAACAAGAATGTAAACAGAAACTTAAGAAAATAAAAGTCGTACAAGTTGGCATGAAGATGTTAGATGCTTGGGATATCTTATTGTCAAAACTTGAAGATTTTTCAGTTCGAGGTATAAAGTTTTATACACCTTCTCCAAACTTCTATTCTATCTTCACTGGATATAAATACGAACAAGTAGAATGGAAAGAAAATATTATAGAAGCTTGGTTAGACCATGTCAAAGAAATTATATGCAATGGAAACGAAAAGGTTTATGAGTATATCTTATGTTGGTTTGCAAACATCTTACAACATCCAAGTGCTAAAAATGAAACTGCTCTCATTATAATTGGAAAACAAGGAACTGGTAAGAATACTTTCTTTACAGATATTTTGTGCAAACTGTTAGAAGGTTATTCGAATCCGAATATGACAAACATAGAAAACATCTGTGGCAAGTTTAACTCCTCAATAGAGAATATGAAACTTATAGTTTGTAACGAACTTCAAAGTATAGATACAACAAAAGTTTTGAACTCAGATGCTTTGAAGAGTCTTATAACAGACAAAGTTGGTGTTGTTGAAAGAAAGTATAAAGACCAAAGAGTTTGTGAAAATGTTGCAAACTTCATTATGGTTTCAAACAATGCTGTTCCGATGAAGTTAGAAAGTTCTGACAGAAGATATGTAGTTGTCAGAACGTCAGATTCTCATATGCAAGATACAGAATATTTTGACGACTTAGCAGAAACTTTGACATCTGACTTTTACAACCACTTGTTCTCATATTTTATGACATTAGATATTTCAAAGTTCAATCCAAGACAAATTCCACATACCGAAGAGAGACAAACATTGTTAGAAGCAAACAAGAGTGTATATGAACTGTTCATAGATGAAACTGACTTTGTGTCATTAGATGAAAGGTCATTGTACGATTCGTATAAACAATATTGTCAAGAATATGGTTATATGACAGCGTCTAAACGAACATTCTTGGCAAATGTCAAAAGTCTTTTAGACGTACAGAATGGTGTATATACAAAGAAAAATTTTTATGAGTAAATTTTAAAAAAAATATTTTTTTATCCGATAGAAAAGATGACAAAATTCATCTCAGTAAACAAGTACATGTCAGGACTTAAAGAAGAACTAGACCCATTCACATATTTGAATGTTTACTTCTACCATTTTGAAAAGTCTTCATTCAGCAAAGTTTGGAACATCGAACCAGTTAAGTTTGCTATTGTGACTAAAAATGGTGCGAAATTTGAAGACTTAGACATAGAAGGTTTGTTAGCAGTCAAAGAAAGTTTTGACAGAAGGTTCTCAAACCTTAAAGAAGGCAAAGCATACAAACTTGTTATACCTTATGAACCAAAGAAAGCAGACGACTATGAATATTATGAGTCTAAGATAGTTGAAGTTCAAGGTAAATTGGGTAAAAAGATTTTAGAGTCTAAGCCAGTGTTTACTCCTAAAGAGGAAGAGAACATTGACATTGACCCAGAAATGTTCTAAAAATAAAATTTTATTTTTACATGTCAAATTTCTTTTTCTCTGGAACTGGTTCAGGTTCTTTTTTCTCTTCTTCTACTTTCTTTTCTTTCTTCTCTTCTACTTTTTTCTCTTTCTTTTCTTTCTTCTTCTTCTTCTCTGGTGGAGTTATGTCAAATTTCTCCGAACCATATTTCTGTAAAAGTTCTTTGTCCTTTAATAGCTCTTCTATTCTGTTTTCTATTTCATCTTCAAGAACAGCGCATGTGTCTTCTTTGCATTCTAAGAAGTTTTGTTGGACTTCATCTCTCCAAGAGGCGTCATCTCTGTCAACAAGTCTGTCATTGACAAATTTTAAGACTGCTCTTTGTAATGTTTTATGGTTCTTGTCATATTCCCAGAAACAGAACTTTAGAACAAATTCACCTTTCTTGTTTACACTATGTAAGATTTTATGGTCGACAGATGTTTTGCTGTCGAAAAGTTTGTCACGGACATAGATAGCGAAATCGCTGGACATTTTCTAAAAGATAAAAATTTTAATTTTTCTAAAAATATGTTAGAAAAAAAGTTTGCTGACATTGACAAGAAATTTGAGAATGTTTTAAATAAGAACAAGAGAAAGTTAGAAAATGCTCAGATAAAGCCTATACATGACAAGTTCTTATTTGCTCAGAATGGTATAACAGGTCTAATTGCACCACCTGGGTCGGGTAAGACTTTCACTTATCTTAAAATGGCTGCACAACAACAAGAACTAGATGAGAAGAACCCATTCTATGAGTTAGTTGTTATTTGTAGTACTTCTGGTCAATTTGACCAAACCGTCAATTCGTTCAAAGATATTATAAAGAAGTCTAAGTTAGTATGTATAAAAGACTCTGAGTTGTTAGATTGGATAAAGAAGTACCAAAGAAGGGTTTTGAAGTACAATGCTATAAATGAGTATATAAATTCTAAGTTTAAAGACCCAAATGAGGAAATGCAGAGAATATTAGAGAAGAAACACTTCAGAAACAAACAGAAAGAGATAGAATACATTTCGAAGAAATTGCAATCTTACGATTGGAAAACGTACCCTCACAGATGTCTTCTTATCTTAGATGATTTCGCCTCTCATCCTTTGCTTAAGAACAGAGAACAAGATATGTGTCGAATTCTTAAGAAGCTCAGACACTTTAACATCTCAGTCGTAATATGTGTACAGACAGCAAAGAGTTTAAGTAAGGATGTAAAGAGAATACTTACTGACATTGTACTTTTCCCCGGATTGTCCGAAGACGATTTCATGGAACTTATGAAAGAGTCCATGGCAGGTAAGTTTGACAGACATGAACTATGGGAGAAGTACAAAGTCATACAAGACCCTCATACTTCTTTCAGAATTCATATCTACGCGAACAAAGTTCAAATTGTAAAAAGTCAAGCTTGAAAAATGTAAGTGTTTAGTCTTAGTAAGTCTGTTGTGGTGCTGGCTTTGGAAGGCATTCAGGAAGAGGAACGTGAGACATTCGTTTGTGTCCTGTCGGAAGGAAGAACTTTTCCAGTTGTCGGGAAAAACTTTTCCTGTCGGAAGGAAAAATTTTTTCTGTTGGAAGGAAAAACTTTTCCTGAAGTTCGACCAAAAAGTTCTCAATTTTCGAAAATTTGAATGGTTTACGGACGGACAACTGGAAAATTTTTTCCTGTTGGAAGGAAAATTTTTTCCTGTTGGAAGGAAAATTTTTTTCTGTTGGAAGGAAAAACTTTTTCTGTCGGAAGGAAGGACTCGGAATGCCAGAAGGATTTGACGAGGCAATTTACTTTATAGAGCTACCTGAGCCATCTGAAGTCAAGCTTGAAAAATAAATGGTTCATCTACCCTGCTTGTTTGAAGTTGTCAAAATACTCTGTTATTTTTTCCTTTAACAATGGCAAATCTTCTTTGAAGGTAAGTATTGTACAACCTTTCATATCATAGTGTGTTTGAGGTAAAGTATCTTGAACTATTTGTTTCACATCTTCATTTGGGGTCATTGAAATCGGTAAGTTTTCGCGATAGAACCAATTTCTGTCAGATTTGTAAATCTTAGCAAGGTCGTAAAAGCTTTTGTTGTTTCTTCTGACTAAATGCAACATAACCATATCTTTATCTTCTTCATTTTCCATCTCTTCAGTATAAATCATATACTTATAGTTCTTTTCCTTTCCTTTTGGTACCGAACGTGGTATTCTTTTCTGAATGCTTTTGTCTTTTGCTTCAAGCTTGTTCTCTAGCTCTTCACGTTCTTGTCTATGAATTTCGTCAAGAAGTCTGTAAATATTCCAAGCATAACGAGGCGAAGCCCACATTGCAACAGCATTTACAAGAAGTCTATGTACATAATATCCTCTCAAACCGTTTGGCAATTTTTCACGATTTTCATAGAGTTTTGGCGACTGGGGTTTCTTCCCTACTCGCTGTTCTTCACTGTTTTCATAGAGTTTTGGCGACTGGGGTTTCTTCCCTACTCGCTGTTCTTCACTGTTTTCATAGAGTTTTGGCGACTGGGGTTTCTTCCCTACTCGCTGTTCTTCACTGTTTTCATAGAGTTTTGGCGACTGGGGTTTCTTCCCTACTCGCTGTTCTTCACTGTTTTCATAGAGTTTTGGCGACTGGGGTTTCTTCCCTACTCGCTGTTCTTCGCTCAAAAGTTCTTGTGTGCTTTGGTTCCTAAACCAGTCTTTAGGAAGCTTAGTATCTGGAGCAAAACATGCTGTCAAAATACTTTGCATTTGGTACATATCGTCTTTGACTGAACGAATGAGACGTAACTGTTTGTTAAACTGAACCCACTCATATTCTTCATTTATGGCTTCATGAACTATAACTGTTGTTGTGTTCTCTGTTGTTGACATATCTGTCTTTACATACAAAATAAAAAAATATTTTATAAAAAATTAGCGTTATTTTCTATCTTTCACAAAAGACAAAAATAAACGCTTTACATGTATTTTTCAGCAACTTCGTCAAATAATTTTATAGCTTTATCTATCTCATCTACTTCAAACGTTTCTTTACCTTTCGTGGGAGCACCATACATTTTCTCAAACTTTTCAAGTAGTTCTGTTTCTGCAGCTCTCATATCATTAACAAACACAACCTTGACTCTATTGACTGTACTGTCATATCTTAGAGTTATATTATATGTTCTTCCTATCTTATATCTCTTTGTATTGAAGTCCTTCGGTTTCTGAACGATGTAAAGTAAGCCTTCACTGCAACGTTCCGTATCGAATGAACCATATGTTATGAAGTTATATCCAACAACTGGGTCTAACCATAACAAAACTATTGGTATAAGACTTTTGTCTATAAGATATGCTGTAGTTCCATAGAATCTTACCGATATCATAAGCTCAGGATTTCTTGTCAAAATTTTCTGAGTTGAAGCATTTCTAACCCAGTCGTTTGTTTTCTTTCCAAATGGAGATAAAATGTCTGACAAAGAATATTTGTTGTATTTCTTTGAGTATCTTACGTTTAAATCACCAATTCTAACCACTTTGGTGTCATTGTCTATCTTTTTAACTGTTTCAAACTCAGTGTTTGTCATATATGTTCTTACATACAAAATAAAAAAAATATTTTACAAAAAACTAACTTTATTTTTTCTATCTTGTATAAAAGATATGATTTCAGGGATTTTTTTGACGAAGTGTCAAAGTTCACTTCGTAAAAAAATAACAGTTATATAATGAAATTTGGTCATTTTTTTACGATTTTCATGAGTTTTAGGCGACCAGGTTTTTTTCCCTACTCGCAATTTTTTACGATTTTCATGAGTTTTAGGCGAGTAAGATTTTCTATCTTGTATAAAAGATATGATTTCAGGGATTTTTTTGACGAAGTGCAAAAGTTCTCTTCGTAAAAAAATAACAGTTATATAATGAAATTTGGTCATTTTTTCACGATTTTCATGAGTTTTAGGCGACCAGGTTTTTTTCCCTACTCGCAATTTTTTACGATTTTCGTACGGAATCTCTACCCTCGGTTTTCCTCGGGTAGCAAACATATGAGGAAATTCATGATTTTTGGTCATTTTTCAGCAAAAATATATTTTAGGTGAAGAGGTGCGATCTCACCTGTTTTTTCACCTGTTTTTTCACCTCAGTTATTTTATAAGCGTTTTACATGAATTGTACGATGTATATTTGAAATCCTAAACAGTTTTGTAGCTTCTATTTCTTCTGTCAGTATGTCAAAAGTTTTAACTATGCCGAAGGTTTCTTTATACTTCTTCTTGACGTCAGATAATAGGAAATCGTCAGCAGTTGGATAGTTTTTGTTCAGAAATGTCAACATGTCCATTTTATTTTCTGCTGGCTTTTCTGCTTCTTTCTTTAAATCTGCATAGTCGTTTCTCATACGTTCTATCTCTTTGACGGAGTAGTTATATTTCCTAATTGCTGCTTTACATTTAGAACATTGCGGGTTCATTTTTGCGTTATATTCTGAAACCTTACCTGCTAGAACAACTAAGGCGTCAATGGTTTTCTTTAACGCAAAAGTTGCTGGTTTTATCTGTTCATTCCATACCTTACCTCTTCTATCTTTATCTCTTATCTGCCATACACATTCTGCAACTAACGAAACAAAGTTGTCGTAGGTCTTAAATTCTTCAGATTTATATATGTCAGAAACATTCTTATATACCATGTCGCAATCTTTGTCCATAACCTTATGGTTGCAATGAAATCCTAGAAACTCATAGTTTACCTTTCGTATGAACTTCTTTATTTCTACTGAGTCAGTTGCTTTGACTTCAATTTCGTCGAATTCAGGAATAGTTAGTTTTTGCTGCTGAATTTCAGGCAATTTAGGCAAATGGTCAATAATGTCCTGCATTTCATAAAGATACTGTTCATTTTCTTCATCTTTCGCACTACAGTCTAAATTACATGTTAAAAGTTCCTGCTTTATCTTCTGGATTTTTGTTTCGAAAGTATATGAAGAAGGAATGAAGCTTTTCATCTCTACCAACATTGACGTAGGATTCATGACTAACGAGTTTGGTGCTGTAGTTGTTTGTATTGCTGTTGTGCCGATTGTTGAAATCATATCTTACATACAAAATAAAAAAAAATAAAAAAATAAAGTTAGTTTTATTTTTTATTTCGGGAAAATTCATGAAAATTCACGAGGTGAAAAAAGAGGTGAAAAAACAGGTGAGATCTCACCATCTACCCTAAATTATATTTTTGTCTGATTTACGCTCATTACGATGAAATCATGACAAAACATTTACGAAGAAGTCTTGACAAAACATTTACGAAGAAGTCTTGACAAAACATTTACGAAGAAGTCATGAAAATTCAAGAGGTGAAAAAAGAGGTGAAAAAACATTTACGAAGAAGTCTTGACAAAGCATATACGAAGAAGTCATGAAAATTCAAGAGGTGAAAAAAGAGGTGAAAAAACAGGTGAGATCTCACCATCTACCCTAAATTATATTTTTGTCTGATTTAAGCTCATTACGATGAAATCATGACAAAACATTTACGAAGAAGTCTTGACAAAACATTTACGTTCATGTTTGACAAAACATTTACGATGAAATCATGACAAATTCAAGAGGGTAGAAAAGAGGTGAGAAAACAGGTTAGATCTAACCTTCTACCCTAAATTATATTTTTGGGTCCTTTACACTCATTACGAAGAAGTCTTGACAAAACATTTACGAAGAAGTCTTGACAAAACATTTACGAAGAAGTCTTGACAAAACATTTACGATGAAATCATGACAAAACATTTACGAAGAAGTCTTGAAAAAACATTTACGAAGAAGTCTTGACAAAACATTTACGAAGAAGTCTTGACAAAGCATGTACGATGAAGTCATGAAAATTCAAGAGGGTAGAAAACGTGTTAGAAAAAATGTTATTTTCTAATATCTTCACATTCAATACTTTTTCAGCACTTTTCCGTAGTTATATATGAAAGACAATTCGAGATAAAAGTCATAGTACAATGGAATAATATGTTGCACACCATTTGTTGTGAACCAAACTTGAAAGTCAGAGAAACTGTTACTAGGTGGTTCGTAGAATTTAGAAGCAAAGTCATAAAAGTCCTTACCAATACATAGAAAACTATTGTTGCTTGAACTGAAACTTGCATGACACATAACATTTTGAGGGTCAAACACGTTTCTATAAACTGTCAAATCTGCTGGTGGAAGTATAAATTTAAATGGACCATCTGGTGGTAATGGTTCGTTCTGGTTTAGTAACCGAAGAAATTGTGCCCAAGAACGTTTGTCTACTTCCCAAAATAAAAACTCTGTATCTCTTGGAGGGTTAATTTCAATCTTTTGAAATGAAACGGTGGAGTTCATCTTGTCATATTCTAGTTTCAGATAGTATGTTCCATTTAGTAAAGAGTCGTATTTTTCTTGAAATTCCCAATAATATTTGTTCATTTGAGTTTGAAAGTCATTTAGAGTTTTCTCAAGACTTTCGTCTGAACGAACTGTAAAGATCCTCATTTCGTCAAATTTGTCTATTAGACCACCAGAACCTTTATACTGCCCATGAAAATATACTGCGAACATAAATGCGTTAGTTCTATTTGAAAACAAAACTCTTCTAAATCCTATTGCCTTTGCATCTGAAGGACTTTGAAGCCAACGAATTGGATAGTCAAACCTGTATGCTCGGGATGAAATTTCTTCATCTGAAATAGTCCTACCAGCATTTGTAAAGATATAGTCTAACGGTTTTGTATCTGCTACTTTTGTTCTTTGTTTTTCAACCTGAAGCATTTAATATATGTAAAAATATATTGTTTTAAAATAGTATGCCATTTCATATTTCTCATCTAACAAACAAGTTTCCCAACGGTCTTCTCCAACAAACTCAGCGTACATTTCAAATAAAATTAAAAAATGTCACTTTTTTTAAAATAAATTTTTTACTTCATGCAATGTTTTATTTCTGTGCCGTCTTCAAGTATACCCCAGTACTTACGCTTGGAGAGGACATGAACTTCGGAAAATACCTTATCTAGCTTAAAACAGCCCATCTTTTCACCGACCATTCCCATTTCAATGAGTTTGTTGTACCCTTCTTCGTTCGTCATGAGTGCGTCAATGTTCTCATAGTAAACCACAACTTTCGATTTGACTTCGGAGAAGAATTTGTTGTAGTTGTCAAGGACTGCCTTTGCGAACTGAGGGTAAGACCAATGTTCGACAATAGGTTTTAATGTGGTTACTAAGCCACTTTGACCTTGAGTGAATTCGTACTTCAAAACAAAAGGAGAAAACCTTTCAACAAAGTTGTCGACCTTCTCATAATGTTTACTCTTCATCTCTTGAGGTTTCTTAATGGAATATCCCCATGTCGAATTCATAAGCAATTTGAGTGTCATTGCAAGTTTGGGGTTTGAAGCTTTCCTAATATCATACAGTTGTTGTATGACTTTTCCAACTGTATAGTTCCTTCCCGGGAACTCACCATCTTCGTTTGGAATTCCAGTCGGAATATATTGGACAAACCTCATGTATGCAGCGTTAAGGTCGACATAGTATATCTTTTCGTTTGAGTCGAACTTGTCGCAACCAATTGGTCCAGTTTGTGGAAATTCAAGTGAGTCTCTTATCTTCTGAGAAACTTCTCCTGTTATCTCATAAACATCGTCGAAGCAACCTGTTTCATATAAAACCTTCTGACCTAACTCAGATGCTCTCCAATACAATTTGACGTCAATTGGATGTCTCAATGGAAGTTTGTTTATAGCATCTTGAAGTTCTTGCAACCTCATTGGAAGTTCTTCTGGTTCAGGTTGGTATCCGAACAATCCAACTCCTTTTGGAATTGTGTACTTCTTTTGTACTAGAACTTTGTCTGGAACAACTTTTGGTCTTGCTAACAATGAAAAGTTTGTTTCGTCTTTTGGTACAAAAGTTTCTGTCAGCTTGTCATCTGGAATTGGTTCCAACAAACCTTTCTCGAAAAGAATGTTTACAGCTCTGACAATGTTGCACTTGCCTTTTCCGAACAATGGGTTTGTAAGACTTTCGTTCAACATGAAGTGGTTGTGGACAATTGCAATCTTCAACCATGGTAAATTGAACTCAACAACATAGTCGTCATGTGAAGAACCTTTAGCTGTAGGTATGTTAACTCGGATATTGACATTTGCCAACGGTGCAATTTTTGCCAATTGACCTCTGAGAATGTACCTTGTCTTCACACATGACTCAAGATACTTCATCTTCTCTTCTGAAACAAGACCAGAGTTCCTGAGACATGTAAGAATACAAGGTTCATTGACAATTGTTTCAATTGAATTGTAAATTCCATACCTTGTCAAGTCAATGTCAGACTTATTTATGAACGGGAAGTATCCAGCATGTTGTCTGACTGCTTGAGGGTTAGGTTGGTACCATTCGAACTTGACACTTGCAATTCCTTCAATTGCATTCAAAATGTCTGAGTCGGAGTCAACCATTTGTTCTCTCTTTGTAGTCTTGAAAGCGTCAAGAAGTTTTGCAGCTGTTTGTTCATTGCCATTTGCATAGTAAATGTGACCATCCAAATCCGTTATGGTCAATCTGAGATTGTGTCCTTTCTTATTTCCGTCTTGAATTGCAGCAAGTACACCCATGAAGCCTTCTTTGTTCTTTCCTTCGTCAAAGTTTACTGTAAAGGTTCGACCAGATGTAATTTGACTTCTAACTTCACGGTACTTTTCATATGCATATCTTGTTCTTTCCATGGGAGCATGTGTGTCTTCACCTTTTCCTTTTTTCCTTCTCAAAGGATGCAATTGTTCGTCATGTTTCCAGTAGAATCTGGCAAAGCCGTCGTGTCCTTCAACTTGAGGTTCACTAACATCGAAAGGCATGTCCATAAGACGTTCTTCTTCTAACCTCTCTAGTCTGTTTGGATAATTGGCACGTGCTGTTTCCAAATCCATTTCGTAGGTCAGACCAGCCAGTTTGTCATAGACTTTTATGGGTCTTCCCTTCCTATATTTAAACTTCTTCGAAACTCTCCAACCATATCTTTGCAACTCTGCTTTTATTCTAGCAGACTTTCTATCCATTCTATATGGGGGCATTTTTATAAAAATAAAAAAATATTTTTTTTCTTTACTTTACATAACCGCCTGCTGCCATAAGTCTTTGACGCCAACCCATACCAGCTAATGAAGGTTGACTTGGTTTAGTTTGGAAACTAAACTTTGGTTTTGGTTTATCTTCAGTTTTTGGTTTTTCTTCTTCTATCGGTTTTTCGTCACTTTTCGGTTCCTCTGACTTTACCTCACCTGCAGGAACAGTTGTGTCGTTAACATCTTCATAAATATCATATGCCATTTGTTTTTGTTTTCCTTTCAACTTTTTGTGTTTGTTGTAAAGTTTAGAATATTTCGACTCTAAGTCAATGAGATGTTCTATAATGAACTGCTGGTCAGTGAAGTAAACTTTTCCATCTGTTGTCTCGAAAGCTCCTTCAGACTTCAATATTTTATTTGTGAGAGTCTGTTTCTTTTTGAGATACTTGCCGTTCCATTTCTATGAAAAGTGACTTTGTAGTTAGGGTTTGTATTTCCAGACCTGGCACTTTCTATTATTGAATTTTTCTCTTCATCTGTAAGTTCTTTGACGGGTTTTGACAATGGTTCTGAACTTTTTGTTTGTGGTGTCAAATCTACCGTTTCAACTTCTTCGGTCATTTCATCTCAGTAAAAATTTTTAGTTTGGTTTGTTTTCAACTGGTTGTTGTTGTTTTTTAAGTCGGTCTAAAACTTCCTGAGGTATAGGAAGAACTTGACAAACACGTTGTGTAACTGCTGGAAGTCGACAAATCCATCTTGAACCCATTTGTCTCAATGCTGTATTGTTCATTTCATCTCAGTAAAAAACTTTACATCCCCCACGTTTGAGGCGGTTGAGGTTGGTTATTGTTTACCCACTGTTGTGCATGGTTATATCCTCTGTTAAAGAATCTTTCACCTTGGTCCATATAGTGTCCTGCTTGGTTATAGTAGTCATTTGCTTTTGTTATAATAGTTTCCTGCTTGTCTTCCTACATTGTCCATCCATCCTTGAACTTTTCCTCTTGTTTCAGGATTTGGAATAAGATTTGTTGCATCTCGTGCTACATCCCAACCTTTCTGTACAGTTTGTATAATAGGTTGTGCTTTCTCTTTAAGTATACCTAATGTACTCAAAATCTTCCTTCCAACCCCAAATACACCTCTGGCTATTGTTCCCACTGCGGGTAAAAATCTAGATGCAACTCCTGCTAATGCGCCAAATAAACCCATTTCTTATAGGATAAAAATGACGAATCTAAACAAGGACCCCTATGTTTCTAAAGCAACAAAAAAAGCACTCATGATAAAAATCTTTAGTTCAACACCAAATGCTTGGTTTATGGATATCTTGGAAAACATTCCGAGTATAGAGAAGATGGACCACCATACTGGTTAATATTTGTCGGTCAAAACACAAGATACTGTGAAGCCATACCATTATGGTCCAAAAATATTTTAGATGTGAAAACTGCTTTGACAATATTCGTTGACAAATACCATCCAACAAAACTGACATCTGACTATGAAAGTTCTTTCAAATCAGATGATGTAAAAAACTATCTGCGTTCAAAAAATGTAAACCAATATTTCATTGTCGACCAAAACCATTCTGCTCTTGGTGTCATTGACGGTTGTATAAAAATGTTAAGAGACTTAAACCAACCACAAGGTGGTGAAGCAAATGAAATGTCATATGACGACAAGTATAGACACTTCTCCATGGCAAAGATGAGACAAGTTTTAAATATTTACAACAACCGTAAACAAAAAGGTTTGGGAAACCACTCCCCCGAAGAAATGAAAAACAACCCTGACTAGAGAAAGACTATATATTTAATAATTTAGTCAAAAGAGACAAACAAGAAAGAATGCCGGGCTTCAACTTAAGAAGGCGACAAAGTAAAAATAGAAATACCTAAACGCGACCCATATGAAAAATACTATTGACTATGACAACAATGGGAACCCGACAGGTACTCACATTCGTGTTTCGTAAAAATAGAAGAAAGTATTACAAGAGAATATTATGAAGTTTTAGGCAAACATGGCAAAATGTACAGACTGCAAGCAGAAGATAAAACTACTATTGTCAGACCTCGTTTCAAACTTGTCAAAGTTCAAGGTGGTATACTTTCAAAGACAGTTCCTAACAAATATAAGACAACTCCTGACGAATATGCTAAAGAAGTTGAAAATGACGACTAAGCATTTCTATACCATGCGTAAACTGTCATGTAAGGTGGCATGTATTCTTTACTTTGTCCCGTTGTTTGCGTATATCCCGAAACGCGATGTGTATGGTTTCCTCCTCCCTCAGTGTTACTCCAGTAACAATTTATGGCAAACTGAACGTTGTCTTTAACATCATATCCTTTACCTTTTGTCATTGCTGACCAATCCCAATATCTATGCTTATGCCAACCTGCTTGAGATGTACTTAAATCTATGTAGTGACTATGTGCAGGTAAATTTTCACCTGAAATCGTTTTACTTCCACCTGTTTCCTTTGAAGAGTTTGCACAATACAAAAACCTGTCGACTATTTGAGTCCAAGTTCCAAAACCCAGAACTGTTTCTGGTCTGGTAGAGTTCATTGAAACATATAATGAGCCAACCGGGTACATAAGATTCGGCAAAATTTGTTTAAGCACATTGAGTTCCTGTCTTAGATGCATAATACTATTGTCATTAGATATCAAAGTATCTACAAGACTTGTTGCCGGTGGTATTGTTGGACCTTTACTTGGCAAGGTTGTGTTTAGTGTAATATCATCTGCTGTAAAGGTTGTAAAACTTGTATGTGTATGAGTCTTATCTGCTTTCTTCTCTAACTCATCGTTAACATAAGTTTTATCTGCTTTAAGGTCTAAACATCCTGAAACCCATCCTGTATCGGCTTTAGTTTTTAAAATCTTTGATGTCCGTTCATGGTACCATTCAGCCCTTTCTATAATTTCTTTATCTTTTTCATCCACATATTCCTTATCCGCCTTCTTCACTAACACACTAGCCATAAGTCCCTTATCTACCTTATTTTCAAGGCTAACGTTTAAGTCTGTTATTTCAGATATAGAATGTGTATGAGTCTTTTTAGAATATTCGTTTTCAGCTCTTGTCACTTCACTTGACATTTTATTGTCAACATATGTTTTGTCTGCTAGTTCAGGATGAGTATGTTCTTTTGTTGCATAAGCATTGTTAGCTCTTTCTTCTTCTTTTGCTATTGCATCGTCTACATATTCTTTGTCAGCTTTGTTGTCAACATCTGCTTTCAAAAGAAGTTCATTTATAGGTTTCTCGTTTAAAGTTCCTTTTGTTGGATTTATACAGACAGTATTGTTCTTCTTGTCTTGAAATAGAAACTCATCTGTCATTGGGTTTAATGTCAGTTTTAAGTTTCCTTCTTTCAATGACTCAGATATCTTAGAATAGTTTGAAAAGTTTGTTGTGTTCTTATTTAGAGCTTGCATAATGAGTTGTCGGTTGTGTTGTATTTCTCTCATGGAAGCAATATCTTTCGACATTTTTATTCTAGATAAAATATGCTTTCAATAGAAAAAGAAAATTCAAGAGTTGCTACAACTAAACCATTAGATGAACTTTTACTAATGTCGGTCAAAAGTTTGAGACAGATACCGTAAAGCATGAAGGCTATCGTTTTGACTACCCATTAAGATGGCTAAGAGACCCATCTGTCACAAAAGCTATTGGCTTTCGTAGAATGAAGTTCATTTCAGAAGCCATACATGGTTTCCCATTTACGGTCGGTTTTGAAGTTCGATACTATAACAAAGAAAAACGTATGTATGAGAAATTTGAACAGGGAAAACTTTTACAAGTTAGTTTGCTTGTAAACTTAGAAACAACTCTTCAAGCTTTTCAAGAAAAAATAAACGATATCTATATCGAATATGCAAACCAGTATAACATTGACGAAGGAGAATACCATCTCGATATTATTTATGACAGGAAAAATGCAACTGTTAAAATCAATAGAATAGAAGACCTTGGAGAAAACGTTTATATTTCTACAAAATATAACAACTTGGCATGGTATAGATTTATGAGGATGTTAAATCAGCCTGCAGCATATCCAGTACACCCAGACTTTTATGAAGTCGAAAACCCTAATGGAACATATGAAAATGTTTTCGACCAAGATGCTATTATTGTTCATGCTTCATTTTCTGGCGCCCAAAACTCTTTCTTATGCTTGGCAAATGACTTTTACGAAAAACCTACAAAGTTATACGAACCACCAAGTGGAAGTATTTCAGACTTTCAAGTATGGTTTACTACAGATGGAAGAAAAAGAATAATTCCATTATACCATGTGTTTTACTTAGAACTTAGTTTCATATACAACTACTATCGAACGGTAAAAATATAATTTTTTAATACGGTTGAGGTGTTGGATTTGGTTGCCAACTAGACTGTGGTGCAGGTTCAGGCTGTTGTATAACAGGAGCTTGTTCTTCTGGTTCAGGGTCTTTAGGTATAATACCAACAAACTGACCTACTCTTTTACCAATATTTTTGACTCCGTTCCAAATTCCTCTTCCTACGGTTTTGACGCCATTCCATATACCTCTTCCAACATTTCGAAAGAAGTTTCCTATCTTACTGAAGAAACCCATTTTACTATATGTAAAAATCTAATGTCCGCCTAGTCTCTTACGTTTCCTGTTGAGTTCCATAGCATTCTTTAACTGGAGCTCATACATTCTGTTTCTCCTCTGGTAGAAAACATATTCTGGGTCAACTCCTGTGTTCGCGTCATCTGCATAAAGTTGTTTATATCCCACTTCAGGGTTTGTATAAAACTCTTTCCATCTCATATTTGCATACCATGGTGGCAAACCTAACGCAGCGTCATTTGACATGGCAGTTTGCATTTGTACATCTGTTGGCACTTGACCATAGTTTGCCATTGCAGTTTGTATTCTAACTTCATTTGGAATATTCTCTGGGTTTGGTTGTCCAGGTTGCTGTGCATTCGCTAAGTTCTGTGCGTCCATTTAATATTAGATAAAAATATCTCTTACGAGTACATATACTGAACATTTGCAGGCATTGGTTCATCTTCATATTCTCTGTACTTTTCTGCCACGTCAAATAAATAAATGACACAATGGAAAAAACCTAAAACAAGTAGTCCTATTTCAAACCACATTTACTTACTAATAAAATTTCTTTGTTATGACACTTTCTCCGGTTTATAGGACCTCTCTCATATTCTATCTTGTCATATCTAAACTCATAGTCATGTATGTCCTCTAACCATCTCATAACGGTTTCCAAACCACTTTTATCGGATGTAAAGTAAAAGCATGGATGGTTATGTATAACGTCTAAAGTTTCTAAAGAGTCTCTCAAAGTCCAGTCTACTTGGTATTGAAAATCCCATGTGTTATAGAACGGCGGGTCCACTATAAAGAAAACATTTTCCTTGTCTTTATATTTTTCATACAACTCTGTCCAATGACATCTCACAAACTCTATACCCTCAATATATTTTCTATGTCCTCTTTGAAAACATGTGTATAGTTAAGATATAAAACTTTTGACATAAGTGTTTCAATGTCATGAACTCTTATAGAACCACTATATAATAGTCTAGCAGATATACTATCCCAGTCTATATATTCTGCTTTTTTCAAAACCTCTCTCACAATATTTTTCTTATCTAATGGTATACGTTCCATCTTACCTATAGGTATCTTTTCTTTTAACTCTTTCAATATATTGTTTGTGTCTGGAATATGTTTGAGACGGTCCATATAGTTGTCGAAGTCATTGCATATAATCTTTGAGTCTGGGAATATTGTATGGCACAAATGGGATATATAGAAACTTCCACCGAACAAATCTACAAATGTTAGACCATTCGGTAGTTTCTTAAGTTCTCTCAATATAATATCTTTACATTTACCCTTATTTCCAAAGAACGGTAACGGTGGTTTTGTAAAATTCATTTATATATAATAATAAAAATGTTTTTTCCTGAAAAGTGACAGAAAAGTGACAAAACATGAAAACATATATAATTTGTGAAAAGCGACACATTATATAATGTTTTCGACCCAGAAGAAGGCTTCTTCCCAGAAGCAATGGAGGAAGAAGAAGAGTCCTCCGAATTCACACCAGAAGACTAACAATTTTCCGAATAAAAACTTCATTTATACTAAACATCTTCGGGGCTAGAGGGCACGAAGTGCCTGGAAGCCCCACTACCTTTTTTTTTTTTTTTTTTAATTAATTCATATTGATGACATTAAACGATCAAATCTTTTGTAAATCCTCTTACGATAAAATTTTCTAGACTATTTTGAATGGCCACTTAAGGGTGCGCCCGGGAGGATCATGTAAACTTCAGAATTTAGAACCTTAATTTTTAAGCAATAACTTGGTACCTAAATAGGTAGGAAAACTCTAAAAATATCAAAAAATACAACTTGGCTCCATAATAATCCTGTCATGGTGGCTGTTTGTATCCCCTAGTATTTTCCTCTTGAATCTCTTTTTCTGTCGAAATTAAATTCAAATCTCAGAAGTAGAAGTGAATAATCGACTTATTACTGCTATTATACGAATAAATGTTCCATATTAAGTTCTGTCAAAATGTAAGCTATTCAATTCTATCGTCGGGGGAAGTATCACAAATCTATCAATTTTTTTGTAAAAGTATACAAAAACATATGGTGTTCAATTAGTTTATAATAATATAAATATTAAGATTATCCAAAATAAGAAAAACTAGGTTTTGAGAACACTTTTGAGATGATAATCAAAATATTTTGATTGAAAAATAATATATTATTTATCAGATATAGAATGGATTTTTTCAAATTTAAAAATTCTGAAAAATAAACAGTTTTGTAAAGTAAAAAAAATGAACGAAAACTCGAGACCTCGTATTCCAAATGAATGGGTAAGATATATGTATGAAAAACTTGAAAGTGGTGAGGAAGGATGTCAATTTGGAAGAAAAGTGAGAAAATTTTGATTGTGAACTCATCTCTAATATTTTGGCTCCTTAATATATTTGAATCATGATCTTTGAGAAGAGTTCTCAAAAGTATTCACAAAAGCTATTTTTCCTTGAAATTTAAAAATCCTGTTTATCATATATTACCGAATTCAATTCCCTACATATTTCAAAATATTCTATGAACATTCAATTTTTGAAAAAAAAACATATTTTTTCCAAATATATTTATTATCATATTTCTAATAATATTTCCTAAAGCGTCACTTTTTACTTCCTCGACGATTATTTCCTCTCAAAAAATTCAATAGCTTACATTTTGACAGAACTTAATATGAAACAGGAGATTAAAGTTTGGCAGAGTTGATGGAGAATGAAAAATCATCTTCAATTTTTTAAGGGTGCACCCGCATGTACGTTTATTTGAGAGGAGGAGGATTACCCTCTCAATTTTGAAAGCTTCGTTAACTTAATATCTCGATGAATATTGGATTAAAATTGAATTTGCCCATACCAATATATCTGATACAATATCCTTAAGTTTTACTAAAAAGAATTTTTTAAAATCCCTGCAGATTCGGGGATTTTTAAATTTTTTGATTTTTTTCGAAAATTTTTCGGAAAAAAAATATTTTCAGAAGAGCCTTAACGGCTAAGTTTTATGTTTAATGTTGAGTATCAAAAAGAATGGACATCTGATATAGCCATCATATATCCCAGAAGCAAATAAAAATTCTGACTTTTTAAGCATAAAAAATGAAATTTTATTTTTTGCAAAAAACAGGCCACCCGGATGTACGTTTATTTGAGAGGAGGAGGATTAAATTTTTGAAAGCACTAAAATTTGTAAATATGCTAGTTATATAATAATATGCATTATTTTAAAAATAAAAATTAAAGCACGTTAAAATCTTTTTTGATGAATTTTTACAAAAGCTACTCAGGATAATGCAAGATATGAGTAGTTAAACATAAATTTCAAATCAGATTTTACTTATAATAAATATTTTAAATTTCCGAAAATTAAGTTCAGATCGACTCTATACGTAGTAAATACTAAATAAGGTCCCAAAAACCTATTAAACAGTATCAAAACTATCAAGATTGTAATGTTTTTGAAGAAAAATTTATAGAATTATGGACTTCAAACAGATATTATGTAAATAAAAATAATATAATGAATTTATTTATGTTTCATATTAAGTTCTGTCAAAATGTAAGCTATTGAATTTTTTGAGAGGGAAATAATCGTCGAGGAAAAAGTGACGCTTTAGGAAATATTATTAGAAATATGAAACACCGTTTTTGATATGGTCATTCATAGTGCTGCATAATTCATATCAGTAAGTAATTTCGGAAACCAGATAAAAAATATTAATTTGCCCAACCATTGCTGCACCATGTGAAATTAAAAGTTTGACCAATTTTTTTTCCTATTATATGATGTTGCAGTATAAAGAGCGGGTTTTCCATTATTATCTCTTTCATTGATATTTATACTGTGTGAAATAAGAAGTTATGCTGTTTCTTTACTATTATTGAGTGTTGCAATATGAAGAGCTGTTTCTCCATCTTTATCTTTTTCGTTGATATTTGCACCATGTGAAATAAGAAATTCTACTTTTTTTTGCTCCGAGTATGCACTGCCTCATGAAGAACTGTTTTTCCATTTATACACTTTTCCATTGATATTCGCACCATGTGAAATAAGAAATTCGGCTGTTTCTTTTCTATTATAACGTGTGCATCATGAAGAGTGATTTCTCTATATTAATTTTTTTTCATTGATATTCGCATAAACAGAAAGGAAGTATTTGCAAAGAGATGATATATCAAATATTGTTGAGTAAATAAAGAATTTGTTAGAATTATTAGTCTGATCGAAATAGACGAAAAATGCATCAAGATTTTTACACCATCCACAATGAGCTAAATTGATCTCAATATTGTGTGAAATAATTGCATATTCCCTGCAATTTTGATTTGGTTATTTATGTTTCAAGCATTCACTCATGATCTCTGAATTACCTCTCAAAAATGATAATTCTAGGCATTTTTGAGTTATTTCTAAGTTAAATTTAGTTCTCAATAACTTGAAACAATCAACTGCACCATGATAACAACATAATTCAAGGAAGGAAAATTCTTCCTTAGGATTTGGATATAATCTGCTTTTTAGTATTTGATCTTTATCAAATCTATCTATTTCAGTGAATGCAATGAACCTCCCTAAGTCATTACACATAAGAGGAAGGATTACCATTATTGTTAAAAGGCTCTTCCATATAGACTTATATTATCTGAGGGGCACGAAGAAATATTGAAAGATTGAGGCTAATACAAGTTGAACCTTTCATCTTCTCTACAGACTGCGTTAAAAAATATAGAAGATAAATAAACTCATGTTATGCAAAATATGCTGATGAAATATGCAAATACCGAGAGCACACTTTATGTGAGAATTGTATATGACAAACAAAATTCACAAGTGTCATTTCAAAATCTACGAAGACAATCCAAAGAAAGACGAACAAATATATAACAGAATTCACTGCAATGTCATGGTATTATTTGCAAAGAATGTTAAATCAGAAAGTCGAACTTCCTTTAGCAAATATTTACAGTCGATATGCAAGAGATGAACCATATTTATTTAAAGATGTTTTCGACCAGTGCTATTATTGTTCATGCTTCATTTTCTGGCGCCCAAAACTCTTTTTTATGCTTGGCAAATGACTTTTACGAAAAACCTACAAAGTTATACGAACCACCAAGTGGAAGTATTTCAGACTTTCAAGTATGGTTTACTACAGATGGAAGAAAAAGAATAATTCCATTATACCATGGTTTTACTTAGAACTTAGTTTCATATACAACTACTATCGAACGGTAAAAATATAATTTTTTAATACGGTTGAGGTGTTGGATTTGGTTGCCAACTGACTGTGGTGCAGGTTCAGGCTGTTGTATAACAGGAGCTTGTTCTTCTGGTTCAGGGTCTTTAGTATAATACCAACAAACTGACCTACTCTTTTACCAAATTTTTGACCCGTTCCAAATTCCTCTTCCTACGGTTTTACCATTCCATTATACTCTTCCAACATTTCGAAAGAAGTTTCCTATCTTACTGAAGAAACCCATTTTACTATATGTAAAAATCTAATGTCCGCCTAGTCTCTTACGTTTCCTGTTGAGTTCCATAGCATTCTTTAACTGGAGCTCATACATTCTGTTTCTCCTCTGGTAGAAAACATATTCTGGGTCAACTCCTGTGTTCGCGTCATCTGCATAAAGTTGTTTATATCCCACTTCAGGGTTTGTATAAACTCTTTCCATCTCATATTTGCATACCATGGTGGCAAACCTAACGCAGCGTCATTTGACATGGCAGTTTGCATTTGTACATCTGTTGGCACTTGACCATAGTTTGCCATTGCAGTTTGTATTCTAACTTCATTTGGAATATTCTCTGGGTTTGGTTGTCCAGGTTGCTGTGCATTCGCTAAGTTCTGTGCGTCCATTTAATATTAGATAAAAATATCTCTTACGAGTACATATACTGAACATTTGCAGGCATTGGTTCATCTTCATATTCTCTGTACTTTTCTGCCACGTCAAATAAATAAATGACACAATGGAAAAAACCTAAAACAAGTAGTCCTATTTCAAACCACATTTACTTACTAATAAAATTTCTTTGTTATGACACTTTCTCGCGTTTATAGACCTCTCTCATATTCTATCTTGTCATATCTAAACTCATAGTCATGTATGTCCTCTAACCATCTCATAACGGTTTCCAAACCACTTTAATCGAATGTAAAGTAAAAGCATGGATGGTTATGTAAAACGTCTAAAGTTTCTAAAGAGTCTCTCAAAGTCCAGTCTACTTGGTATTGAAAATCCCATGTGTTATAGAACGGCGGGTCCACTATAAAGAAAACATTTTCCTTGTCTTTATATTTTTCATACAACTCTGTCCAATGACATCTCACAAACTCTATACCCTCAATATATTTTTCTATGTCCTCTTTGAAAACATTTGTATAGTTAAGATATAAAACTTTTGACATAAGTGTTTCAATGTCATGAACTCTTATAGACCACTATATAATAGTCTAGCAGATATACTATCCCGAGTCAATATACTCTGCTTTTTCAAAACCTCTCCTACATATTTTTCTTATCTAATGGTATACGTTCCATCTTACCTATAGGTATCTTTTCTTTTAACTCTTCAATATTTTGTTTTGTGTCTGGATATGTTTGAGACGGTCATATAGTTGTCGAAGTCATTGCATATAATCTTTGAGTCGGAAATATTGTATGGCACAAATGGATATATAGAAACTTCCACCGAACAATCTACAAATGTTAGACCATTCGGTAGTTTCTTAAGTCTCTCAATATAATATCTTTACATTACTTCTTATTTCCAAAGAAGGGTAACGGTGGTTTTGTAAAATTCATTTTATATATATAATAAAAATGTTTTTTCCTGAAAAGTGACAGAAAAGTGACGGGGGGTTAGAGGGCACGAAGTGCCTGGAAGCCCCACTCCCTTTTTTTTTTTTTTTTTTTTTTTTTTTTTTTTTTTTTATGAATATATATTCTATATAAGAATGACGCTACATTCAATCTAAGACCAATATCTCAAAGAATTCCTCATTTAAGTATTACTTTTCATTGTTTTTTAAAAAATATCTTTGCTTATTTGTTCACATTTTTGACATTTATTATATGTTTTTAATCATATTTCCGATGATATGAATATATATTTATATAAGAATGACGCTACATTCAATCTAAGACCAATATCTCAAAGAATTCCTCATTTAAGTATTACTTTTCATTGTTTTTTAAAAATATCTTTGCTTATTTGTTCACATTTTTGACATTTATTATATGCTTTTATCATATTTCCGATGATATGAATATATATTCTATATAAGAATGACGCTACATTCAATCTAAGACATATATCAAAGAATTCCTCATTTAAGTATTACTTTTCATTGTTTTTTAAAAAAATATCTTTGCTTATTTGTTCACATTTTTGACATTTATTATATGCTTTTTATCATATTTCCGATGATATGAATATATATTCTATATAAGAATGACGCTACATTCAATCTAAGACCAATATCTCAAAGAATTCCTCATTTAAGTATTACTTTTCATTGTTTTTTAAAAATATCTTTGCTTATTTGTTCACATTTTTGACATTTATTATATGCTTTTTATCATATTTCCGATGATATGAATATATATTCTATATAAGAATGACGCTACATTCAATCTAAGACCAATATCTCAAAGAATTCCTCATTTAAGTATTACTTTTCATTGTTTTTTAAAAAATATCTTTGCTTATTTGTTCACATTTTTGACATTTATTATATGCTTTTTATCATATTTCCGATGATATGAATATATATTCTATATAAGAATGACGCTACATTCAATCTAAGACCAATATCTCAAAGAATTCCTCATTTAAGTATTACTTTTCATTGTTTTTTAAAATATCTTTGCTTATTTGTTCACATTTTTGACATTTATTATATGCTTTTTATCATATTTCCGATGATATGATATATATTCTAT
Organism: Trichomonas vaginalis G3; assembly: GCF_026262505.1. Classification (NCBI taxonomy): domain Eukaryota; phylum Parabasalia; order Trichomonadida; family Trichomonadidae; genus Trichomonas; species Trichomonas vaginalis. The sequence goes on along the minus strand of NC_067204.1, from coordinate 15,357,363 downwards.
ATAAGAATGACGCTACATTCAATCTAAGACCAATATCTCAAAGAATTCCTCATTTAAAGTTTACTTTTTGTTTTTTAAAAAAATATCTTTGCTTATTTGTTCACATTTTTGACATTTATTATATGCTTTTTATCATATTTCCGATGATATGAATATATATCTATATATAAGAATGGCTACATTCAATCTAAGACCAATTATCTCAAAGAATTCTTCATTTAGTATTACTTTTCATTGTTTTTTAAAAAATATCTTTGCTTATTTGTTCACATTTTTGACTTTATTATATGCTTTTTATATATTTCCGATGATATGAATATATATTCTATATAAGAATGACGTCTATTACTAAGACCAATATCTCAAAGAATTCCTCATTTAAGTATTACTTTTCATTGTTTTTTAAAAAATATCTGCTTATTTGTTCACATTTTTGATTTTTTATGCTTTTTATCATATTTTCCGATGATATGAATATATATTCTATATAAGAATGACGCTACATTCAATCTAAGACCACAATATCTAAGAAATTCCTCATTTAAGTATTACTTTTCATTGTTTTTTAAAATTATCTTTGCTTATTTGTTCACATTTTTGACATTTATTATATGCTTTTTATCATATTTCCGATGATATGAATATATATTCTATATAAGAATGACGCTACATTCAATCTAAGACCAATATCTCAAAGAATTCCTCATTTAAGTATTACTTTTCATTGTTTTTTAAAAAATATCTTTGCTTATTTGTTCACATTTTTGACATTTATTATATGCTTTTTATCATATTTCCGATGATATGAATATATATTCTTATATAAGAATGACGCTACATTCAATCTAAGACCAATATCTCAAAGAATTCCTCATTTAAGTATTACTTTTCATTGTTTTTTAAAAAATATCTTTGCTTATTTGTTCACATTTTGACATTTATTATATGCTTTTTATCATATTTCCGATGATATGAATATATATTCTATATAAGAATGACGCTACATTCAATCTAAGACCAATATCAAAGAAATTCCTCATTTAAGTATTACTTTTCATTGTTTTTTAAAAAATATCTTTGCTTATTTGTTCACATTTTTGACATTTATTATATGCTTTTTATCATATTTCCGATGATATGAATATATATTCTATATAAGAATGACGCTACATTCAATCTAAGACCAATATCTCAAAGAATTCCTCATTTAAGTATTACTTTTCATTGTTTTTTAAAAAATATCTTTGCTTATTTGTTCACATTTTTGACATTTATTATATGCTTTTTATCATATTTCCGATGATATGAATATATATTCTATATAAGAATGACGCTACATTCAATCTAAGACCAATATCTCAAAGAATTCCTCATTTAAGTATTACTTTTCATTGTTTTTTAAAAAATATCTTTGCTTATTTGTTCACATTTTTGACATTTATTATATGCTTTTATATCATATTTCCGATGATATGAATATATATTCTATATAAGAATGACGCTACATTCAATCTAAGACCAATATCTCAAAGAATCCCTCATTTAAGTATTACTTTTCATTGTTTTTAAAAAATATCTTGGCTTATTTGTTCACATTTTTGACATTTATTATATGCTTTTTATCATATTTCCGATGATATGAATATATATTCTATATAAGAATGACGCTACATTCAATCTAAGACCAATATCTCAAAGAATTCCTCATTTAAGTATTACTTTTCATTGTTTTTTAAAAAATATCTTTGCTTATTTGTTCACATTTTTGACATTTATTATATGCTTTTTATCATATTTCCGATGATATGAATATATATTCTATATAAGAATGACGCTACATTCAATCTAAGACCAATATCTCAAAGAATTCCTCATTTAAGTATTACTTTTCATTGTTTTTTAAAAAATATCTTTGCTTATTTGTTCACATTTTTGACATTTATTATATGCTTTTTATCATATTTCCGATGATATGAATATATATTCTATATAAGAATGACGCTACATTCAATTAAGACCAATATCTCAAAGAATTCCTCATTTAAGTATTACTTTTCATTGTTTTTTAAAAAATATCTTTGCTTATTTGTTCACAATTTTTGACATTTATTATATGCTTTTTATCATATTTCCGATGATATGAATATATATTCTATATAAGAATGACGCTACATTCAATCTAAGACCAATATCTCAAAGAATTCCTCATTTAAGTATTACTTTTCATTGTTTTTTAAAAAATATCTTTGCTTATTTGTTCACATTTTTGACATTTATTATATGCTTTTTATCATATTTCGATGATATGAATATATATTCTATATAAGAATGACGCTACATTCAATCTAAGACCAATATCTCAAAGAATTCCTCATTTAAGTATTACTTTTCATTGTTTTTTAAAATATCTTTGCTTATTTGTTCACATTTTTGACATTTATTATATGCTTTTTATCATATTTCCGATGATATGAATATATATTCTATATAAGAATGACGCTACATTCAATCTAAGACCAATATCTCAAAGAATTCCTCATTTAAGTATTATTTTCATTGTTTTTTAAAAAATATCTTTGCTTATTTGTTCACATTTTTGACATTTATTATATGCTTTTTATCATATTTCCGATGATATGAATATATATATTCTATATAAGAATGACGCTACATTCAATCTAAGACCAATATCTCAAAGAATTCCTCATTTAAGTATTACTTTTCATTGTTTTTTAAAAATATCTTTGCTTATTTGTTCACATATTTTGACATTTATTATATGCTTTTTCATATTTCCGATGATATGAATATATATTCTATATAAGAATGACGCTACATTCAATCTAAGACCAATATCTCAAAGAATTCCTCATTTAAGTATTACTTTTCATTGTTTTTTAAAAAAATATCTTTGCTTATTTGTTCACATTTTTGACATTTATTATATGCTTTTTATCATATTTCCGATGATATGAATATATATTCTATATAAGAATGACGCTACATTCAATCTAAACCAATATCTCAAAGAATTCCTCATTTAAGTATTACTTTTCATTGTTTTTTAAAAAATATCTTTGCTTATTTGTTCACATTTTTGACATTTATTATATGCTTTTTATCATATTTCCGATGATATGAAATATATATTCTATATAAGAATGACGCTACATTCAATCTAAGACCAATATGCTCAAGA